>NW_005871272.1:436407-635942 GCF_000147115.1 Myotis lucifugus | reverse complement strand
ATTCACCAGATCTTGCTCCTTCAGATTACCACTTATTCTGATTGATGGCACATGCACTTTCTGAGTGGCACTTCAAAACATACGAATAAGTGGAAAATTGGGTCTCTGAATGCTTTGCCTCAAAACAAAAAAAGTTCTATTGGTAGCCACAAATTACCTGAAAGATGGGGAAATGTGTAGCTAGTGATGGACATTACTTTGAATAAAGCACTTTTGATCTTTCTCTTGAAATTATTCTGTTTTCTTTGATTACAAAATTCCAATTATTAACTGGTACACCTGGTATGTTATCTCTATGGTTTCATTTGTCCCTCTAAATATCTCCATTATTTGCCTATCACAGTGGACACTGTGAGAATTGACAGTGTTAAGTAACAGAGACCAATTATCTCCCCAGCAAAGTATCGGTAGTACATTGGCCCAGATATAGTCAGATATGCCCTGATCTCTTAGAAATATTTGCCATGGGTATGAGAGGAGAAGTAGGGGCATATCTGCTTCTGAGTTGTCATTTTTTTTCTGTAGGCCTTTAGATGGTGAGGGCCAGAGTAAGGGCATGTCAACAGTGTAGGTGTCAGGGAAAGGACACTAAGGTGATCAGGGAAGAGGAAAGTCTGGATAGTAGGATCTATATTGAGAAGGCAAAGCACTAGGACAGTGGTTCTCAACCTTCCTAATGCCGCGGCCCTTTAATAAAGTTCCTCATGTTGTGATGACCCCCAACCATAAAATTATTTTCCTTGCTACTTCATGACTATAATTTTGCTACTGTTATGAATCGTAATGTAAATATCTGATATGCAGGATGTATTTTCATTGTTACAAATTGAACATAATTAAATCATAATGATTAATCACAAAACAATATGTAATTATATATGTGTTTTCTGATGGTCTTA
The DNA here is from genome assembly GCF_000147115.1 of Myotis lucifugus. Taxonomy (NCBI): domain Eukaryota; kingdom Metazoa; phylum Chordata; class Mammalia; order Chiroptera; family Vespertilionidae; genus Myotis; species Myotis lucifugus. Next base: position 635,043 of record NW_005871272.1, on the reverse strand, counting down.
GGCGACCCCTGTGAAAGGGTTGTTCGACCTCCAAAGGGGTCGCAACCCACAGGTTGAGAACCGCTGCACTAGGAGGAACAGGGCAGGCAAGGATGGCTCATGGGGCTGAATTAGGAGGGATGTAAAGCAATAGTATGGCATTCAGAAAGCCAGATCCAGTAATTTCGGAAGTATTTACAAGCTAGGGCGGTGGCACCAATGATGGAATTATTGGGTGATATACACAGCATCTTAAGGAAAGTAGGGAACAAGGCAGGCCTTTTGTGGTGTTTATAGTTCACTAGTGGGTGTGGGTGGCCGGGAACTGATTAGAAATAAATAAGTTTGTAATATGTACTCTAAGGAAAAATGAAACAGGTTAAGAGAAGAAAAAGTGATAGAATGGTGGGAGGGGTGCCATCATAGGAGAGAGATGAGAGAAAGCCTCTTGAGTAAGGTGACTTTTGAGCAGAGACCTCGATGAAGTATGGGTGAGAGCTGTGCTGGCATCTGGGGGAAAAATATTTTAGGCAGAGTGACCATAAGGATAATTGGAATAGCCGGCCTCAAAGGTGACCCTTGAAGACTCTTGCCTGCCGGTATCCCTGTCCCAGTGGAGTCCTCTCCACATTGAATAGAGCTGACCTGTAAACCAGTAGAACATTGTGCAAATGACAGTGTGACCCCCAGGTTATGTTGTAAAAGGCATTACAGATTCCTCCTCACTCACTTTGGGCGACCTGGGTTGCCATGTTATGAGGACATTCAATCAATTCAATGAGGGGAGAAGCAGAGGCATATATACTTGTTAGTTGTGTGTGTATACAGCCAGGAACTCCAGCTTCCTACCAACAGCCAGTACTGACTTGCCAAACATATATGTGAGGCATCTTGGAATCAGATCCTCAAGCCTTCAGAGACTGCAGCCTGTCTTATATCTTCATGCGGTCTCATGAGAGATCCCCCAGCCAGAGCCATGCAGCTAAGCCACTCTCAGATCCCTCACCCCCAGAAACCCTGTGATAATCCATGCTGATTGCTAGCTTAAGCCACTAAATTTTGGAGTAATTTGTTACACGGATAACAAGTACAGTAGTAAAAAGGATTCCACAGAATTGCTAAGGACGAGCAGTTAGCATTTAGCTATCATCTAGAACTGGTCCTACCTCTGACATTAAGTATTTAACATTCCTCTTGTTACTGAACTCATGAAGGAGAAAGCAAGAGGAACATAAATTTATTGAGTTCATATTGTTGGCACAGCTATTTATATGCATTATCCAATGTAACTTCCTACAACCTGATCGGCTAGGTCTTACTTTTTATAGATAGAAAAATATGCAGCTCAGAATAAGTAGTTTAACATAGCAAAATGATCCTTTGAGTTTAAGCTTTAGCTTAAAATTTTCTGTTTTTTCTTTGTTTACTTTTTAAAATATTGATTGTGGAAAATTTGGAAAGTTTAGGAATATACATACAAAAAATTATCAGTAATCCACAATTTGTAGATAACCCCTGCTAACATTTTAGATAGATATGTCTAGTGCCATTTTAAAGCTTTTATTTTTCAATTTACAAAATTAAATTAGCACCATGACCAAGTGGGATTTATTCTGGGGATGCAAGGCTGGTACAATATCTGTAAATCAATAAACGTGATACATCACATAAACAAATTGAGAGACAAAAATCACATAATCATATCAATCAATGCAGAAAAAGCACTTGACAAAATCCAAGACCCTTTCTTGATAAAAACTCTCAGCAAAGTGGGAATAGAGGGAACATACCTCAACATAATAAAAGCCTTATATGACAAACCTACAGCCAACATCATACTCAATGGGCAAAAACTAAAACCATTTCCCCTAAGAACAGAAACAAGACCGGGATGCCCACTTTCACCACTCCTATTTGACAGTACTGGAAGAGCTAGCCATAGCGATCAGACAACAAGAAGAAATAAAAGGCAGCCAAATTGGAAAAGAAGAAGTAAAATTGTCATTATTCGCAGACGACATGATATTGTACATAGAAAACCCTAAAGATTCCATAAAAAATCTACTAAACTTAATAAATGAATTCGGATATGTAGCTAGATACAAAATTAACACCCAGAAATCTATGGGTTTTTTTATACACCAATAATGATCTCACAGAAAGAGAAACTAAAAAAACAATCACATTTACCATTGCACCAAAAAAAATTTAAGATACCTAGAAATAAACTTAACTAAGGCGGTAAAAGACTAGTACTCAGAAAACCACAGGACATTGAAAGAAGAGATGGAGGAAGACATAAACAAATGGAAGAAAATATCGTGTTCATGGGTTGGTAGAATAAACATCATTAAAATGTCCATACTATCCAAAAACAATTTATAGATTCAATGCAATCCCCATTAAAATACCAATGGCATATTTCACAGACCTAGAACAAATTCTCCAAAAATTTATATGCAATAAAAAAGACCCTGAATAGCCACAGCAATCCTAAGAAAGAAGAACAAAGTTGGAGGGATCACAATACCAGATATCAAGTTATATTACAAAGCCACTGTTCTCAAAACTGCCTGGTACTGGCACAAGAACAGACATATAGACCAATGGAACAGAACAGAGAACACAGAAATTGACCCAAGCCATTATGCTCAATTAATATTTGACAAAGGAGGCAAGAGCATACAATGGAGTCAAGACAGTCTCTTCAATAAATGGTGTTGGGAAAATTGGTTAGATACATGCAAAAAAATGAAACTATACCACCAACTTACACCATACACAAAAGTAAACTCAAAATGGATAAAGGACTTAAACGTAAGATGGGAAACCATAAAAATCTTAGAAGAATCCATAGGTAGAAAAATACCAGACATGTTGTAGCAATATCTTTACCAGTGCAGCTCCTAGGACAATGGAAACTAAGGCGAAAATAAAAAAATGGGACTATATTAAAATAAGCTTCTGCACAGCAAAAGAAACCATCAACCAAACAACAAGAAAGCCCACTGCATGGGAGAACATATTTGCCAATGTTATCTCCAATAAGGGCTTAATCTCCAACATTTGCAGGGAACTCATACAACTTAACAAAAGGAAGATAAACAATCCAATCAAAAAATAGGCAAAGGACCTAAATAGACACTTTTCGAAAGAGGACATACAGAAGGCCATGAGATATATGAAAACATGCTTAAAGTCACTAATCATCTGAGAGATGTAAATCAAAACGACAATGAGGTACCATCTCACACCTGTCAGAATGGCTATCATCAACAAATCAACAAACGACAATTGCTGGCAAGGATGTGGAAAAAAAGGAACCCTCATGCACTGCTGGTGGGAATGCAGACTGGTGCAGCCACTGTGGAAAACAGTATGGAGTTTCCTCAAAAAGTTAAAAATGGAACTTCTATTTGGCCCAGTAATCCCACTTCTAGGACTATATCCCAAGAAACCAGAAACACCAATCAGAAAGGATGTATGCACCCTCATGTTTATAACAGCACAACTTACAATAGCTAAGATTTGGAAACAGCCTAAGTGCCCATCAGCAGATGAGTGGATTAAAAAACAGTGGTACATCTGCACAACAGAATACTATGCTGCTATTTTACCATTTGCAGCAGCATGGATGAACCTGGACAGCATTATGTTAAGAGAAATCAGTCAGTCAGAGAAAGATATCACACTCACTTGTGGAATATAATGAACAACATAAACTGATGAACAAAAATAGATCCAGAAACAGAGAAACACCAAACAGACTGTCATACCACAGAGGGAAGCCAGGGGAGGTGGGGGAGGTAAGAAATCAACCAAAGGACTTGTATGCATGCATATGAGCATAACCAATGGACATGGACACTGGGGCGGTGGAGGATTGTCCTGGGGGGTGAGAGTGGCCGGGGAGGGGTTGATGGGGGAAAAAGGAGACATATGTAATACTTTAAACAATAAAAAAATTAAATTAGACTATAGAAACTTTTTAAACTGCAGGACTTACCCCTTTGCATGGTTTCACTTTCTACAGTTTTGGTTATCCGTGGTTAACCACGGTCCAAAAATCTTAATTGGGAAATTCCAGAAATAAACAATTCATAACTTGTAAATCGTGCTCTGTTCTGACTAGCATGATGAAATCTCATGCTGTCCCACTCCCTCTGGCCCGAGATGTGAATCATCCCTTTTTCTGGTATCCACACAGTGCGTGTGCATCGCCCTTAGTCACTTAATAGCTGTCTCAGTTATCAGATTGGTTATCAGAGAGAGGGGAACCACATTTACATAATTTTATTACAGTGTATTATTATAATTATTCTACTTTATTAGTCATTGTTGTTAATTTCTTACTGTGCTTAATTTACAAATTAAACTTTAACATTGTATGTATGTATAGAAAAAAAATCCTAACATACAGGGTGAGGCAAAAGTAGGTTTACAGTTATGAGTATTCAAAACAGTTTATTCTTGTCTTGTTTATTAATTATGATATCATATTCCATATGAGTACCTGTAAACATATTTTGCCCCACCCTGTATGTATATATAGGGTTTGGAACTATCCATAGATTCAGGCATCCACTGGGGGTCTCAGAACATATCCCCTATGGATAAGGGGGGACTGCATTATCCTTCATCCTCTAATATATAGTATATATCATAAACACTTTTTATCTTGTGACATACTCCTCTACAAGGTAATTTTTAATGGTCACAAGTACATCTCATTTTTTATTATTTCATAATGTATTTAATGAGACTTTATTATTGTACATCTATGCTGTTTTCACATTTTCTCTATTATAAAGGGTCATGCAACAAACATACTTGAAGACAAATATTTTTTCACATCTATAATCATTAGAATGAATTTTTACAAGTAGTATAATTTATAAAATTCAATTTTAATTTCCAAAAGCATTGGTAAGGCTTTGACATGCATAGGCAAATTGCTCTCCAGAGAGTTTGTACCAAACCTCCTTCTATGTGGACACTCATTTCTCTGAACATTCACCAACATTAGAATTAGTATTAAAGATTTTATAATCATTGTTAGTTCTTAGATTTCAAATTAAATGTGGACTCTGTGGATGATTCATTAAAACCTCCCTGAGGAAAGCGTGGTGCAAAGCGTGGTCATGTTCATTAAGAATGTTCGCAAGGACCCTGGCCTGTGGCTTGGTTGGTTGCAGTGACGTTGCAGGTTCGATCCCCAGTCTGGGCACGTATGGGAGACAACAGATTAATGTTTCTCTCTCTCTCTCTCTCTCTCTCTCTCTCTCTCTCTCTCTCTCTCTCCCTCCTTCCCTAAAAAAATCAATAAACATAACCTTGGGTGAGGATTTAAAAAAAAAAAGAAGAATGTTCACAAGGTTCTTGACTCCCCAAGGACTCATAGGTAAAGGGAACATTGGTCCAGGCACTGTGCTGAGGAATAGGAGATATTTGCCTCCAACTATTAGTTCATGACAATTGAGGAAGATGTGACTTGGGAGCAGTATCACTACTATTCTACTACAGTATTATTGCTCCCATTCCCAGTGATGACAGTGCGAGGGATGAGGCTGTAAATATCTGATTTAATCCAATCCATTGTGAGGTTTGTGAAATGGCCGGGCAAGCCTGTGAGGCTGCAGGGAACCAATCCACAGTTTCACAATTTGCAAGCCCGCATTAACTCAGGGTGTCAGTATCTGGGTGTTAGCCGTTGTTACTGTGCTGTGTGAGGCAGTGTATTAGGCCCTTCACAATAGTGTTATGTCATGGGCATAACTGCCTGTCACTGATGAGGTCACAGAGGCCCAGCTTGCTGGCGAGTGAGTGAGCGGACCTGAGACTTGAATCCAATGACTCAGTGCTTGTGTTCTGCCTACTCCTGGTTTGACCATCACTCCTCAGGTTGTTGAAGACCTCCCTGCCAACCTGGCTGGTGCAGTGGCACCTTGTCTTCTGTTTGCACTGCACTCAGCGCCAAACACTGTGACAACAACAAAGCCACGCCGTGGTTGAGTGTCCGAATGTCAGTCTCCACATGAGTCTGCACACTTCCTGACCGTGAGACTGGGACTTGACGCATCTGTGTGCAGTGTCTGGTGTGATAATAGGTTTGCATTAAATATTGCTAACAAAAAGTCAGTAGGGAGGGAGAGGGAGGAGAGAAAGAAGGGAAAGGATGGATGAAGGGAGGAACAATGGACTTGAGTCTGGTCTCATAATTTGCCCTGGGGCTCAGACGACCACTGTGACACTATGTAGCAATGCTTCAGATCCTTACCTGTGAGAAGCAGGTGATCTGCCATCCTCTGAGTTAATCGTGTGCAGAGGCGAGTAGAGGAGTCTCCAGGAGAGACTGGCGGGAGCAGCCCCATGGCTCCACGGAAGACCACCCTTCCTAGAGTCTGCAGCTTTGTCGTGGGTCTCAGGGGCTCCTGGTGACTCTGGGACAGTGTCAATAGCCTGAACCCTCTAGGTAGTGGTGAGCCCTGCTCCATGTGGGGTGTTCCCTGGGTGCCTCCGACCTTGATCTCTGGGGTGTGCCTGACCTTCATTTCCATTGGGAGTCACCATGGCAGCCATGCGAGCCTGCTTCCATGTCCCTGATGAAAAGCCACTTGGAAAGGGCATTTCCACTTAAGAAATTCCTTTTTGTGCAGAAGCAGATTTTAACCAAATGTTCAAGGTGTCATCTTTTCAAATTTTCTCTTTTTAAAAATAGGAAAAAAGAACATTCTGCAACAATGATGTGCTAGAACATTATAGCATTGTTGTCTTTTTTTTTCCTTTTAGAAATGCTTGCACAACATATTCTGCTGAAGAAGGCAGTGAGACAACATTTTCTTCTCTGGTGTGGTTTAGTATAATAGTTATTACTAATCAGAGCAACAATGAACCACACTCACCTTGAGTTATAAAAAGTAAATAACAGCCTTCATTAGGTTCTGTAAGGGTGTGCTGCTTTTGTAATTCCCAGCGCATATTCACAAACATGATCTCATTGGCTTTCCACAGCAGCCAGATGAGATGGGGAAGTGTTGGGGCAATTGGTCCCATTTTCAGGTGAGATGGGAAGAGGTCAGGTGTCTTGCTCAAGGTCACACAGTCTATATTAGTGGCTGACAGAGAGGAAGAGTCTGGACCCCAACCATAATATCCCCTCATCTTTTCCAGAGCACTTTGGACAGACACAACTGCCCCTGTGCCTGGCGATAGAATTAATTCTAAGATTGGTTCTCTAAACATTTCTTTCTTTCTAATGCCATTAATCATGGCAAGAGTGTGGCCCCAAAGCACTCTCCCATTATGTCTAACCCTCCCAGACTGTATCACAAAATCTTGGAGGTCATGGGCTACCAGGCCAGTGGGAGGCTTGTTTTCATGTATGAGTAAGTTTAACAGATGGCTCAACCTGAGATTTAGTGAGAAACACTACCTCCTCCATTGGCCATAGGACGGAAGGAGGCTGTTTAATGATGCAGTTAGGGGCTTGGGCTCTGAGGACAGCAAACCTAGCTTTAAATCCAGGCTCCGATTCTGGTGACCTTGGGTGAGGTACCTCCCCCAACCTGTTTCCCCATGTAAAATTTGTTTGCTAATAGAACACACTGCATTGATGTTTTTGATAATTAAATGAGATCTAAAGCACTCAGCACATAGCAAGCACTCAATACATCTTAGCCATTATGATTATTAATATTATTATCACCAGGTGGGATGGAAGTTTCTCTGGAGACCCCATTAGTGTCTTTGGCCTCAGTCATGTGAGCCCCAAAGTTGGCAGAAATACTGATACCACTGTAAAATCATAAAGCCTCTTAGTATGGAACTGAGTGACATTTCCGGAACTTGGCAGCCCAGTCTTTGGTATTATATTGGTTTCCTATGGCTGCTGTGACAAATTACCACAAAGTTAGTGGCTTAAAACAACAGAGATTTATTATCTTACTGTTCTGTGGGTCAGAAATCTGATGTGGGTCTCACTGGGCTAAAATCCAGGTGTCAGCAGAGCTGTACTCTTTCCTGGAGACTCCAGGGAGAGTTGGTTTCCTAGCCTTTTCCAGCTTCTAGAGGCTCCTGCATTCCCTGGCTCCTGGCCACCTTCTTCCAGCATCAAAGCCAGCACAGCGGGTTGAGTCCTTCTCACATTGCATCACGCTGTGGCCTCTTTTGTCCCCTTCCTCCACTTTTAAGGACGATTGTGATTACACTGGGTGTATCTGAATAATCCAGGATAATTTCCCCATCTTAAGGTCAGTTTATTAGTGACTTTAATCCCATCTGCACCTTTAATTCCCTCAGTTCTGTGGATTAGGACATGGGCATTTGGGAGAGGGCATTACTCTGGCTACTGCAGATATACACTGAGTTAAAGCCTGGAAGCAGAGGCCAGCACTTGGGAGCCACTGCAAAAAGGAGGGTTTAAGGAAGGCCACTGGGCCAGGCAAATTGGCCCACAGCCCAGAATTGGTGAAGTTGCTGTGTATTGCTAAGTCTCTGCTGGCCACCTTGTGTTCAGATTCCCTTTAGTCTACGTGATCATGGAGAGTAGATATTATTAGCATCTTTTTAAGCAGGAATTCATTCACCCAAGATCATCCAATGGGACTAGCGTTTGAGCTTAGGCTTGACTCCCAAAAGCTTATAAAGGTGTTTCGTAAAGAATGTTCTGTGCACCTGCATCAGAATCCACTGGGGAGGTTTGTTAAAATGTAGGTCCCGCCCTGACCGGTTTGGCTCAGTAGATAGAGCGTCGGCCTGTGGACTGAGGAGTCCCAGGTTCGATTCCAGTCAAGGGCATGTACCTTGGTTGCAGGCACATCCCCCGTGGGGGGTGTGCAGGAGGCAGCTGATCAGTGTTTCTCTCTCATCGATGTTTCTAGCTCTCTATCCCTCTCCCTTCCTCTCTGTAAAAAATCAATAAAAATATATTTAAAATGTAGCTCCCAATGTCCTACTTTAGAGAGTCTAGAATAGACCTAATAGAAAAGGACTGTGCATTTGACAACTTCCCTGTGAGAGCAGGTGATTTCGACATTCACTAAATCCTAAGTATCACCTGTCTCGAGCATACAGCCCTGTGATGGGCACAGCACCACTAGGCAAACACAACCCAGAGATCAGGCCAGGAGATTGGTAAACAGAGGAGAATCAAGAGGATCCTAGGAGTGTCTCCTGATGGATGGCCTGGACCAGGCCAGGACTAAGAGGTAAGACTGAGACCAAGGCCTACCACCTGCTTCCTCAGGTGCTTCCTCCAAGGAATAAGAGGCCTGGCCTGGAGTTCACACAGTGTATTTCTGACCAGCTTTTGAGGTGCCTGGAGAGAGGAAGGGTCCATGTGATGTCTCTGAAAAATAGACATACTGAGTGTGGAATACCTCTTCTCTTCCCTGGTGTAGATGTCGAGGGGCAGGGCGACTCCCAGGACCCTGCACACTGCTGAGGAATGTGCAGGATTCTGAGACATAGGGCCTGCCCTGCCCACCACGTTTCAATCCCTTCAGACCCAGTACCTATTCCCAGAGGTCAGGCAGAGGTTTCGGAGGAGGGATGGGGACCCAAGCTGAACCATCCTTCCCTTGGAAGAGAGTCGGGGTGACTTCATACAGAATTAGCACCTTCCTCGGAGACTTGTTCTCACAAGGGGGAGGAGGCATCCTCACAGGCAGGCTTATTTGCCAAAGGTGTTTATGGGTTCTTGCAGCAAGTTGAGCTTCTCATTACCTGAAGTGGATGCTGGTCCCACAGTCTCAATTGTCTCCCTGTCAAGTAGTCCCTGTTTTCTCCATTACCTTTCAAAAATTTCCATCCCTTCATTGGTCCCAAGGTCAGCTTCACACACAGGCAGTTGGGAGGTGCAGCAGTGCTAGGACCTGGGTTGCCCAGAACAGGGGTTGGTTTCCATCTATGAATTCATGGCACCTCCTTCTCCCCTGGCAGTCCTGGGCTTCTCACCAGATTAATCACTCAAGCAGACAGACACAGGTAAGGGCATTATCTCCTGATGGCCTTAAGCTTTATGGGACCCCAGCTAATAGTTCATCAGCAGCTTCTCTTATTCTGAGGCTTTTCTCATGACCTTGAATTTTTACCAGGCCATCTTTGATTCTGAGGGTTCAGTCTACGTAAGCACATGAAGCCAAAGAAAGAGGATAAGCCTTTTTAACCGGACAGTTCTCGTGCAAGTCCCAGCAGAACTGTTCGCTTGCTATGATCTTTGGCAAGTATTTTAACCTCCCTGGGACTCATTTCACTTGCTTGACTCACAGGGTCATTTTGGAGATTAAATGATATAATGAATATAAAAACACATTATGAAGAGAAACATACTGTACACATTAATTAAAGATTTATTGAGACTATTTATTGAGTGTTTATTCTATGCCAGGCCTTGAGCTAGGCACTGAGGGCACAGGCACCTAATATACAGTGCCCACTCATAATAGTCTCCTCAGTATGATTAACAATAAGCCAACGTTGGAAGGTGAGCAAGCCTGGCCGTGGTGATGAGGGTGGGGGGCCATATGAGGATCCGGGCCACGGTGGTCACCTGGAAGCCGGTGTTAGAACAACCATTTTTGTTAGTGCCCTGGGGAAATCTTTGCATGTACCTGTGTCCATTCACAAGAAGGTAGTATTCTGGTTTGGGGCTTCTATGTCCTTCTCTCTCTCCTGGCATCAACCTCTTGGATGACCCTGGATTTTTTATCCATTCTGTTTGGAACTTCTTAACTATGGGCATCAGTTGGGCTTTGATTCCTTGGATCCTGGATGTAAGACAAAGTCACACACAGTCCTTGTTCAAAATCCTTTTGTGTTTCAGAAATCAGCTTTGAATTTTAGAAACGTTATACTATCTTATATTTCACATTAAGTAAAGCCTGAAGCAAGATCTGGTCAGCACCCACAAATCAAATGTGGAAGCATTTCTGCAGCAAAACATAACTATTTTCCACTAAGTGGGGTCAGTAGGACTACAGATAATCATGTCACCAAATGAGCTGTGATAAAACTTGATTTTCAGATTTTTCTAGTTTTGGAATATTTAATAGAGGACTATGTATCTATAATATCCTAGCCCTTGAACTCAGTAAATGTGTTACTATTTCCATTCAGGTCTAAAATATTTTACTATTTTTATATCTTAGTAATTTAAATTAATGTGTCCGAGGCTGGTTCTATTGAGGACACTAGTGTTGGCCTGGGTATCCCTTCCTGAGGTACAGCTTTCAGTATGTACCCGTGCACCTCCCCACAATGACATTTCCAGCCAGAAAAGGCCCACCACTTGATTTTACAAACAAGTAAATAAACAAAAAGGAATTTGGAAAGGGACTATTCATAGCAAAATCACCTTCTTCATGTTAGACATGGATCACCATCATAAGAGCTCCTCTAGCTTCAAATGGCATGAGTCATTCCTCATTCACTCCTTCAACCATTCATTTACTTATTCAATTACTCATTCATTTTTTTACACCTTCCAATGCTGATGAATTTGTCCCTTCATTCAATAAAAAAATCAGTTCAGTGACAAGTCTGTACCAGACCAAAGGGCCAGATCTTTGGAAAAGAAAGTCAAATGAGACATGTTCTTGCCCTCTTCCCACCTTTCAATGGCTAATGCATTCTTTTGTTGTTTCTTCTTTTTTTGTCACGTGTACTTACTTTCTCAGGTTCAATTTCATATGTGTTCTTTTGATTTTGAGGTATGAGACTGATACCACATCAGAAGGCAGGCAGGTGGAATACAATAAGATTCACGGTACATTTACTGACCGGGCTGAACTCAAGAGCCAGATGGACCCATTATCAATTTGGGAAGTTCAGCTCCATTTGACTGGTTTAGGTAGAGAAATTATGTCAGGCAAAAGTAAGTATCAAAGAGAAGAGATTGTGTGCAACCTGGGGATGAAAACTTGTTCTAATCTCTTTATCTCAAGTTCTTGATAGCAGGACTAACAAGTGTATAGTAAATACCCAATAAATGTGGGTAGAATGGAAGAGCAAACTAAGAAAGATGTAAATATATGGGCAAGTGAGTACATTAGTTAATAAGAGGGGAGGAGAAGGAACTGTCATTGAGTGCCCACCATATGTCAAATTCTGTGGTGGTTGTATAAGTCTATTCATCAATAAAAAGAAATTCCAATTTTGGTGAGCCAATATTTCTCTATCAATAAATTATTTTTTTCTTGTATCAGACATTTATCAAACTTCCTAAGCTTAAGATGGGTAAGTCTTTCTTTTTGCTGAAGTCCTGAGGGATACATGGAAACAAGAGAACCTTGAAAGTGGACTTAAAAACCATACATGTGATTCAGAAAACTTCACTGCGAAGTGGCTCAGAAATGACCCCTTTTTACTTATTTCGTTTAAGTAAAAGGCTATAATGGGGTAGTTAGTCAAATTATGGGTTAGCAGGTTCATTGGGAGGTGGATATACACTCTTAAGGATGGGGAAGAAGGAAAAGTTTGTCTCCTATATTCCACTTTTTGCAAGAACTAATAAATCCATCTGCCCAGATTTCCTGAGCTAGAAGCACAAATACACATCTTTGTCAGTATGTCCTGAATATTTCTTTATTCTTCAAAGTTAAAATTCTTCTTTATTTTCTCTATTATCTTTGGTGGACTGATGTCTAACTTAAAAATAATAAATTTTCAGCATTTAAATATATACATATTTATCCTAAATGCATACATTATTTAATTTCTTAGCCTAAGTCCTATATTTCCTTATAAAGTAGAAACTTATTTTGACTGGGCTTTTATCCTCCTCCATGATGCTGATTCCTTCTTCACAGTTAATGGTGGGAGCAGAATGGCTCCTCCTCCATAGCAAGGAAACCATTGTTGGAAAGAGATGATGAAGAGGCAGCCCTACAGCAGTCTCATTCCTTAAACACTCCAACCCCAGCATCTGGCTCTGTCCACACTTCCAGGCTTTGTGTGTTGGCAAGAACAGTGTGTCAGACAAATAAGCACTATCCTCCACTTCTTCCTTTTCTGGAGCTTCCTGGTGCTGTCAGCTCCCATGCGCCCTGGGAAGTCTTGTGATAAAAGAGTGGTTGCTATGATTATCTAAAAACATACAACGTGTTGATAAATAAACATTTTACTTAACATTTATGTAGTGTGCTTTTACTGTGGTTGCTGTTTGTACCAGTCACTGACAGCTATTAAAAATGAAGTTGGATTATAATTCTGAAAAGGCATTTCGGGAATTGCATTTTGGTTCCTGTACACATGAAGGAGCTATTAAGCATTAACATGTCTTTATGGATTAGTGTCTGAACACCAAGAAGGAATGGAAGCTGGCCATGACCTGGCAGAAGGGGACAGCTAATACTAGTACTTGGAGGTGTGCTGGATTCCCCAACTGTTATAGTCCACAGAAGGGGTGCAAAAAAGAAAGAGAAGTGTCTTAAGAGAAAACAGAGAAGTTGGAGGCAGAGGGTTGGAGACCACCTCCGTTGGAGAAAATCCCGCTCACTGGAGCGACTTTAGATGGTTATTCTGTTACTTGCAGCTCAGACATTCTCACAGAGGTATGCAGTTCTGCATAGAAATAGCAGCCACTTCCCCTTCGGTCTTTTATTTCCTTGTATGAGGGGTGGTAAATAGTCTTCTGAGCAGGCAGATGATCCCAGGCAGAGAGGCAAGAGACCTGAGGTCTAACACTCTGTGTAGCATAGTGTCAAACCTTTCTATTAAAACAAATAAACAAGCAAGAAATGCAAATAAACAAATGGGTGAATGAAGAGATAAAAATATACTTAGGTAATCGTGGGCAGGTTATCTGGACTCTGAGGGCTTCAGTTTTCTTACATGTGAACTTTGTGGGCCACGCCAGTCCAGTATTTCAATCACTTGCTTTCTATGGTCTTGATTTTTGTTACACAGTCACAGGCCTCAAAATGACATTTCAGTTGACTACGGACCACACAGCCAATGGTGGTCCCAGAAGATTGTAATGGAGCTGAATTTCCTGTAAGAAATGGAAGGATATATGGCTCAGGAGGAATTGTTTTTCTCTGGTAGGAGCAGTATCTGTGTGGGTTGGCAAGAGATCCCCTTTCACCCACAGCACCTCCCTTCTGAGTGCACAGAACGCAACCCACCCAGTCAGCAATGGCCTGTTCAGCACCCAGCAGCGTATCCCCTGGCACTACATAGTCAGGGCGTGCTGCAACCTCCTAAGTCCAGCCTGATGTTCCTCAGAGAACACTGCTGTAGTATCTTCGTTGAGGACTCTGTACAAGGACAAAGGTCTACCTTAACAAGTATTAAGTGCCACTGCCACTTTAGTAAGTGCTTTCTGTGACAGTGTGGGGCCAGCCTGTCCCTCTACTCTGGAAATATTTCCAGGTTGTAATGATCAAAATATTGAGTCCTCAGCTCCATGTTAAACTCTCTCTCTCTCTCCCTCTTTTTACAAATACTAAAAGATGCCTTAATCTGACCACTTCTTCAACATGCAATAACCCAAACCACATTGCCATGACAATCCCCGATGATCCTTTATCTCTCCAACCTGATTTCTCATTCCTACTGATTCTCAGGCTATGGTTCACTCCTTACTGACTGTCACTATCATGGTGATCTACACCTTACCTAACCAGTTTCTCTTCCATATTTCCAATCAGTCCAGCCCACATGTTCAAGGAATAGCTTTGACAGCTTCAATGTTCTATTCCTAACTCTACTGAAAGAAAGTGGGGGAGGGCTTGTGGGACAGTGGTTTTGAAGTCTACAGTAGTATACAGTGATGTCCTAGGCCTTCATGGTCACTCACTACTCACTCATGACTCACCCAGAGCAACTTCCAGCCCTGCAAGTCTATTCATGGTGTGCCATTTCAAATACTTTCATACCAGATTTCTACTGTACCCTTTCTGTGTTTAGATATGTTAAACACACAAATAGTTACCCTTGTGTCACAATTGCCTACAGTATTCAGTATAGTAACATGCTGCACAGATAGTAGCCTAGGAACAATAGGCTAAACTAGCCGATTTTCAAAAATTTTCATCTCATGGCACACAAAAACCAATTACTAAAATTTTGCGGCACATAAAAATATTTTTTTGCCTATCTGACAAAAAATAGGAATAACTTTTTAACAGTTCAAAAATCTCTTCATTACCCTGTATTATATGACCCATACTTATTTTTTTATTGTTGACATTATTACAGATGTCTCCAGTTCTTCCCCCTTTTGCCCATCCATCCAGACCCTGCCCACCCCCCACCCCTGGCTTTACCACATTGTTGCTTGTGTCCATAGACTATGTGTATATGCATATATGTTCTTTGGCTAAACTCTTCCAGTCCCTTCTGTCCCCCTCGCCTCTGAGATCTGTCAGTTGGTTCTATGTATCCATGCCTCTGGTCCTATTTTGTTTGTCAGTTTATTTTGTTCATTAGATTCCATATATAAGTGAGATCATATGGTATTTTTCTTTCCTTGACTGGCTTATTTCACTTAGCATAATGCTCTCCAGGTCCATCCGTGCTGCTGCAAATGGTAATCCATTGTGTAAACGTACCACAGCTTTTTTGTCCACTCATCTACTGATGGGCATTTGGGCTGTTTCCAGATCTTGGCTATTGTAAATAATGTTGCTATGAATATAGGGGTGCATATATTCTTTCTGATTGGTGTTTTGAGATTCTTAGGATATATTCCCAGAAGTGGGATTGCTGGGTCAAACAGTATTTCCATCTTTAATTTTTTGAGGAAACTCCATACTGTTTTTCATAGTGGATGTACCAGCCTGCATTTCCACCAGCAGCGTACCAGAGTTTCCTTTTCTCCACATCCTCGCCAGCACTTGTTGTTTGTTAATTTATTGATGGTAACCATTCTGGCAGTAGTGGGATGATATATTGTTGTTTTAATTTGCATTTTCTGATGATAGTGACCTTGAGCATTTTTTCATATGTCTATTTGCCATCTGTATGTCCTTTTTGGAGAAGTGTCTACTCAGGTCTTTTGCCCATTTTTTTTTATTGGCTTGTGTGTCTTCCTAGTGTTGAGTTGTATAAGCTCTTTATATACTTTGGATATTAACCCTTTACCAGATGTATCATAGGCAAATATGTTCTCCCATACAGTGGGTTCCCTTTTCATTTTGTTGATAGTTTCTTTTGCAGTGCAAAACTTTTTAGTTTGATATAGTTCCATTGTTTACTAGTATTTTTTCCTTTGTTTCATTGCTCTAAGGAGATGTATCAGCAAAAATATTGCTAAAGGAGATGTCTGAGATTTTACTGCCTATATTTTCTTCTAGGATTTTTATGGTTCCATGACTTACATTTAAGTATTTTACTAATTTTTAGTTTATTCTTGCATATTGTGTCAGTTGGTGGTCTACCTTCATATTTTTGCATGTACCTGTCCAGTTTTCTAATACCATTTATTAAAGAGACTGTTTTTACTCCACTGTATGCTCTTGCCTCCTTTGTAAAATATAAATTTACTATAAAAGTATAAGTTTGATTCATTTACACCAGACAGCTATTGTTGTATTGGCTGTTGTCATTCTTAGAATTTGATAATCTAAGGGAAAAGAGGTCAGTGCCACTGACTAAATAGTCATGTATTGCATGTTTTAAAATTTGTGGCACACTGGTTGAAAGTCGCTGGGCTAGACCACATGGCCCAGGTGTGTAGTAGGTTGCACTATCTAGGTTTGTGTAAGTGCACTCTGATGTTTACACAATGATGACATTGTCTAACAGTGCATTTCTCAAAACATACCCCATCATTAAGCAATGCATGACTGTATAAACATGCCACCTGAACTTCACTACATATTTTGTATTTAAACTGATTCCTTTTTCAAACTTAAATTTATTTTATAAGGAAACATCATTACTCTAAATTAAAAATAAGAATTATTTTAAAGACGGTAACTATATAAAAATAGGTAACTGTAAAAATAAACACAATGTAAATAAAACAATGTTAATATGATCCTGTGGAGTGTGAAAACCATAAGGGAGATTAGCAAGTGCTACAGACTCCCTTGATATGTTAAAGAGTATTCAAAAGGGACTCACTTTCTCACTGTGCAAGCCAATGCTATTTCATGCCTTGTCTGCATACCATCTATAAGCATCCTGCAAAGGCCCTACAGGAGATACTGTCCTACATTTTGGAAATGCTGGCCCAGGGATCCCCTTAGGACCTGGTTTGAAAGAGGTAGAGAGTGGACAAATGGTGAAGAAGGCTCATAGAAGTCA
This sequence comes from Myotis lucifugus, assembly GCF_000147115.1. Classification (NCBI taxonomy): domain Eukaryota; kingdom Metazoa; phylum Chordata; class Mammalia; order Chiroptera; family Vespertilionidae; genus Myotis; species Myotis lucifugus. Next base: position 617,814 of record NW_005871272.1, on the reverse strand, counting down.
CTTCCTTCAGCAAAGAGAAATATGTGAAACAAAGACTTTGCTTTACAAGTGCCAACTGGTTTCTTGTCCCAGCATTCCTACTTTCCTTTACCTCATTATTTGAATGGGAGCAGCAACACAAAAGTGTCCACATCATGGGGATGAAGAAAGAAAGGGATTAAGTGCCTGTGCATCTCACCATACTGCCTGCCAACCTTGCCTGGCCTGGCTCTCCTCTCACCCTCCATGCCTGTCTCCATCAAGACACAGTAAGAGCCCAGAGGTCCTCTGGGTGTCGAGGCAGCTTCCTGCAGCCTCTTCCTGTTCCCAAATCAAAACCAGACCCCTCAGGTCTTTGTATTTGAGTTTTAGCTAGATGGTGGGATCTTCCTGGGGGTACTGTGCCCAGTGTGTATGGAAGTGAGTTGTGAATGATGAATGCCATAGATCATCTTGTTTGTGAATGGCACCTTAATACGCTGAAAGTAATATAAAGTCATATATCTTTCCACATGAATATAACCAGGTCCTGAAACAGCTTAATGGACTCCCCTCCCCCTTCAGTTATTGTTGAGGTTCATCATATAGAGTTCACCAAAAGACATTATGGCTTTTGACCAAAACCAAAATTTCCTGTCTCTGATATCCTGTAATTTCAAAGTTATTTCCCTTCTGTCTTGTAACTTGCAAACCCCAACCCCCAAAGTGAAAGAAGCCCTATATTTTGGCCTCTTCCATAGCCCTATAATAAATAATTAATATCCTACTGTTTTATGCGGTCACTTTGCCCTCAGCAATGATTGCAAGACATTGTACATTCCATGGACTTCTGTGGATGCTCCTTTAGTTCTCAAGGAAGCTAACATTGTCAGTCATTTTAAATTTTAATTAAGATGTTCAGGAAGAATAAAAAGCCTATAAAAGATTCTGGGTAGTTTATGACTAATATTTCCTGAAGCAGGTACTTATTTTGCCTATTAACCGGGACATCTATGAGCTTGCTTCTTTAACCCACATAACACTCCTGCTGCCCACTCAGCTTTATGTGCTTTCCAGTTACTAAGTCACCTTAGAAAACCATGTCTGCTTTATTCTTTAAAGTCTTATTCTTGCTTCTGTCTCCCTAAAACTTCTAGAATGTGAGAGAGGATGTCTGTTTCTTTTCTCTTTGTTTCAGTCATTGTCTAAGTCAGCCTTTCAAGATATCTTTTAAAGAAGACTTGTCCTAGGACATCCTAATGTCAAAATACTTTGCAAAATGACACATACCGTATCCTACTCTTGGAGATCCCCAATGCATATCAGCCTATAAAAGGCCCTGAGAATCATAGGCAGTTAAGAAAACTGTGTAAAATTTTGTAACTAGATTTTGCCAAGCTCACATTGTCCCCTGGACGGTAGGTTTGGCACAAGTATTTAAGTTATTTTTAGGATTGAACTTAGATAGAGGATTTGTGTCTAAAGAAAGTGTGGTCATTTTAAAATATGGCCTCAGATTTTTGACACTTCCTCCTTCAAGAGTTGGGCATCTATGTCCACTCCCTTTGAATCTGGGTAGGATTGTGACAGCTTTAACCTCTGTGCATAGGTCATACATGCCCATGTAGCTTCTATAATGCCACATTTGGCTCCCTAAGGCACATGTAAGATGTCTATACAGAGACTACAGTAATGATGAGTTAAAAGCCCAGCTGTCCAGCCATCCCCTGCAAGGTGTCAGCATGTAAGTAAAGTCATCTTGGGCCCTTCAGACCCAGCTTATCAAGGGACCTCAATTGATGGCATTGGAATAGAAGGATTACCTAGCTAAGATCTGCTTGAATCTTAAATTCCTAACCCACAAAATCACCAGACATATTAAAATAGTTGTTTAACCCTCTAGATTTTGGATTAGTTTGTTACATAGCAATAGGTAGCCAGGACAGGGATAGTTGAGTTCCTAGGTGTGGAAGAGAAACCTGCATGCCTTCTTTGAGATATTTTAAAGCTAGAATGGCCAGAGCCCATTAGGGAAATCTTAGAGTAGGGAACACCCAGGGATCAGCATTTTAATTAGGTATGATAAATATAGTCATTGGTTTAGCATTAAGCAAAAGTGTGATCAGAACAAGAGCAAGTTGGAAGCAAGAACATATTTTGGGTGTCATATCTTACAGGATGTACTGCTTAATATATGGATGTGCTAGGCTGACACAGAACAACCAACTTTTGACCTTGCTCATGGACCTAATCTTCTAATGCAAATATCAAGGAGTCAACCAGACCCTCCTACCACAAGGGTCTGATGCTCTGTCAGAGACATAATCATGGGTTGGATAAAACAGAGAACAATCGATGTCCTTTTGCCTATGAGGAGAAAAGCAGTAGGAAATTCATTGCTTAAAGGGCCAAAGGAGTTGTGCTTGATATCCAGTCAATTCTTAAACTGCTGTATTTGAAAGTGAGTCATATTACCCTATCTCCCCACTAAAACTCAATTATCAGCACTATGGAAAGAGTACAACATTATAGTAAATCGAGAAGAGATCATAAAACCCTAGGTACTTGATTCATTCTGTTTAAGATTTTATATTCAGTGTACTCAGGATCACCCAATGGCATTCTAAAGATCCATTGGTCACCTCATTTTTACCTCTGACTAATCTTCCAGTTTCTCCATCTAGGTTCTTCCGCTGTACATGTGACATCAAAGATGTATTCACCAGGAATAAACTCCTTACTTGGCAAGTTCTAAGATCTTCCCACTTGCTGTACTTTCAGGTTGCCCTCCAACTGAGTCCAAACATAAATCATTTTATTCTAAACTTTGATGTGAAGTTAAAGATGTGGAAGAAGAGAGAGAATGTGCCACTCCCTCACAGTCCTCACAGGCTGACATTAAATTGGTTGATGCTGATGTGCAAATGCTCTCTAATCCAATTAGTCATCAGAACTTGACAATGCCACCTCCTAAATATATCATTAATCCAATGCATTCTTTCAATCACCGCTCTAGCTCAGACACTCGGCATCTTCCTCTTATATAACACTTGCTTTCTGACTAATCTTCCTTCTTCCAATTTCTCCCCAATGATTGCCTGAGGGTTTTTTCTAAGGCAGAAATCAAACATACCACTCTTCTGAAAAAGACCCTTCTTACTGTGCACAGGATAAAGTCTAAATTCTATAGTATTACTATTATTAGTCATAGTCCAATGAAGTAAAGAGCAACTATTCTAGGTTTTCAAATAGATGGGATTCAATAGAAGACATTGGTTACACAGCTAATGGAAGAGCTAAGAAACCAAACAGAGGGTGGGTGCTAAGGCAATGCAGACAGTAGCAAGAAGTGGGAATTAGAAATGGAAGTTGAGGTCACTGGGGGGGGGGCTCTTGCAGGATCTTCAGGAATTGAAATAATTGAGCTGATGCTGGGAGAGGTCATTGAATGCAGAGCATGGCAATAATACCCTGGATTATGTCCTGCTTCTGCCTTCCTACTTTCTACCTATGCCTTGCATTACTTAAACTTTCCAAAAAATCCAATTGGCAAAGGGTCTTACTCTGTAGTTCCCAACAGAGCTGAGGAAAGGTGGAAATAAAACTAAAAGCAAAGAGGGAAATAACTAGCACAATAACTTATAAGATTTTTGTGGTTTAAACCTAATTACATCTTTATCCTCATGTTTCACCATTTTCACAACTTTTCCTCCTTCTCTAGCAATATTGAACTACTGAGTATCATTTTCTTTCATTGTAGGTGAATTGAAACATTCTGTTTCTTCCACTTATAATGTCCTCCCTTGGTCTGATTAGAGAACTTATATTTATCCTTCAAAGCCCACTTCACTATTTTCTGTGTTAAATTTTTTCTTAGACCTCTCAGTGATATAGTTGATCACTCCTTTATGTGTTCTACTCCTGCACCCTGTTTCTTTATTATAATACTAGAGGCCCATTGCAGGAAAATTCCTGCAAAGGTAGGGCTTCCTGTGGCTGGAGCAAAGCAGAGAAGGATACGAAACCTGCTGAGGTGGGCTTCGCTCCCGCTCCCAGCCGCTGTGGCTGGGTTTGCCCTCCCGCCTCCCGCCTCTGCAGCCTTGGCTCTGTTCCTGTCTCCACCGCCTCTACTTAGCTCCCTTCTGTAGTTCTTCGCTTCCATGTTGTCTTCAGTCTTTGCTCCCAGCCAGTTTATGCAAATTATCCGCCATCTTTGTTGGCGGTTAATTTGCATATCATGCTGATTAGCCAATGGGAGGTGTAGCAAAAGTACGGTCAATTACCATGTTTGTCTATTATTAGATAGGATTCATCACATTGTATTATAAGTGAGGCAGAAAACTCTTATTTTTGTTTGCACAACTTTTTCTCTCTTACCATTCGAAGGCCACGGTTTTGCTTTTAGGAGCCTCCTGTCCTAGTTAATATGATGCTAGAGGGGCCTTCAATCATGTGGATTTATCTTCTTGTTTTTGATATATGAACCTGATTGGATAATGGAATACCTCATCTCCAATGATTCGGCTAGGATGGGAACTGAGTAAAGGACAGAGGCTCAATCCTTAACTATCAGCTCAATGCAAGCCAGAGCTTTTATTTTTTGTTTTGCACCTCTTGGAAAACACCTGCTTGAGAATCAAATCAAAACAGAACAGAGCTGGACTAAGGGGTAAAAAGTGATTCTTGACATTGTGTGGGCCCTTGGATTTAAGTGTATGAGATTTAAGTGTACTTTCAAAAAATGCTCCTTGGCTTGCATTGTGTGCGTGTGTGTGTGTGTGTGTATACATGTATTACACTAACTGGTCTATTTGTTTTTTTTCACTCTCTTTTTCATATTTCTCATGTTATTTGAGAAGGTTAATATTTCTTGTTTTTCTCATTAATTTTCAATGAGTATCTTTATGCAATACCTTTAAAACCCTCTTTATTAGATACTATTAGTGTCTTATTATGATCAGTATTGAAATGACTTATTCCCTCTGTCTTTCTACCCTAGCAAATATTGTACTCCCAGTTACTATCTATAAGACAGTTAGCAAACTTATTTTACTGTCTGTATATTCCTCCACTGTTTTTGTTTCATTTTAAAGGTAATTTTAATAGTTTTTCTTATCAACCAATTCCAAATATATTAGTGATCAATCACTATTTTTTAAAAATTTTACAAACTGTAGTCAAATATATGGGCCATATATGAGTACTAACACTTCCCTATATCCATCACTTTCAATTGGAAAGTGTCTCTCTTAAAAATAGAATAGAGACTCAACTTCTAGGTAAGAGAAGGCTGCATGTTTTATGGAGGAAAAAAAGACCATATACTTATAAATATAAATTTGCCTCTAAACAAGAATTACTCTAATATGAAATGCCTCTCTATACTCTCCTCCTCTTCTCATTAGGTTTTCCTAGTGCCAGGTGGCCCTGTGTGTTATAGAAGGAATACGTGACTGGGGGCATCTGTGGGAAGTGTGTGCCCCATCACACAATTCTAGGCGCAAGCTTTCAGAGCAGCTTCAAGACACATTCGCATTCCCTACACTTAGAGGATGGGTCAGGGAAACTTACCTCTTTCCGAGTTCCGTTTTGGCTGGTTTGAGCAACCCTCAGCCTCAAGGGCAAGTCTAGAGGGCAGGTGTAATTTGTTTGTTGGACAGGCTGATCTCTTCTTCTCCAGCAAGCCATTAGGAGGGCTGTCCCTTTCCTCCTCCCCATTTGGGTTGCCTCCAGTGTGAGACAGAATGAGGTGGGCAAATCTTACTGTCGACTCCTTTCTGAGCAGCTCTGGCTTAATAAGTTTCTCCATGACCTGAGGAGGAGCCTCTCGCCTGGTTCACAGCATCCCTGAGCCTCACGCTGCAGGATAATCCAAATTCCGTCCCACTATGGAGTGCACACATGTTCAGGTTTTAGTACCCTCCGCGGTCCCTCCTCAGTGACTGCTCACCATTTAGGCATGACTCCTCCCTCTTGCTTTCTCCTTCTGTTCTCTCCCCAGCCTTTCTGCTTTCCTCCTGGCTAATTTCTGTTTCCTATCTCTGGCCCATCAGTGGCCTAGAGAAATAATAAATGACTTTTAGCCACTCTCCTGCCAGCGATTTGCATGCTCTATGTCAAAGGCTTCAAGTTGCTCAGAGCCAAGCTGCAGAGCACTGGAAACAATGTGAGCCTGGATTGAAGTCCTGGCGCAGTCCCAGAGCAGGTGGGAAGTCTTTGTAGATGTGGTTTACCAAGTCTGTTCACAAGAGTTGTGCTACAATCATGCCCATCTCTAAATCCAACCAGATCTGTCTGTATATTGCAAAATCCTGCACAATTTGAACTAAATGTACACCAGATAGAGTCAGTTTGGGAGAAAGAAGTCACTGTTCAAGAAAGAAGGGCAGAAGATATTGCCAGTATTATTAGCTACTTTTATAAAGTCCCTAAAAGGCCTTACCCATCACACCTGGCACCGGCAAACACCCTCCCATCCGTCGTCCCATAGTGGGAATATTTGGGACGGCTCTTTTCCTCTTGGACTCATTTTAATTACATTCTGGCAGCAGTTAGATAAATTCTATCTGTCGTCTGAGCCCCAGGATCCCCTGAGACAACTACTTATAATTGAAGAAAGAACAGAAACCAAAACTTGACTCAGGCAGTTTGGGTTCAAGTGCTTTGTCAATTTACCTGGTGATTCCTCGGAGGAGCAGGAGGATCAAGTTACCCAGGAGTGAAAAATAAGGAGAGGTCCTTACAATGGGGCCTTGCTTTACACTAAATAAAAATGAACCGTCAACCTTTGAGACAGGGCTTTGAAACACAAAAGGTCAAATTAAATAACCGGGGTCCATGTGCAGCCTTCAGGTGAACATGCAGCCTAGAGTCCATGGTGTATATGGCTTTGTGGGGCTTTGTATCAGGCACAAGTGCACTTAGTTAATGGCTTCTGGGCTCTGGGTGTAATTGCCACACAGGCAGGACTCTGCCATGGCTGCAGCCTTCATGCAAGAATCTGTGTTTCCCAAAGCTCCAGGACCCACCCTTAGTGTTTTCATTTTATACTCTTTCCATCTCAGGACTCATCTAGCCTCCTGACTTGAAATGCTACCTCAGTGTGAACAGCCTTCCAGGGTTAAATGTTGCGTCTCTGGCTATCTGTGGAGCACTGATGCTGAGCCCACGTCAGCTGTCTACTACATTTCCACTGTCCCAGCTATCCAAGCACATAGCTCCCATCACCACCAAAAACTACCTTTCCTCTCAACTCTCTTTTGTAAATGGTGACTTTAAGGAGAAGAAACTCTCACATTAAAAAGTAGCCCTAAGCTCGGCTGGTGTGGCTCAGTGGTTGAGTGTCAACCCATGAACCAACATGTTCCTGGCTCAATTCCTGGTAGGGCACATGCCCGGGTTGCAGACTCAACCCCCCAATAGGGGGCATGCAGGAAGCTGCTGATAGATGATTTTCATCATTGATGTTCCTATCTCTCTCTCCCTCTCCCTTCCTCTCTGAAATAAACAATATATATATATATATATATATATATATATATATATATATATATATTTAAAAGTAGTCCTAAATATTCTATTGCTGTGCACAGCCAAAGAATTGAGCTCTCTTACTTCAATAAGTGTCCGGCAGCTTTTGCAACATGGAAGTGGTCCCTATGTTATAGCTATAACTATTTTTGCCTGTTTTATCCCATTTTAGACTGTGTGAGCTCCTTCAGTGCAGGGACTGTGTTATTTATATTTGTGCGGCCACACAAAACCAAATAGTGATTTTGTAGTAGATGCTTAGTAAATACTTGATTAAAGAATAAATAAGAGAATAAAAGAGGTTGAAAGGAGGTAGAAGAGGGCATGGGGAGATGAATGATGATAGAAGGAGACTTGACTTGGGGTAGTAACATACAATACAATATACAGATGATGTGTTTAGAATTGCACACCTGAAACCTATATAATTCAATAAAAACGAAAACCCAAAGCTAGTAGTATTTTATCAATAGTGTTTTAATTACTTTTTACTAAATTAAAAAATGGACCATCATCAGCAGATAATAAAATGCCTAGAGAGAGAAAAAAATTAAATAAATAGGAGAATGAACAAATGGACAGGCAAGACATTCTCTTAAGGGAACCTCAGCTTTGAGTTCCATGGCCTTTAATGATTACAGTGGGTCTTGTGGCCTTTCAGATGATGCCTTCTCTGAAATTATGTTCTTTATATTTTTGAAGAGTTTAGTATATAGCTTGTAAGTGGTGTCTAATGCTGTTAGCTACATTTAAATGGTGAGATGGTTGGCATTTGAGTCTCAGTGGTTTTGAAAATAAAACAAAAATAATGATGCCCTTTTCCCCCTCACTCAAATGACAGAAAAATGGGACAATCTCTTGGATAATGCACAACCCTGTAGAGTCTCTAGGTTGGGGTAGGATAAAAATGCATTACCATTTTAAAATATGATCCATATTTTTGAACTGTGAGTACTAACTTTGTGGGAAGTGTTTATGAATCTAATCTGGAAAGCAGTGCAATTCCACTAGAAGAATTTCTTTTTGGATATGTGATTCATCTAGATCTCTAAGAATTCTGAATTCAAAATTACAGAATAGATTTTGATATTTCTTCCTTTCACAAGGAAATGCATAAAACTTCCTGGGTGGAATAAAGAAGCCAGTATTCCTCATAGGAAGGGGCAGGATAAGAAATACTACTAATGAGGTGAGACTAGCTAATCTCTACCATTCTTTTCACCTCAAAATTTTTGAGTAGAATGTGAATTAATGGTCAACCTGCGCTAGGGAATCTGGTAATAGAAAAGAACCAACTTTATATAATTCCCAGTGACTAGGAGTACTAACTATATCTAGTCAACTGACTGAACATCATGTTTAATTGACTTAATCCACTCAAATGAAAAGCAATTTACTTAGAATAGAATCCATACATCTCACTAAGGACTGCAAAGTCTCACATCATGTTCCCATCAGTTTTTCCCATCTTATCTCCTACTACTCTCTCCATCATTCTCTGTGTTCCATCCAGATCAGTTCTCTGTTAATTCTTTGAAAATATCAAGTCCACGTCTCCCTTCACTTATGTAATTTTCACTTCTTAGTTTCCTATGCCTGGAATATTCTCCCACATCTTTTCATAGCTTGTTAATTCTCAAGTCTCTTCTCAATAATTATTGGAAAGTAGTATTTCAAAGTCATTTTCAGTTATTGGACTGTGCTTTACTTTTTCTTATAGCTTCTTTCACTGATTAAAGTTCAGCTATATATCACTATGTATCTCCTATTTGTTTAATTTACTTATCTATGTGCTTATTGTCTGTCTCTCTATTAGGTTATAAAATCCTCAAAAGAATAGGCCTTACCAGTATTTCCAGAAGAAACCCTAGCACAAAGTAGGCTTTGAAAATGTAGGCAACCATAGAAGAACATAAGCTTCCAACCTGGCAGTAAGAAATAGCTGGATAATCCACAAAACCAAACTTTCCTTGAGCCCATCACAGACCGAGGTCACAAGACAACAAACAAACTAAGTTCTAAAATGTGATAAATCTTTTAAAAGGAAGATGAGACACATAAACTGAGCTTGATAGGGCATGAAAGAAAAAGATGGTCTCCATTATTTCAATTAATTCTTAAAAGCCAAGTGTGGGTTAGTGTGACAATTTAGAACAACTGAAAGCTCCAGACACAAGAGGAATCTGTAATGACTTGCAAGCAATGGTTTATGAGCCTCCACTGGGTGTTCCCAGCATAGACTCAGGGCAGACTAAGAGAACAAGAGGACCTGTCTCTATGCTGCAGGCATGTAGGAGACCATTGATAGCTGTGGGGTGGGAAGACAGGCATGAAACACCATGCACTTCCCTGAAATCCTTTCTCATATGAAACAAAGACTTAAGTCATGGAAGGGGAGGTGGAAAATCTTTCTGCCCAGGGCTCAGGCAAAATCCGTAACTTCTGAAAAAAAGTGTGGCAGGAAAAGCCATCTTTCTTGAGAGAGGGGCAGAAAGCATTTTAGTCCTAGGATCCTACATGAATACAAAGCAGAAATCCACCGTCATTTAGGGAGGAACAAGAAATTATATTTTTGACCAAGAGCCTTCATAGATAAAAAGAAGAGTTTGAGTGTCACGGGTGGGGAGAGGCAGCAACACAGAAAATGCTCCACTCCTGAGTCCCAGGTGCACAGAGTGTATGTAAGGCTAAGGCTGAACTGGAGGAAGAAAGAATCCTCTGGTCACAGCCATTAGTTTGGCAGCAAGTAACAAGCAATATGCATCTACTCCTATAGGAGAGGCAGGGGCATGGCACAGGTATGCAGGGACTGCTGAGAGGTGAGTGCAGCAGGTACATTGAGAAAAATCTTTCCATGCCCCAGACCTCATTCCGAGCACAAGTTAACAATAGCCCATGAGAGAGAAACTTAAAGTTTGTGGTCAGTTTGCAATATCAAAGCACAAATGCAGATCACACCCCCACCCATCCCTCTAACGGACTGAGACAAGAAGAGGCATTGCTATTTCTAGCCGAAAATACTATTTGCCTCTGCCTTTCCTGTCTTTCTACACATTGCGTCAGGCACATAACAAAAAATTATGAGACATACATAGAAGCGAGCAAAAAATAATACTACCACGTTGTCAAGAAATAAGACCATTGACAGATATATACTCAGAAATTCACAGATACTGCAGATGTTAGAGCTATCAGAGAGAGACTTTAAAATAACTGCAATAATTTATATTACTAGCAAAATATCTAGTAAAAAACATAAGCAACATAAAAACTGGAGAATTTTAGCAGAGAAATGGAGAGTTATAAAAAGGAGACAAATAGAAATACTAGGAAAAAAACAGGATATCAGAAATAAATAATTCCCATGATGTTCTTATAATAAGATAGGATATACATGGCAAAGAATTAGTAATCTTAAAGATAAGTTAATAGAAATTATCCAAACCGAAACATCAGGAGACAAAAAACAAACAAAGCATCCAAGAACGGTGGGACAATATCAAGTGGTCAAACATATGAGTAACTGAAAAACCAGAAGGAAAAGAGAGAGAAAACAGAACCAAATATCTATAATAATAAAAGAGTAATATGCTAATTAGACCGGACGTCATTCCAGACATCCTTCTGGATGAAGCCAGGGCTGAAGGGAAGCTGCCCGGGTACCGGTGCCCACTGGTGGCCAGAGGAGGGAAGCCCAGGTCCTGGGTGCCAGAGGGAAGCCGGTGCCTGCAGTTGGGGGAGAAGGAAGCCCTACTCTTGCATGAATTTTCATGCATCGGGTCTCTAGTCCTATATAATAAAAGGCTAATATGCAAATTGACTGAACAGTGGAACAACCTGTCGCTATGATGTGCAATGACCATCAGGGAGCAGACGCTCAATGCAGGGGGAGCGTCATTCAGCTAGAAGCTGGGCTCATGGCTGGCGAGCGCAGCAGTGGTGGCGGGAGCAGGCCTAAGCCATCAGTTGGACATCCCCTGAGGGCTCCTGGATTGCTAGAGGGCGCATGCCAGGCCGAGGGGATGCCCCCCTCTCAAGTGCACAAATTCCTGCACCAGGCCATTAAAATATATATATATATATATATATGTATATATATATATATACATATACAACAAACTGCAGATCCAAACAGTTCAGAGGATCCCAAGCAGAAAAAACACATATACACAAGCAAAATGAGAGAGAGAGAGAGAGAGAGAGAGAGAGGACCCACACACTGATACACAAGCAAAATGAGAGAGAGAGAGAGAGAGAGAGAGAGAGGACCCACACACTGATACAGATTGATGGCTTATAATAAAACTGCTGAAAATTAACGATAAAGAGACAATATTGAAGGTACATAGAGATAATGGAAATATTAAAAATAGGGCAACAAGAAATGTTAGCAGATGAAAACTATGCAAGCCAGAAGACAATAGTGTGACATCTTTAAAGCACTTGGAGAGGCAGGGTTGGGTGGGGGGCAAGAAAAAAATCATTAACTTGGATTTTTATATTCAGTAAAAAATATCTTTATAAAAAATACAGAGAAAAGAGATTTTTTCCACACACAAACAAAAGCTGAAATAATTTATTGCCAGCTAACCTGCAGTGCACATTAAAAAAATTAAATGATGTCTATGGCCATTCCTTCCTGAATGGGCCTGGTCTCATCTGATCTTGGAAACTAGGTAGGATTGGCCTGGCTAATACTTGAATGGGAGAAATACTTCAAGCAGATGACATATAATACTAGATGAAAATTTGCTTTTACACAAAGAAATAAAATACATTTAAAATGATAAAATGAAAAAAATACAAAATATATTTTCTTTTTATTTTTAATTGTCCTAAAGAATCATTAAAAGCACACGAAAAGATGCTTGATATCATTAGTCATTGAGGACCTGCTCAATAAAACTACAGTGAAATGCTGTTTCACAGCCACTAAGATGGCTATCAAAAAGGTAGATAGTAACATGTGTTATGAGGATATAGGGAAATCAGTACCTTTATACACTGAGGGTGAAAATGTAAAAGGGTGCAGTCACTCTGGAAAACAGTCTAGCAGTCCCTCAAGTAATTAAACATAAAATTGCCATATGACCCAACAATTCCATTCTTATGTAAATACCCAAAAGAAAAAAAATGTGTTTCACAAAATATTATACATAAATGTTAATGATAACATTATTCATTAATATCCAAAAGTTGGAATCAGCTTAAATGTTCATCATATGACAAATGGATAAGCAAATGTGGTATGTCTATATGATAGGATATTACTCAGCAATAAAAACAAATGAAGCACTAATATATACTATAACAAAGGTACATTTTAAAAATATATTCTTAGTGAAAGAAGCCAGTCACAAAAGATCACATATTATGTAATTTCATCTATATGAATTTCCTTTAATAGTCAAATCTATAGTGGTAGATCAGTACACCAAAAAACCATTGAATTTAATACCTTAAATGGATGAATTATATGGTATATAATTCACATATCAATACAATTGTTAAAATTAAAAGAAAAAAAACTAAGGCAAAAAAAGACTAACACTATACTGTGAATTGTATAACATATGGAGAGGTAAAATGTATGATGATAATAGCACAAAGGTAGGGAAGGAGGAAATGAAGGTTTGCTATCATAAATAAGTGGGAACACCACAATTGAACAATACAATGACTGAAATTATTAATTCAATAACAACAAATTAGGGATGGTGGAAGAGGATTCATGAATGGGAAGATATGTCATCATAAAATAATCAAATAAAAGCATGGAGATAAAAAAGCTGGAAAATATGAGAAAGAACCTGTGTGTGTTTAATTAGAATTACAAAAAGAGAAGAGAGCAAAAATTGGGCAGAAGCAGTATTGGAAGAGATAATAGCTAAAAGTTTTCCAAAGATTCAAGGGTCTCTATGAAGTCCAAGCAGAATAAATACAAAGAAACCCATACCTGAGCACATCGTACTAAGAAAAACTGAAAACTGAAAGCAAAAAACAAACAAACAAAATTTAAAGACCAGAGAAAAATGACTCATTTCCTACAAAGAGGCAACAAAATGCCTTAATGCTGATTTCTAACCAGAATTTGTGGAAGTAAGGTGACATTAGAATGCCACTTTTAAAGTGTGGAAAGAAAATATCAGCCAACTTGGAATTCATACCAATGAACGTATTCAAATTTGCAAGTGAAAGTAATGTGGTTTCTATCATACATAGAGATAACTGTTAATAGTTTTGCATGAAACTTAAACTGAACACAATGTCTCAGATAGAAATAAGGTGAGGAAGAATAAAACAATAGTGGGAATGTGGCTGAAATATGTGTAGAATTTAGGTATGCAAATATAATAGCACAACATGTTGGAGAGAAGTAAATGGGGATAACAAATATTTTATTTTGAATAATACCTTTAACATACTTCACCTTTTTAAAATATATACATGACATTATACCCCAAATCTATAGAATACAATTTTTTTTTCAAGGATAAGATAAGCATTTATCAAACTGACCTCATTATCACAATGGAGATAATCTCAAAAATTTCAAATGATTAAAATAATATAGTGCCTTCTCTGACCTCATGGATTTAAGCTAGAAATCCATTTTCAAAAAACACCGGAAAATAGATTTCTTGAAATTAATAATGTACTTCTGAATAATCCCTGGATCAAAGATATACCTATAATGAAAAAGAGAATTTTTTGAATGATTATAAAAATATAATATAAATAAATTTTGGGGTACAGCTAAAGCTCTTCCTAAATTGAATTTTTTAGTCATAAATGCATCTATTAAAAAAGGAGGACAAAATTGTTGATTGAAGTATTCATCTCAAGAAATCAGAAAAAATATAAAATTTAACCCAAAGAAAATAGAAGAAAAACTAATAAAGAAAAGAGACTAATGAAATAGAAAATGAATATATAGTAGAAAAATTATTAAACAAAATTCTTTATAAAGATTAATAAAATTGAAAATTCCTAATAATACTGAACAAGATAAGGAGAGAAGCACACATTATCAATATAAAGAATTCAAAATAGGACATCACTACAGATCCTACAGGTAATTAAAAGAAAAAGCTATCAACCACTGTATGCTAGTACATTTGACAAGAAAGATAAAATAGACACATTTCTTGAAAAATACAGCTCATGAAAACTGACTAGAAAAAAATGAATCTAAATAATTTTATTTTGTCAACTAAATTTAATCTATTATTAAAAACCTACTGTAATGAAACTCCATGCCACCATAAATTCACATGAATTATTCTAAACATTGAAGGGAGAAATAAAACCAATCTCACAGAAACTATTTCAGAAAATAGAAGACACTTTTCTCAACTAGTAGCATGAAGTCAGGCTAACTTTGATTTTAGAAACTTATCAATGGCATTATAGGAAAGGAAAATTATAGTCTAATTTTTTTATGAACATAGATACAAAAATTCTCAATAAATATTAGCAAATCAAATCCAGAGAAACATAGAAGGATAATTGTGTTTGTTCCTGGAATGCAATGCTTATTTAGCCCAAGTGCCCATCAATAGATGAGTGGGTAAAAACAATTTGGTACATTTACACAATGGAATACTATCCTATATAATAAAGAGCTAATATGCTAATTAGACCAAACAGCAGAACGACTGTCCAGATGACTTTCCCAACGACTGTCTGGATGATCTCCTGGACAAAGTCAGGGCTGCGAGGGCCGAGGCAGCCAGGGCTGCAAAGGCCGAGCCCCTTGCATGAATTTCATGCTTCAGGCCTCTAGTGCAGCTATAAAAAAGAAGGATCACTTACCCTTTGAGACAACATGGAGGGACCTGGAGAGTAATATGCTAAGTGAAATAAGCCAGTCAGAGAAAGACAAGTACCACATGATCTCACTCTGGAATCTAATGAACAAAATAAACTGACAAACAAAATAGATCCAGAGACATAAAAGCATAGAACAGACTGACAGATCTCAGAGGGAAGGCGGGGGGAAGGGGGAGGGCGTGGGAAGAGATCAACCAAAGAACTTACATATGCATATATGTATAACCTATGGACCCGGACAATAGTGCAGTGAAGGTCTGGGGAGGGGAAGGTCTGAGGTAGAGGGGGTCAGTGAGAAAAAAAAAGGGACACCTGTAATAGTTTCAACAATAAATATAAATTAAAAAATAAAATGGTACCTATAAGATTATAAGCACTCCAAAAAAAAAAAAAAAGAATCAGTCAGCATATTTGTCACATAATTGGAATGGTGGAAAAAAACTATGTCATCGTCTCAATAACTGCAGAAAAATAATTTGATCAAATATAATATCAGTTTAGCAAACCAGGAATAGATAAGAATTGCTCTAATATAATTAATGTATTTCTTATAAAACCTTTCAGCTAACATAACTAATTCTAAAATATTTACAGTCTTACCACTGAATAGCAAGATGAAGATATTTGCTATATACTTCAATTCACATTGTTCTGAAGTCATAGCCAAAGCAAGAAAGCAAGAAAAAGAAATAAAAGCCATTAGGATGGTACATCAGTTTTCTCTGCTGTAATAAATTTTTACAAATTTGATGGTTTAAGAAACAAAAATATCTTCCCTTTACAGGTTTGGAGACTAAAAGCCCAAAATTTGACAGGATCATGTTCCCTCTGGGGACTCTTATAGAGAATTTATTGCTGTCTCTTCTAGCTTCTGGTGGTTGACTCAGCATTCCTATGTGTGTGGCTGCTTCACTCCAATCTCTGCCTCCATGTTCATACCAATTTCTCCTCTGTGAGTCTGTGTTATATACATTTTCTTCTCTCTTATAAGAACACTAGAGACCCAGTGCACAAATTCGTGCACATTGAAAGGAAATTAACTAGAAGGTGGCTGGTGGGGCAGGACTGGGCGAGATGAGGTGGACATGCCTTGGAGCCAACCTCCCGCAGTCCCTCCCCGGCTGCACCTGAGGTGGTGCTGGGGTTTGAAGGGCTTCTCTGGAGTGAGCAGGGTCCCTCTGGCAGGTGGGGTCCCTCGGCCTGGGCTGCGGGGATCGGGCCGAAACTGGCAGTCCAACATCCCCTAAGGGGTCCCAGAGTGTGAGAGGGCACTCTGCAAAGTTGCTGTCGCTCAGCAGCTCCTGTGTTGAGCATTTTCCCCTGGTGGTCAGTGCACGTCATACCTATCAGCCGGTTGGCCAGTCAGCCAGTTGCTTAGCCTTTTATATATATAGATTCCTGATGTCATTTAGGGACTATATAGATAATACAGGGCAATTTCCTTGGCTCAAGATTCTTTATTTAATTGTATCTGCAAAGGGTCTTTCTCTAAATAAAATAATGTTTACAAGCTTCAGTGATTAAAGTTAGACATCTTTGGGTAGCCATCTATTACAGATGGAAAATGAATACATAAAATTATAATTATTTACAGACAACATGATTTTATAAATCATAGTATAAAAGATTATATAAACTTTAAGATAAATAAATTTACTAAGATTACTAGATACAAAGTGCTATTTTCAAATTTATTGTATTTTATATACAATCAACAAACAACAATAGAATAAAGTTTTAAAAAGTACCTTAAGCAATAGTATAGAAAACTATCAAAAACCTAGAAATAAACAAATGATGTACAACACTTATACAGTAAAAACTACAATAATTTGAGAAGAAATTGGAGAAAACCTAAGTAACTAGAGGGATAGTTCATGTTATAGAATTAAAGATTCAATATTGTAAAGAAGTCATATCTCTCTAAGTTGATCAATAGATTCAAGGTAATTTAAATAAAAACTTTCATTGCTTTTTAAAATGGAAATTGATGAGCTGATATGAAAATGTGTAGAGGAATAGAATAATAATCAAGACAAGCTTGAGGAAGAGCAACAAAGATGTAGTTCTTATACTAACAGATATCAAGACAACATAAAACTATAGTAATTAAGAAAATGGCATAAGTAATTAAGACATATTGGCATACTCAGGAAAAAAAAATAGATAGCCCCGGAAAAGACCAATACTAACATTACTCTTCCTTTAAGTACTTTCTTCTCCCAGAATCCACTTCTATTGCCCCAGATTCCCACACTCTCCTCCTCTCTTCACTCTCCTCCTCTTTCCTGGCTCATTTTCCCTTAGCATGGACTTTTTTTTTAAGTTTCCTGTACATTGACCAGAGCTCTCTACTACTATAATCTTCTGAAGAGAAAGAAGCAAATCTGTTTATCCTATCTAATAATAGACAAACATGGTAATTGACCGTACCTTCGCTATGCCTCCCATTGGCTAATCAGCATGATATGCAAATTAACCGCCAACAAAGATAACAGCTGATTTGCATACTGCAGGCAGGGCAGCCAGCACGAGCTGCCATCCGGGCCCCCATGTACCACCTAAGCCCCGCTGCCAGCTGGGATCCCCGTGTGTGGCCCTGGGCGGCGGGACCCTGTGGCTGTGATCGTGATCGTGATCGGAAAGCCTGGCCGCAGGCAAGGCAGCCCCCTGGGACACAGGAGCCCGTCGGCAAGGTCTGCAGGTGAAGCAGCGATCAAGCTATGAGGGGGAGGGTGGGGGGAGGAAGGAGCTACAGGAGCAGCTCTGGCCGGAGACTGAAGACTCCTGCTGGAGTGAGGAGCAAAGACTGAAGGCTCCAGCCACAGTGAAGACTGTGTCCAGAGCGAAGATGGAAGGCTGTGGCCAGAGTGAAGGTCTGGGTCCTGGGTGCCAGAGGAAAACTGGTGCTGGCAGCCAGGGGAAAGAAGGCCTATTGCACAAATCTTCGTGCAACGGGCCTCTAGTATATAATAAATGCTGGTTGTCTTTATAATTTCACTCATACAAAGGAGGCCCTGCAGAGAACTTTCTAGATGATTTGATTTCATTTCTGAGAGGTGAAGAGACTTACTAGAGTAATGTATGAAGTTAGTGGAGGAAACAAACCGACAGTCTAGGTAAGAAAAATTCTACATTACAGTCAGGACATTCTAACGTCTTTGATTCTCCATGAAAAATACAAAGAATACACTCTAATCCCATTTTAAAAAAGTCCCTTGTTGTCTGTGTATTTTTTATCACATTGTGATGTTAAAACCTGGCCATTCTCCTCTGAATAGATCTTTATTTATAGTCCATCTTCCAGGGAAGAAGTGGAATGGAGAGGGAGGCAGAGAGGGCAATGGCAGCATCTCTGAGCCCTCAGCCTCTATTGGGTCTAAACCTTAGCAGGGCAGACATCTTGACAAGTGCTGCTGGGAGGGCTGTTGGGATGGGAGGATGAAGAATAATGAGGCAGCATCACTATAGGAGACAGGCTGGAGGAGCAGCAGGAGACACTGGTGGTTGGCTGTAAGCTGAATGAAGATGAAGAAGTTCCACCTTGCGAGCCAGGATCTGAGGTCTGAATTGATTGTCCCTTTGAGATCCTACCACTTATAAAGTTTATTTTAGTTCTGCACAGGGTGTCATGGGAAGGGTCATAATCCTGCCTAGGAGGAGGGCATTAGCAGACAGTGGTCCCTTCTCTTCCCTGAGGTCAGTGCTGTGTGGACAGGGGTAATTTGAGAGGGCTCCAAGAGCAACGAGGATCTTGGGAAACCAAAGCAGCCACCTTGATGGCCTGCTGACCCACCCTAGCAGAAGTGCTCTCTTTATTGCACACTTGGGTAAATGAAGATTTATTTTATGAATAAAGTTTCTTGTATTTTTACATCTTCAGAACTCTGTTCCCTCTGGCATATGAACCATTGCACTCTGGGGTCTCTGACCTCACTTCTGCATATCTCTTGTCATATATTTCTCTCATCAGAGAGTTGGTTTCATTAATACATGAAATTTAGTTCACAAGTAGGCAATCCACCTTCTCACAAGGTGATTTCAAAATTAAGTCAAGAATTATCTCTATCTATCTCTATCTCTATCTCTATCTCTATCTCTATCTCTATCTCTATCTCTATATCATCTCTATCTCCATTTCTCCTTCTGCTTCTGTTATAACTTGGAGCTCTCTGGCAAAAAATAAATTTATATCCGGTGGCTCTAAAATAAATTGCCAACAATCAGGAGCAAGGGAGAAGAGCTGGAGCAGGTATCTCAGCACCAAGAGGTCCAGTCTTGACAGATACTGGGAGCATTTCAACAGGAACAGAGAGAGAATTCCAGAGATGGGAAACAAGACTCCTCCAGCTAGAGAAGGTTAGCTTAATCTTAAACCCCAAATCAGCACAGGTTGCTGCCTCAGAGAGCCCGGCAGGCTCCATTCACAGCAAATCTCTGATGGGATAAGAGTTAACATCAGTTCCCTAAAAATCTCTTTTGGTCTCTGCTGTAATGGACAGACTCATGTCAAGACAAGGTAGCCATGCAAAAGAGAAGCTTATTTCCCTCTCTCACCATTTCATAATTCCCTGTTGAGTCTGGGAAGAAAAAGTGGGGGTAGAAACTATGGTGAGAAAATTTCATCATGTCAAACTTTCTCAATCCCCCCCCCCCTTTTTTAAAAAAAGCTGTTATGGAAAATAGAAGAAGTATTTAAGCCCTTGGCCCATGTGTTTTAAAAAATAATTATAAAATAAGAGAAATATGCACTTCATGCATGAAGCATTTTAAGACAGTGGCGTATGAATTTCACAAAAGCTATGTTTAGGTCAGAACACTGGCTGGCATTCATCCCTCACTGTAAACCTTGACTTTAATGCCTGGATTCCTGGGGAGCCTGTGTCTGCTTTGGCAGCCCTACCAGCTTTCACAGTTCAGAGCCCTCTAGGATCACAATTTCACATTCTGGGAGAATGTGACCTTCAGGACATACTCCCATAGTCCAAAGCACAACTATAGTGAAAGTGGCCAAGGACTATGTTGAAGCTGAACCAGTTTCCTCTGTGGGTTCCTTTCTTTTTCCTTTTAAAAGAATTTCAGGAAAGATTTGGAAGATTGTTTAGGAATCACAAGCTTTGAGGGGAAAAAGTTATCTCTTATTTATTGAAGAAGCATACAGTAGAACAGAATGACCCAGGGGACAAGTTCTAGGGCAGCCTACTTAGCTTTATCTCTCATCTCATTGCTTATCAACAGTGTGGACTTGGGCAAAATGTAACCTATCTATGCCTCAAAACCTTCATGTATGATAAAATGGAGATTATAACAGAACTTAGCCTCATTACAACTATTGTATGTAAAGGAACACATTGCTATCCAGTATATACTGGCTTGCTACACTAAAATCTTATGTGGGCAACTGCATTTTGTTTGTACTTTTAAAACTAAAATTGACCATATCTTTTCTGTTATGTGTTAAAACAATTTGAAAAGTATAAAAAAGTAGGAAAGAGAACAAAAGGCATTCGTGTTGAAACAGTAATGGAAGCAGTAGTTAAAGTTGGTATGTTTCCTTTTAGTCTTTTTCTGACACAGGTAAAAGAAAGAAAGAAAAATCATGCACATAGTTGTGAATTTGCTACTAATACCAACCCAGAGGAAGGTACCTGTAAACACAAGTATACTGAGTGGCTCAAAAATGGACCCGATCTCTTGTTGTCTAGAGTGGCCTCTGGTTATACTGTGGAGCACTCCTGCTTCTCCAGCCAGACAGCAAGAGCCCCAGGGGGAGAAATTAACATTTATTCATTTTATAATCCTCTCACTTTACAAACATAGATCTAGGCATATAGTAGATCCTCAAAAAGTAATTACAGAACAAGATAGAGAAGGCATGAGGTTATTTATTATTGTTATGGTAGCATATTGAAAACCTTAGCTAAGGCAGGATCAAAACCTTGTTTGCTGAAATAGCTGATATTTCTAAGAAGTGACAGTTACTGTTAATGAATTCTAAGAAGTACCCTAAGTCTTCTGACTTATGTTTTGAGGGCAACCTTTGGTTCTATTAGGGATAGTATTGAATCTTCAGAGCTGGTTTGGAGATTTTCACAGAGGAGCAGAGATACTTGACTAGCCCAGACCAAAAATGGGTGCTTTTCAAGGGCCCAGCTTTGTGGGATGATGGAGGAAGGACACACCTACTCAGCTGGCCCCAGCAGGTGGGATGGTTGACATAATCTGATTGATCACACCCCGGATAGTCTGGCAGAACTGGCTCTCGTACAGAAGCCAGAGTGTTTGTATTAAAGTCCACCTCTTCATCCATTTCTGGGTGGTATACCTACTCCTAAATACCCATGCCCATTGAGGTACTTCTGCCCAATCCAGCATTGATTTTAGGAAACCAGCCTTTGTCTGCCATTTATATCTTAGCAGGAATGTATCACTGTGCTCCTTCCCCCACGTGGATTAATTCTTTAAGCCTCATCTGTCACTATGGAAAAGGTATTTCTCTCACCCATGGCAGCCAATAGGAAAGGGAAGAATTTGAGGAACATTAGGCCCACCCCAGGTCCTGGAGTTGTACTATAAAATTGGTCACTTCATTATGCCTACCCTTGCTCTTACCTCAGTGCTCCTAGAATCCTCCTCCTAACAACCAGTACTTCAGTATTTTTTCTTTCTTACAACCAGAAAGCTGCAAACATTTTCTCATTGGATCTTCACAATGATGACTAGTGCAGGTGGTAGAGAAAAAGACTAATATTATACTCATGGTGCAAACACTGATTTTCTCATCAGATCTTCATAATAACTAATGCAGTTGGATGGGAAGAGACTAACGTTATGTCCATTTCACAGATGAAGGTATAAAGAAGGACTGGCAAAGGAAAGGCACATAGGGTTTAGTAGCAGAGCCAGCAGTAGAATCCTGGTGCCCTGACTTGGGCCCAGAACATTTTCCTCACCAGAACTCATCCTGTGGTGAGGTGTGTCTGAAGTCAGGACTGGTAACCCTTTCTTAGGGTTGTGTCTTCCTTGCTGTTTATTCAAGTAAGGACAAGGATTTGGTGGAAGAGGTATCCCAAGTCTTCTGCCCATAGGAGGTGTTGTGTCGGCCAGGTAGCCAAGACTAATTGCACCTGGCCTCTGTCATCACCAGCGTCTGAAGCAGTCTACGATTTCTTTCTAGTGCTGTTGGACATATTTCCCCAGCACTTCAGAGAAATAAGGCTTTGCATGTGTAATATAACTCTCTCCTTAGTAATTCCAAGTCAAAATTGACATTGTTATAGTATATATGTATTTTTTGTTTACTTTTTATTGTTTGTTGTCTCCAGGGCATCAGTGCTACTAATACTTGCTGAGAGTGAGGGGCTGTGGAGAGAGTCTATAAGGTGGCCTATGTTGATATGGGGCAGCTCTTAGGCATCCTAATTTGTCAACTCCGATACTGATGGGGTAACAAGAGCCACTTGGTCTTCACTCAAAATTAGAGAGTCTGACTTTCATCACCTTTTGCCATTCAATCAACATCAAAATTATCCTAAAATATCTGAAATATCTATTCAGTGAAACCCACGGTGGTTTCTCATGAGGGGGCTGGTCACATGAAATAGTTATCCCATTCAATAAAAATAATTGGTACATATAAGGCTTATTGAGTGTTTAACTATGTGCTTCAGTGATTTACATGTATGTTTTAGTCAACATAGGCAGGGATATGCTACTGTGAGAAAATTACCCTGTATATCAGTTATTTATTCTGTCATAATAAATTACTACAAATTTAATGGCTTAAAACAGGACAAATTTATTATCTGTCAGTTTTGTCGTTCAGAAGGGTGCTATGGTTCTCACCAGTCTAAAATTGAGGTGTCAGCACAGCTGCGGCCATTTGGGGAGGCTTGAAGGCTGAATTTCCTTACCCTTTCATATTGCTGGTAAAATTGAGTTCCTTAAGGTTGTAGGTCCCAGGTTCTATTTTTGCAGTTGACTGCATTCCTTGGTTCATGGCCTCTTGTCTTCATCTTTAAACCGCCACTGGTTTGTTGAGTCCTTCTCACATTGCATCTCCCTGACCTACCTGGGAAAAGTTCTCTGGTTTTAATGGCTCATGTGATTAGGCTGGACTCATCAGATAACCCAGAATAGTCTCCCCATCTCAAAGTTCATATCCTTAATCATATCTGTAATATTCCTTTTGTGGTGTCAGGAAATATATTCACAGGGTTCAGGGAATTAAGGTGTGGTCATCTTTGTCCTGCCTACCCTAACCTGAAATCTCAGTGATGTAACACAATAAAAGTTTATTTCTTGTTTATGCAAAGCCTAGTGAGTATAATGCAGCTTCCCTCTATCTTATATCGCTACCACTTAGGGCATGTGACATTTAAATCAAATGCTGCTGCTAAATCAAGTAAAATGCAGACTATCGGATTAATAAAATGGCCTTATTGTTAATAACATGGCCTTGTTGGTGTAGAGAGAGGATGAAAGCCTGCTTGGGATAGAATCAAGAGACAAAATGAGGAGAATAATTAAAGATAAAGTATAGACAACGAATATTTTCATTTTACAAATAAAAAAAATTGAGGTTCAGACTGTTTGTGTAGAGCCGGAAGTGGTCCTCAGAAACACCGAAACATTGGTGAAGTTTGTCTGGGGACTGACCACTCCGCCAGGGTAAGAAGTTTAGCTGTCACTCAAAATCCCTGGGTCTAGACTCAGGCCAGTCATCTACTTCTCTGAATATTTACTTTGCTACATGCCCTTGGTATCAACCACAGATAATATATTTAAAGTGAAATATTACGTATATAAATATATTTATATGTACATGTTTATTATGTATCACATATTTGTGAAATTGACTTAAGGTAATCAAACAAAAATGCAGTATTGTAAGGGCTTTAACAGAGGTTTAAACAAGGACTACTTATACCCGAGAATAAAATAGTCTATGTTAAAGTAGTCATCCATTATATGCTATATGTTCAATTAATTTTCCAATATAGGAAGATTTGTCCTTCTGTAAATGTGAGGACAATGGATATAGTAGCATATGAGTATCAGGTTTAGAATCCACTACTCTTAGGCTTCAAACTCTATTTTACCACTTATAGCTCTGTGACCATGGTAAGCTTAATTAACTTACTGCAGTTTCAAATTTGCCATATGTAAAATGAATATGATAAGATCCCCATCTGTAAGAGAGATAAAATCAGATTTTATGTAAAAGCACCTGGAATAATGCTAAATGAATATTAGTCATTGTTATTATTATATTTAACTGGATGTGAAGACAATGTGGGGGTAGTTATCAAAGGGTGGAAGACTCAGAGAAGACGATATAGGAAAGCCTTTCAGTCAGGTGTTTAAAGGATGGTCTGCAGGGCTTCCGATCAAGATGACAGTGTAGATATATGTGGTACTGGCATTGTCCCACACCACATTAAAATTATAAATAATTCAGAACTGCCTGATCTAGCTGAACAGAAATCTACTGGGGCAGCAGCTCAAAAGACACCATGGCATCAATGTGAGGGCTGGGTGGGCAGCTTTCTCCCACAAAGAAGTGCTGGCAGGGGCCATTGTTCCTTTTCTGAACACTTTCCCCATAGAACTGGCAGTCAGGAGCCATATCTGAGTTTCCATCAACCTGGCTAACACTGTTGGCCTGCCCTGGTGATTCCCTGAGACCCCACCCACCTTACTTTTGGGCCCACCCAAGCTGATTCCAGTGGCTTTTCTATACCAAGGGCCTGTCTTAGCTCCTGCTTCACATTTTTCTAAAATCTCTCAACCAGACAGCATCTGGTGCCGGCAAGCCCCATACCTCTCGCTGAGTCCATGCACTAGTGGCAGCTGGCCTTGGTTCACAGATGGCATCTCCTGGGCACCTCCAACCCCAGCACAAGTAGCAGCTATCTACAGATCACTTTGTAGCTCATCGTGGGTGGCCCCAGGTTGAACACAGGCAGCAGCTGACCTTGGCCTGCACCTCCCAGGAGGCCCCAGAGCCAGCACATCCAATGGACAGATTCAGATCACATCAAAGCATATTCCAACCACCTCCACCAGTGACACACTCGAGAGGAAGATTCAACGGGGACCAGAGCCTTGCTCCATGTGATGGGCTCCTGTACAGCTGATCCTCCACAGTGATCATAACCAGTCCTTACAGCTGATCAACCTGAGGATAAATCCCTCTCATTGATGTGCCAACAGCAATCAAAGCTCAACTATAAAAGGAGGGTGTACATAGACCACACAGAGGGTGGGTGCAGCTCTGGTGAATAGGAACGCTGTGCCACTGGACCCTACAGACCACCAACTACATCAGACCATTCTACTAAGCCTGGAAGATGCAGGACTTCTCCCTAATACATAGAAACAGACACATGGAGGCTGCAGAAATGGGGAGACAAAGAAACATGTCCCAAATGAAAGAACAGAACTAAAGTAAAAAAAAAAAAAAAAAGACAAGCAATCCACTAGATCAGCAGTTCTCAACCTGTGGGTCGCGACCCCTTTGGCGGTCGAACGACCCTTTCACAGAGGTCGCCTAAGACCATCCTGCATATCAGATATTTACATTACAATTCATAACAGTAGCAACATTACAGTTATGAAGTAGCAAAGAAATAATTTTATGGTTGGGTCACAACATGAGGAACTGTATTTAAAGGGCCAGAAGGTTGAGAACCACTGCACTAGATGCAGAGTTCAAAACACTGGTTATAAGGATCCTCAATGAATTTGGAGGAATAATACATGAACTGGAGAGAACTTCAACAGCGTAAAAAAGGACATGGAAACCATAAAAAAAGAACTAGTCAGAAATGAAGGATACACTAACTGAAATAAAGTATACTTTATGGGAATCAATAGTAGAATAGATGAATTCAAGAATCAAAACAACAATTTGAAATATAAGGAAGCAAAAAACAGCCATTCAGAACAGTAAAAACAAACAAAAGAATCCAAAAAAAAAAAAAGAAGAAGAAGAAGAAGCTTGTGTAGGAAACCTTTGGGACAACTTCAAGTATTCCAACATTTGCATCATGGGGGTGCCAGAAAGAGTAGAGAGAGAGAGAGTGCAAGAAATTGAAAACCTATTTGAAAAAATAATGACAAAAATTTCCCTAACCTGGTGAAAAAAATCAACATACGAGTCCAGGAAGATCAGAGAATCCCAAACAAGATAAACCCAAAGAGACCCACACCAAGACAAATCATAATTAAGATGCCAAAGGTTAAAGAGAGAGAATCTTAAAAGCAGCAAGAGAAAAGCAGTTCAGTGGAACCTCAATTCTCAAACTTAATTTGTTCCAAGTAGGCTGTTTAAAAATCAAATCATTTTTTCCCATTAGAAATAATGTAAATTGAATTAATCCATTCCGGACCCCCAAAGAATTCCCTGTTTTAACCTTTTTAATATACAGTACATGTATAATGTACTGTTTAATCTATAAATAAACACTTTTTAAAAAGGACATGAAATATAAATGAAAAATTTAAAAAAGGAAATAAATGTACAGTAAAAAAATGAAAATTTAATAATAATAGGCAGCACCAAAAGCAAAAATTCAAGAAAATATTCATAGCACATTTTCCTGAGATGTTAACATGAGGTTTGGCAGTAAACTGATTCATACTAGTACATTCTCTCCTTTGTTTATTGCATGAGAGATGCAAGACTGGTCATACAGGTATCAGCATGAAAGAGTTGTCAGGTTGAGAAGTGAATTGTTCAAGATGGGAAATGTTCAAGAACTGAGGTTTGACTGTAGTTACCTACAAGGGAGCTCCCCTAGGACTGTCAGCTGATTTCTCAACAGAAACTTTGCAGGCCAGAAGGGAGTGGCAAGAGATATTTGAAACAATGAAAAGCAGGAACCTACAACCAAGACACTTTACCCAGAAAAGCTGTCATTTAGAACAGAAGGATATATAAAGAGCTGCCAAGATAAGAAAAAGCTAAAGGAGTTCATCAACACCAAACCAGTATTAAAGAAAAAAAGATAAAAAAATATGAACAACAAAATGGATATATATATATTTTTCATGCACGGGGGGCAGGAGTGTATGTCCCTCAGCCCAGACTGCACCCTCTCAAATCTGGGACTCCTCTCACAATCCAGGACTGCTGGTTCCCAACCACTCGCCTGCCTGACTGACTGATTGCCCCTAACCGCTTCTGCCTGCCAGCCTGATCACCCCCTAACCACTCCTCTGCCAACCTGATCAATGCCTAACTACTCCCCTGCCAGCCTGATTGCCCCTAACTGCCCTCCTCTGCTGGCCCGGTCACCCCTAACTGCCTTCCCTTGCCAGCCTGGTTGCCCTTAACTGCCATCCCCTGTCGGCCTGGTCGCTCCCAACTGCCCTCCTCTGCAGGCCTGGTCCCCCACAACTGCCCTCCCCTGCAGGCCTGGTCCCACGCAACTGCCCTCCCCTGCAGGCCTGGTCACTCCCAACTGCCCTCCCCTGCAGGCCTGGGTCACCCCCCATGTGCCCTCCCCTGCCAGCCCAGCCACCCCTAACTGCTCTCCCCTGCAGGCCTGGTTGCCCTTAATTGCCCTCCCCTGCAGGCCTGGGTCCCCCCCAACTGCCCTCCCCTGCAGGCCTTGTCCCTCCCAACTGCCTTCCTCTGCAGGCCTGGTCACCCCCAACTGCCCTCCTTTGCAGGCCATGTCCTTCCCAACTGCCCTCCCCTGCAGGGCTGGTCCCCCCCAACTTCCCTCCCCTGCTCACCTGATTGCTCACAACTTCCCTCCTCTGCCAACCATCTTGTGTCCTAATGGGGGCAGCCATTTTGTGTGTTGGAGTGATGGTCAATTTGCATATTACATCTTTATTAGATAGGATATATGTGTGTATATATATATATATATATATATATGTGTGTGTGTGTGTGTGTGTGTGTGTGTGTGTGTGTGTGTGTATATATATCTCAACAATTGAATCTAAAAAACAAAATAAATGAACAAGCAGAACAGAAACAGACTCATAGATACATAGAACATTTTGACAGTTGCCAGGTTGGGGAGATGGGTGAAAAAAGTGGAGGAGTTAAGAAGCACAAATTGGTAGTTACAAAATAATCATGTGCATGTAAAGTACAGCATGGGGAATATAGTCAATACTATTTTAGTAACTATCATGTCAGATGAGTACTAGATCTATTGGGATGATCACTTAGTAAGCTATATAATATCTAATCACCAGGGTTATATAACTTCTAATCACCTGAAACAAATATAATAATGCATATCAACTGTAATTATATAATAAAATTTTTTAAAAAAGGATGGTCTGCAGGGATGTGGGTTTGCAGATAGAAGGTCTATTTTAAGTATATTTTGGGTGTAAATGATAAAGAGGAGGGTCTGAATTAAGGCAGCGGTCATGGAAGTGGTTAGGATAGGATAGTTCTGAGATTTCTTTAGGAGGTAGAATCAGAAGGACTGGGTGGTGGGGAAGGGAAAAATTAAGGCTAACTTCCAGGACTCAAGTCTGGAAGACTGGGTAGTGTCATCAGCTAAGAGGTGTTTTGTGAGAGAAAAAGCTGAGCTCAGTGTGGCCCTATTTCCCTCCAGGTGCTGTGGAACCCACGGGTATAGATGACACTGGTCCATTGGGTGTGTGACTCTGGGCTTCTGTTCTGTCCTTCCTTTTTTTAAAAAAAAGATTTTGGTAATTTGTACAAAGAAGTTAGTAGTGGACGCCATGTGTGTAAGTGCTATTACCCAGAGATAATATAGAACAGGGGTTCTTGGTTTTCATATTATTGGCATTTTGGGTGGAACATGTTTTTTGTTTGTTTGCTTCAGGGGACTTTCCTATGCATTGTAGGATGGTTGGCAGTATCCCTGGCCTCTATCCAGTGCCAGTAGCAACCCCCCTACCCAGCTGTGACTATCAAAAATGTTTCCAGAGATTGCAGAATGTCCCCCGAGGGACACAATTGCCCCTGGTTGAGAAGCACTGGTTAGAGTAAAGGCCAAAGGCCAAAGGACTGAATCGTAAAGTCCACCAAGATTTGAAAGAAGGCAGAGGAAGAAGAGTTAGTATAAATAATTAAGAGAATAGAGTTCCAAGAAAGACGTGTTTGGAAAAGTCAACCTTTCTAGAAAAGTTACATAAAATATGAACAGCAAAAAAGAAGATTTTTGAATTTGGTTAAAAGGAGGTCCTGGGTGACCTTATTCCCAGGATTGGTGGGGGCAGGAGCCTGGAGGCGGGGGATACATGTATGCATGGGAGTAGAGTTAGTGAAAGTAAACTCGACTTTTAATAAACTTGAGTAAGAAATAGGAGTGAGGAGAGCAGTAATTAAAGGGGGGGGTATCAAGGGAGTGTCTTCTAAAGAATGAAACTTCTTGTGTAGAGACGGTAAGCTCCTTGCAGGCAATGACGACCTCTTATTTCTTTGAAATATCAAGCTTGGTTTATAGAAAAGGCTCAATAAACAGACGTTGTTGGTTGAATCAGGAACTTACTTTGTTACCCTTTCTTGAACTGTGGATATTTTAAAAACAACTTCAGGAAGAAAGTGATGTTTAACACAAAGGGATGAATCACAATGGCAGAATTTCAGACATGAGTCAGAGATATTTTGGGTATAGACTTGCCCTGTGTCTTCTAACCATACCACCTAGTTACCTCACATTTCCCACATGAACCAACTGTTCCCTTTTTTTGCTGCCATTTAGACTTTGTTCCCTAACTCAAGCCATGTGTAATTATTTCACACTTAATTGAAGGTGACAAATGGCTACTAAATTGGGTAGATAAGGAGAACAAATTTGGTGTCCTCATCTTTCCTGGACTCTTCAGACTGAGAGAGCTCGGCATGTTCCCCTGGATTGAATTGCACAAAATTGTACCGTCAATCTTAAGGATGTCTGCATAAGCTAATGAGATGCAAAGAGAGACACATTATAAAAAGAAAAGAAAAGAAAAAGAGCCTAACTGAAAACCCTCATAATTTATAATGTTGTCCTAAGGGCGGCAGCAGAGTACACAAAAGGGGGGGGGGGACTCAGCTGACAGTATGATTTTTGAGTGATGAGTTGTTGGTTTATCTATAGTTTATGAACATAATCTCAGCTTAAAAAGATGAATGACAAGAGGTTGTGAGAAAAAATATCTTTTATTTGAAGATGTAGAATTGTAGTTTTATAAAGCCACAAACAAAGGCAAAGTTTATTTTCACTTGGTTTTAACCATAGCTCATTTCTTTTTCCCCCATAAGAACAGGTAACCAGAAATAGATTTTTTTTTTAAATTTGGTAAACAGTATCATTTACACCAAGAATCATCCCAGATCATAGCCTTTGAGAAGATAGGACTTACGATGGCCTTGCTCATGGCACTTCTTTATGTCACTTAGCCCGAGGCCTGCTACCTAGCAGTTGCTTAGTTAATTCCTATTAGGCTAAAACAAAGTGGTTTCTTTAATTGAGGTGATGTAAAGTAGGATCTTGAATGTCTAATTTGATTTTAAATAAAAACTCAGAAAATTCAAGCTAGCATCAGGTGACACCATTGGCCTTGAGAAAACAGCTCGAAGGTAAGTCCCAACCTTCCATGTACTGCTAAACAGCAGCTCAATCAGAATGCCTTTCTTGAGGCCCACATGATGAGCAGTGACATGCTAATTGAAATGTACTTTCCCCAGTGAACCACTTAACAATTTATATAAATATCAAAGCCCGGGGCTTTACTGTCAGTCTTTGTTTTGGAATGAGAAATTTATAAAAAGCATATGTTTCCAACTGTCATTGACAGAGTGTTCTGAAAATATGGCCACTGAATCACATCCAACTTCTCTTTCTGCAGACACCGAACTAGTCAGGGTCCATTTCTCTGTTAATAACATCTCCTTTCAGAAGGATCCACTCCACACCGGGGTTTCATTACTAAATTCTGGGGAGCTGTTGATCATGGAGGCAGTGTCGAGGGAAAGAACAGCCAGGGAGAGAGAGCCAACATATTTGAAATTCTAATTCTCGAAGTTGAGAAAAGGGAAGTAATTATGAGAGAAACTACTGCTCTTGTTGCTGGCTTGGTGATCCTAATGAATGATAGCATCTTCCCTGGTAGCCCTTAGTCACTTTCACAGGCCAAGTTCTGGGACTGTAAGTGAAATCCTTCCTGAATCTGGAGACCTTCCTGTTTGCGTTGGAAGAGGGACAGGCAGACTGCGATCATGTCTGGCTTGCAGAAGGACTTGGGAGTGGGCTGAAAGTGTGAAATCCTACAATAACTGGATCATTGTGCCAGACAGAGCCTCTTTTGTCTTCTTAAGCTATCTGACTTTCCCATAGGGTTTCTTTCCCCAAACATGCCTCAAATGGTGTTACTTAATGAAAAATGTCACTCAGGACGAGGTAGCTTTCACCAGCCACCGTCCATGGTGGACATTCTAGTAATTCTAGTCATATGGGAGAGCAGGACAGGCTTAGATGGCTTGGGAAAATGAATCCTGAGAGTGGCACCCAGAGAACGGCTGGCTGGTGGGGCAGAGGGAGTGGGTCATATGTCAGTGTGTGTCCTCCACAAGCCTCTCCAATCCATCTCAGAAATGCCACAGACCCTGAAACCCATGCAATTGTTTTGCTTCTAGTCCACATATAAATCTTTTAATTGCATGTCCTAAGCCTGAAGACATTTATGTGGAATTGTTTTGGTGGGGAAAAAGGAAGGGAGGAAGGAAGAAAAACTTCTGATGGCAGCCAAGCGATCTGCATTTCATTTCGATTTAGATAGTTTTGCTCTACATTTTTTCCCAAGGTTTCCTGGATTTCAATAATATATCTTTCATCACCAGATCACCAAAAACTGGTTGTGCTGAGCTGTCCCCGGGGCTTTGGAGTGGATATCAGGGATTACTTTATAACTGGGAACTTATGAATTGTATTGGGTTTACAAATGACTTGTTTTTCTCAGTTTAATGGCCAAACCATGAAACTGATAACTCATTCCTGGAAGGGTATGTGTATGATATGTTAATGGGTCCTTGAGAACAGGTTTAAAACACACACACACACACACACACACACACACACACACAAGTAGTTTTAAATAAGACATTAGCTGAGTAAATGAGCTCTGACTGCCACAAATTGCAGGCTTTAAAATGTCCATTTTAATGTGTTCTTATGTCTCTCTCCCCTTGACCCTCCTATCCCAACTCCTCTAAGAGCTTTGGGGCTGAACTTTTTTTTTTTTAACCTTTTGGCAGCTGTCATTTGACCCTGCAACCCAAGGTAGGCTTTGCGCAGCTAGTGGACTTCCAGCAGGACCCAGCAGTGGAGAGGACCCGAGCCCGGGGTTTGCTTACCTGCATCGCGGAAGTCACTGAACTGGCGTGGGTGCGAGGGGGTGGGGCTGGGGAGGCTGGGCGGCAAAGGAGGAGCGAGCGCGGTGCCTTTCTGAGCACATCTGGTTTGTTTCATAGCAGTCTACTGGCTGTAGCAGGGCAGGGGTAGCAAGCAGGAGGGGTCGATAGGTGTGGGGTTTCTACAAAAGATATGTTTGGAT
The DNA here is from genome assembly GCF_000147115.1 of Myotis lucifugus. Lineage (NCBI taxonomy): Eukaryota > Metazoa > Chordata > Mammalia > Chiroptera > Vespertilionidae > Myotis > Myotis lucifugus. The sequence continues at coordinate 584,955 of NW_005871272.1, read as the reverse complement.
TTCCATTTTATAGGGATGAAAGGACCTGTGTTTGCCAAATTGCAAACCCATTGAAATATCCTGGGCTGGGAGCGGAGTTCAGCTGCGGCCTTTGGGGGTGGAGGTGATTTATGGCCGGAGGAAAAGCCCAGGTCCACACAGTGAGGGAGGTGGGAACTGAGGAGGCGGAACAAGAAAATGAAAGAAAGACAGGAATTTTCCTGACTCTTCGAAAACTTTCTCAGTATAGCATTGTGACGAGTTAGGTGTAAAGGAATCAGAAACATATGGATTAAACTTCCCTTCAAGTGGGGAAAATAGTGGGAAACAATTGTTGAAAACTATCCCAGCTGACTGACAGGTGAAAGGTCTTCCCATGATGGGAAGTTACACTGAAAGCTGATCGTGGAACTGCTTTTGTTATTCCCAAGGTGACGTGTTGGGGATTCACTTCCCATCTCTTCCTGCAACCTCCACCTCCACTGCCATGTCTTCACCGTGAGGTCTTTTTTATGGTCCTTCTAGGACCATCCTTTGGCTGCCATTGCTGTAACCTTTTTAGTTTCAATGAATTTTCAACCCACTGATTTTAATGGTAATTTTTTTCAAAGATATAGATGAAAACTGTGTAATGTTCAAAGTCAAGCATCTTTTCTTTGGTTTGCTGTTTCAGGCTCTGCCATAGGCATTACATGCATGGCGATTTTAGTTGATGCGAAACATTTAGAAATTTCATGAGGAGAGTTTTCAGTTCTGTGACATGTTGCTGGGTCACTGCAGTGGGATGTTGGGTGAGATGCCCTGAGGGAGGGTACAAGAGGGAAGGAGAGAAGCTTGCCAAGGGGTCTTCTGAGGATCATCTCAATGTGAGCAGAGCATGGCTGCTGGTTCCACTTCCACACGTGATAATAATCACATTTCTGGGGTGCTGACTGTGCTCTGGGCGCTGGGCTGTTTCCAGATGTGTCCCCTCATTTAGCCCCAAGAGTAACCTGTGGAGGGAGAGTGTATGATGCCCATTTTGCAGACGGGAAACTGAAGCCCAGAGATTAATCACCTGGTTATGTTTACAAGGGCAGCAGTACACAGGAGGACTAGGGTGAGGCAAATGAGATGCCCAGCTTCTCAGGTGCAAAATTTAAGAGGGCATCCTCAAATTATCCAGATAAGTTATATTGAAATATAAAATTTTTTTTTAAATATATTTTATTGATTTTTTACAGAGAGGAAGGAAGAGAGATAGAGAGTTAGAAACATCGATGAGAGAGAAACATCGATCAGCTGCCTCCCGCACATCTCCCACTGGGGATGTGCCCGCAACCCAGGCACATGCCCCCGACCGGAATCGAACCTGGGACCCTCCAGTCCGCAGGCCGACGCTCTATCCACTGAGCCAAACCGGTTTCGGCTGAAATATAAAATTTTAAAATATTAAAAGTAATGCAAAATAACTCGTGGTGATCACATTATCAAAATTGTACATAAAGATAGAACCATCTCTGCACTTGCACAATCCTCCTCCCAACTCGCCCCAGGTGCTCACAGCTATGTAGATGTGAGAAATGTGACCCCAAATCCACTCCCACCAAGTGCCTCCACTGCCCACCAGCCCAGCATCCCTGGTGCACACCTTGGAGAGACAAAGTCAGAAGACAGAGAGGGTTGAAGCAGACAAGAGGTGAAGCACAACTCATCCAGGAGGAGAGGAAAACCACTGTGGGGGTGAAGGGGTGGACAGGAAGGTAATGAGGTTCCGAGGGGCCAGGACAAGAGGCAGAAGTAAAAAATCTCCATGGTTTTGGAATAAACTAAAAAGATAAGAAATGCAACTGGGAGGCTGCAGGAATTGTGTGATTGTTGTGGTGGTTGTTCCCAACTTTCCACCTCACTGGGAGGACAGGGAGACAGCCACGGTGGGATGGGGACAGGGCCACTTGTATATGGCCCGAGGGAGCTGTGGGTGGGAGCGATGTGGGGCTCCTGGGTCAGTGGGGGGTTAAAGTTGGAGTGATGCTGAAGCAATGCGTGGGGGTCAAGAAGGGAATAACAGGGGAAACTGTGTGGCTGGCACAGAGGAGCCCTGCACCCCCGCCTTGTAGAAAGTCGTCCCAGAGAGTGTCACACTGAACAACTCACCCCTCTCAACAAGCTGGTGCAGTGGCTTTTATCGTTACTGTTATTCTTCTCTCTAGAGAGGAGGGAACCTAGGCAGTGAGAATCCAGTCATTTGCTCAAATTCACACAGTTACTAAAGGGCAGAAACAGGATTTGAGCTCCAGAAGTTCGATCCACTGCCCTGAGTGCCATGTGAGGTTGGAGATGTCAGGAAGAATCCAGAAGGCCAAGATGAGGGATTTAATACTCTAAATCCTGCCTGGGATATCCCAGGAAATCTAAAGGCTATGGGGAAATACCCTTACCGCCCCCCCCACCCCCCGCCAGGAGTCGGGGTTGGGGCTGTAGACTTTAGTGATACCCTGCTTTCCCGCCAAGTAGAAAAAGCTTGGGAGGCAGGGACACCCAGACTTGAGTCCACTTAGACTCTGTGAGTTTCACTTTTCTCATCTGTAGAATGGGGATAGCTCTCTGCCTAGAGCTGTTGTGAGGAAGAACCAAGAAAATGTGGTTGAAGGCAGGACATTTCATAATCTGAGTTGCTCCAGTATTTAATATCACTATGAGTTGACTAATCATCATTATGAATATCATCTGCCTCGAAATATTACACGAAAAATAATCCTATAGAATAAAGAGGTAATATGCAAATTGGCCATCACTCCAACACACAAGATGGCCACCCCCATGTGGTCAAAGATGGCCGGCCCCATGTGGACACAAGATGGCCACCACAAGATGGCTGGTAGGGGAGGGCAGTTGTGGGCAATCAGACCAGCAGGGGAGGGCAGTTGGGAGAGACCAGCCAGGTCAGCAGGGGAGAGCAGTTAGGGGTGACTGGGCCAGCAGGGGAGGGCAGTTGGGGGCAACCAGGTCAGCAGGGTAGGAGGACAGTTGGGAGCAACCAGGCCTGCAGGGGAGGGCAGTTGGGGGGCAACCAGGCAGGCAAGCAGGGGAGGACAGTTAGGGGTGACCAAGCCAGCAGGGGAGGGCAGTTGTGGGTGATCAGACCAGCAGGGGAAGGCAGTTGGTAGAGACCAGGCCTGCAAGGGAGGGCAGTTGGAGATGACCAGCCAGGCCAGCAGGAGAGAGCAGTCAGGGGTGACCGGGCTGGCAGGGGAGGACAGTTTGGGGCAATCAGGCCTGCAGGGGAGGGCAGTTGGGGGTGACCAGATCAGCAGGGGAGGGCAGTTGGGGGCGACCAGGCTGGCAAGGGAGCACTCAGGTGTTGATCAGGCTGGCAGGGGAGTGGTTAGGGGGTGATCAGGCTGGCAGGCAGAAGAGGTTAGGGGCAATCAGGCAGACAGGCAGGCGAGCAGTTGGGAGCCAGCAGTCCTGGATTGTGAGAGGGATGTCTGACTGCCCGTTTAGGCCCGATCCCACCGGGATCAGTCGAACATCCCTCGAGGGGTCCCAGATTGGAGAGGGTGCATGCTGGGCTGAGGTACACCCACCCCCCCTCTGTGCACGAATTTCGTGCATCAGGCCTCTAGTAATAGTAATAATAGCTAATGTTTATTGAGTGTTTACCAGGTTGTAGTCAGTGTATCTACTCCTTTTATTATTTACATCAGCCTCTGGGCTATACTCATTTTACTGACAAATTAGTCTGAGCCCTGGTGTTTTCAGAACTTTTTGGCCACTCTGGGTTTCGTGCACCCATGATACATTTTGAGATTTAGGAGGCATTTAAAAAAATATTTTTTTCTGGTTGATTTCAGAGAGGAAGGGAGAGGGAGAAAGAGATAGAAACATCAATGATGAGAGAGAATCATTGATTGGCTGCCTCCTGCACACCCCCTACTAGGGATCGAGCCTGTAACTGGGCATCTGCCCCTGACTGGAATGGAACCTGGGACCTTGCAGTCCACAGGCCGAAGCTCCATCCACTGAGCCAAACCAGCTGGTTCCTCCTCAGATCGCATAAACCTTTCACCTTTTAGGAGGCATTTTGTAGTAGAAGCTACTCAATATCTGCCCACCCTCAGAGGTCAGAGCAGCCCTTGTTCCCTCTGTGGAGCCCCTGTGACCAGCATCACCTGCCACAATCCCCACTTACTCTGATTGTTGTAACTCAGCTGGCCATGTCCAGGCGTGGTTGTCATTGCTCTGTATTTTCTTCCTGCTTCTTTCCTGCTTGTGAATGACCTGTTGGCCCAATTGCAATCTGGAATGGACATTCTGTCTCATATTACTTTGTCTTCATCATGTGAGCCCTTGGTGGATAAATAAATGAATATATATAGTATATCAGAGAACATTTCATGACTTACTAGATTTGTTCATAGATCACTTCATTTAGCTTAAATGAAATGTTTGTGATTTCCATTCTTAAGAGCAATCTCTGCCAGGGGAGCTAAAGGCTCTGTTCTATTTTATTGGTGGTTTCATGTCCCTCTGCCAGAAAAAATTATTACCGCCCTCTAGGATCCTAGCAAGTTTGTCTGGGTAACAGCACATTTGAGTGTTTGTCTTTCTAAACTTTATTCCATGGAGCCGGTGCCGGGGAGGACTTCAGGGAGGATGCCAGATAATTCAGTTCCCATCTCCTTGGCCCAGGGATAGAATGTGAAAGTAGATCCTCAAGTCTTGGCGATCTCAGCATGCTGAGTGCTTGACATGTAACAAAAGAGGATTGTTCCCACACATTATATTCATGTGCTCATTGGCTCAAGTTGTGGATTAACAGAAATAAAAATCCCGTTTGGAAATATAGCTTCACACTTCCTTGCACCCTGAGCATAGTCTGGGCAAGCTGTGCCTGCAGGGTAAGGGTGAGCATGAGGTGGGAGCTATTGACTTTACTTTTTTAAATTTTATTTTTATTGTCTAAAGTTTTACATATGTCTCCTTTTTCCCCAATTGACCCCCCAGTGTCTGTGTCTATTGGTTATGCTAATATGCATGCATACAAGTCCTTTAGTTGCTCTCTAACCCCCCCCCCCCACCTCCCCTGCCATTTGTCTATGGATCTATATTTGTTCATCAGTTTATGTTGATCATTATATCCCACATATGAGTGAGATCATGTGATATTTATCTTTCTCCTACTGCCTTACTTCACTTAGCATAATGTTCTCCAGTTCCACCCATGCTGTTGCAAATGGTAAAAGTTCCTTCTTTTTCATAGCAGCATAGTATTCCATTGTGCAGATGTACCACAGTTTTTAATCCACTCATCTGATTCCAAATCTTAGCTATTGTAAATTGTGCTGCTATGAACATAGGGGTGCATATATCCTATATCCTTTCTGATTGGTGTTTCTGGTTTCTTGGGATATAGTCCTAGAAGTGGGATCACTGGGTCAAATGGGAGTTTCATTTTTAACTTTTTGAGGAGTCTCCATACTGTCTTCCACAGTGACTGCACCAGTCTGCTTCCCATCAGCAGTGCATGAGGATTCCTTTTTCTCTACATCCTCGCCAGCACTTGTCATTTGTTGATCTGTTGATGATAGCCATTCTGACAGGTGTGAGATGGTATCTCATTGTTGTTTTGATTTGCATCTCTCAGATGATTAGTGACTTTGAGCATGTTTCATATGTCTCTGGGCCTTCTGTATGTCCTCTTTCGAAAAGTGTCTATTTAGGTCCTTTGCCCATTTTTTTGATTGGATTGTTTATCTTCCTTTTGTTAAGTTGTATGAGTTTTCTATAAATTTTGGAGATTAAACCCTAATCGGAAATATCATTAGCAAATATGTTCTCCCATGCAGTGGGCTTTCTTGTTGTTTTGTTGATGGTTTCTTTTGCTGTGCAGAAGCTTTTTATTTTGATTTAGTCCCATTTGTTTATTTTCTCCTTAGTCTCCATTGCCCTAGGAGCTGTGTCAGTAAAGATATTGCTACGACATATGTCTGATATTTTGCTGCCTATGGAGTCTTGTAGGATTTTTATGGTTTCCCGTCTTACATTCAAGTCCTTTAGCCATTTTGATTTTGTTTTTGTGTATGGTGTAAGTTGGCGATCCAGTTTCATTTTTTTGCATGTATTGACCAAATATCCCAGCACCATTTATTGAAGAGACTGTCTTGACTCCATTGTATGCTCTTGCCTCCTTTGTCAAATATTAATTGAGCATAATGGCTTGAGTCAATTTCTGGGTTCTCTGTTTTGTTCCACTGGTCTATATGTCTGTTCTTGTGCCAGTACCAGGCAGTTTTGAGAACGGTAGCCTGGTAATATAGCTTGATATCTGGTATTGTGATCCCTCCAACTTTGTTCTTCTTCCTCAGGATTCCTGTGGCTATTCTGGGTCTTTTTTTATTCCAGATGAATTTTTGGAGAGTTTGTTCTAGATCATTGAAATATGCTGTTGGTATTTTAATGGGGATTGCATTGAATCTGTAGATTGCTTTGGGTAGTATGGACATTTTAATGATGTTTATTCTATTAACATGGTATATTCTTCCATTTGTTTATGTCTTCCTCTCTCTTTTATCAATGTCCTGTGGTTTTCCGAGTACAGGTCTTTTACCTCCTTAGTTAAGTTTATTCCTAGGTATCTTAATTTTTTGCTGTAATGATAAATGGAATTGGTTTTTTTAAGTTTCTCTTTCTGTGAGTTCATTATCTCTCTATATATAAAGAGCCAGGGTCATAACATCCAAAACGACTGAAGGCTCGACTGAACACCAGGCTGCACGCACAGCAGGCGAGTGGGCTGAACTGCTGACCTCTCGGAGAGAGAGAGAGAGGTGGGGATGATCATCAGTAGCAGCCAAGCCTCTCTCTCTCTCTCTCTCTCTCTCTCTCTAGGTGGGGATGATCATCAGTAGCAGCCAAGCCTATCTCTCTCTCTCTCTCTCTCTCTCTCTCTCTCTCTCTCCCCCCCAGAGGTCAGCCATTCAGCCTGCTCGCCAGCAGCTGGGGGCGTCTGCTGATCAGCCCTGCCTCTATGATCAGGCCCAGAGATAGACCCAGAGATGCTGACTGGCATAGAAACCTACCAATCAGAACCAAATCTGGGTGAATTGCAAAGAGCCAATGGCTGCCTAGGAAGTGGAACTTTTGATGCTGACTGGCATAGAAACTGACCAATCACAACCTACTCTGGGTGAACTGCTAAGGCAGAACCTAAGGTGGGGGCTGAGGAGGGGTTTTAAGGGCAACAGTTGTTTGGTGTAAGGTGTAACAAAGTGATTCAATTTTTTAATGACTGGTTTGGCTGTATAGTGCATATTGCTGGCTATCAGTCCAGATATAGGGATTATGTGTTTTTGTCTGCCAAGAGCATCTCCTCCTGCTGAAAAAGGCTTTCCTCCCCCCACCCCCATTTAAGCAATCCTATCCTATATAATCTATCTATACTAATAAAAGGATAATATGCTAATTAGACCAGGTCAACTGGCAATCTTCCTTCCAGACAAAGCCATGGTGGTGGAGCCCAAGTAGAGGCAGTTAGGGGCGATCAGGCTGGCAGGGAGGCAAGGTAGGGGTGATCAGCTGGCAGTCAGAGAGGTCAGGGGCAATCAGGCAGGCAGACAGAGGGGTTAGGGGTGACCAGGCAGGCAGGCAGACCAGTGGTTAGGAGCCAGTCATCCCAGATTGTGATAGGGATGTCTGACTGCCAGTTTAAGCCATCCCCCGAGAGGTCCCAGATTGGAGAGGGTGCAGGCCGGGCTGAGTAACCCTCCTCCATGCACGAATTTCGTGCACCGGGCCTCTAGTTGGTGTATAAAAAACCATAGATTTCTGTGTGTTAATTTTGTATCCTGCTACATTGCCAAATTCATTTATTAAGTCTAGTAGTTTTTTGATGGAATCTTTAGGGTTTTCTATGTACAATATCATGTCATCTGTGAATGATGACAGTTTTACTTCTTCTTTTCCAATTTGGCTGCCTTTTATTTCTTCTTCTTGTCTGATCGCTATGGCTAGCACTTCCAGTACTATATCAAATAGGAGTGGTGAAAGTGGGCATCCCAGTGATAGGATGTGAAAGTAGATCCTCATTCCTTAGGGGAAATGAGTTTAGTTTTTTTCCCATTGAGTATGATGTTGGCTTTAGGTTTGTCATATAAGGCTTTTATTATGTTGAGGTCTGATCCCTCTATTCCAACTTTGATGAGAGTTTTTATCAAGAAAGGGTGTTGGATTTTGTCAAATGCTTTTTCTGCATTGATTGATATGATTATGTAATTTTTGTGTCTCAATCTGTTTATGTGATGTATCACATTTATTGATTTGTGGATATTGTATCATCCTTGTATCTCCAGAATAAATCCCACTTGGTCATGGTGTATGATCTTTCTAATGTAATGTTGGATCCGATTTGCTAGAATTTTGCTGAGGATTTTAGCATCTATGCTCATCAAGGATATTGGCCTGTAGTTCTCTTTTTTTGTGGTATATTTATCTGCTTTTGGAATTAGCGTAATGCTGGCTTCATAGAAAGAGCTTGGAAGTGTGCCTTCCTCTTGAATTTTTTGAATAGTCTGAGGAGGATAGCTTTTAGTTTTTCTTTGAATGCTTGGTAGAACTCCCCTGTAAAGCCATCTGGACCAGGGCTTTTGTTTGCTGGAATATTTTTGATCACTGCATCAATTTCTTCATTAGTTATTGGGATATTCAGGTTTTTTATTATTCCTGATTGAGTTTTGGGGAACTTGTATTTTTCTAAGAATATGTCCATTTTGTCCAGGTTGTCCATTTTGTTGGAATAGAGTTGTTCATAGTATTTTTCATAATCCTTTGTATTTCTGTGGGATCAGTTGTTATTTCATCTCTTTCATTTCTGATATTGTTTATTTGGGTCCTATCTCTTTGCTTCTTGGTGAGCCAGGAGCTATTGACTTTATATCTCCTTGGGTAGCAGAAATTTGTGAGGGATGAAAGGTAAGTGACATATATGCTCCCATTTCCTGTTCTCTTATCTGTGACAGATATCACTAGTCAATTATATTCATGTTTCCCACTTTGCCTGGCTCATCTAAGAATTCTCAATGCACTGCTCGAGGCAGTCACCTCCAATCTGATGGATTTGGAATGAAGAATAAAATTTATTTGCCAACTATGTTCTTGTCATAGACAAGATCATGTTGAGTTCAGTATTGTATGACAGATAAAATGAGTCAACTTTTAAATGATGAAAAGAACTATCTTTACACTATATGATTGACTTTAGGAATGTTACCTAACTTTTTGAATTTTGGTTTACTAATCTCTGAAGTGGAGAAATGACAAATCTTGCAGAACTACTGGAGTGATTGATGAGATTATGTATTTGAAGTGCCTAGTGGAGTACAGGGGACATTCAGTAAATTGTGCCTCCTACTATGACTGGCTATGAGCCCTAATGGGCTTGAGAACCCATTTGGTTATGGCTTTGCAGTGAGACAGAATCAAGCTTGGACCTGTCCCTCTCTTGGTCTGACTCTCAAATGGTGAGGAAACTTCATCTGCTTCCTTCCTCTGCCTCATAATTTTTAGAAACACATATAATAATATGACTTGGCAGATTCTCTCATCATGGCTTTTGTTCAAGTGGTCATTTGTGTTGGTACTGACACAGAGATTTGAGTTTAATGTAGTGACACCAATCATTTGGATAAAATTGAAATTCTCCAGTAAATAAAATGCTATTGCCTGCCATTAGTACCATGCCAATGGCCTTGGAATTGGTCACCTACTCCCACCACATTTCAGTGCATTCTTCACACAAGTCCCACGTTTTTTAACTTGCATATCTGAAAATGTCATTCTTCTCCTTAAAGATTTATAATGACTGCTGTACCAGTCAGTGTCCCGGTAGGGAAAAGATGGCTTACAGAAATGGTAAATGGAGTTATATGGGGGTTATTTATAAAAATCAAGGTAGGGATAAGGAAAATCAGCAAGGGATGTTGGTGCACCTCCAGGATAGCATCAGTGGAGCCATCACCACCTGTAGGTTGAAGGGCCAATGCGAGGGAGTGGTTGTAACTCAGGCATTGTCAATAGGGGTGACATTGCTCCCAAGAGGGAGAAAATTGGTTCAAGATGGGACATGAAAAAAAATTCTCTTTTTATATAGAGAGCACAGATCTACATAGAGTATATACACATACATGCAGAACATAAACAGATTCACTAGTAAATGGTTAGGAAAATAAAATGCTTTAAGATATTTCTTAGCAGGGGTGATGGTGAACAAAGGTTGAGAAACACTGCTGTGGTTGAAGGAGTGTGCCACCTAACAAAATCTATGGCTGTATGTACAAGAATATGGTGGCCACAACCTGCATGGTGGGAGCAGGGAGCCATACCCTGACCTCACTCCTCACCAGTCCTTTGATCATATACACCTGCTTTCCATGGGCTGAGCCCACCTGGAAGCCAGAGCATAATGGAGCTTATTGACATAGACCATCAGTTCAGCCACTGGGGCCTGGGGCAGGATGGGGAAGGTAGAGGGTGGGTTTGGAGGGGCAGATGGAGAATAACCAAGAGCACTATCCGGAGCTCTTAGGATAAAGGGCCAAAGATTGATTCTGACTCATGAAGGTCTACACAACTGGGCTCCTGCCATGCTCTCCTCTCATCCCCCTTTCACCTGACCCCACCATCTCATCCTTTTGGTTTCCAAATGTTGAGTTAGTTCCTGACTCAGAGCCTTTGTCCTGAACATGCTGCTCCTTGTTTCTTTCCCTCCTTTTTATCCTTCAACTCTCAGGATGTACACCTCTTTCTCTGGGAGCCTGCCCTGACCGTGTGGCAGAGATTCATTCTCTCCATTATAGTTTCTCTAAGAAGCACTCAGAACTTCTTCTTTATGGCACTAATTACCGTTGTAATTCAAATACTTATTTGTGTAATCATTTGCTTAATTTGTATCTCTCCTGCCAGACAAAATGTTTTATGAAGTAAGTGCCCAGCATATAGAAAGAGCTCAATAAATATTTGATAATTAGGTACATGCCAGAAAGAAATAAATACACCAAAGGCAAAGAAACTTTCTTGAGCTGTTAGAAACTTTCTTGAGCTTTCTGTGTTAGAAACAGCTTTACCATTTACTATCTGTGTTATCTTAAGCACATTGCTTAACCTATCCGAGCCCCAAACATTACTCATTTATGAAATGAGGATAATAATAGTAGCTATTTCATAGGGCTGGGGAGAAGATGAATAAGTTAGTACATGTAAAGTGCTTAGAAGAGTACATGGTAATTACTCAGTAAATCACATCATCATCATCATCATCACCATTGAATCTTGATTGTGTAATTCTTCTATTGTTGACTGGCTTTTGGGTCTCATTTGCACTAGTCAGAGAACAACGGGGTTAAGTTAATATTAGCACGGATTCTAACCACATCATTTTTAGAACTAAGAACCAAATTTTCTTGATAGAAAATCCTGAAAACAATTTTGTTTTTCTCTTGTTGTATAGTTAGATTAGTCTAGGGAAAGTTTTTAAAGAGCCAATTGAGTTTATCCTTTAAACTCTATGGCTGTATGTAGAAGAATATGATGGCCACAACCTGCACGGTGGGAGCAGGGAGCCATACCCCGACCTCACTCCTCGCCAGTCCTTTGATCATCTACACCTGCTTTCCATGGCTGAGCCCACGGAATGTGAATTTTTTGCTGTTGAGATGGAATGTGAAGGCTTGGGTTGCTTGGCAAGTCCTTGTTTTGTTGGTTTTCTCCCCCAAGGTTTTGCTCTGAATTCAACACAGAGAATAGGGACATGACAGAAAGTGGCATCAGGATCACTCCGTGCTCTAAGAAGCCGGGTCTTGGGACAGTCAGAGTTGCCTTCTGGGAGGTCACTGGGAGATGCAGAGAGACCAGTTGAGGAGCTGCTAATCACACTGGGAATGGGGACTGAGGAGGAAGGACCAGGAGAAGCAAACAAAGTAATAGGATTGATACCATGAGACAGGAGCACCGCACCGACAGCGCCTGAGAAAAACACACAATCATGTTTCTGGATGGTGCATCTCGATCCAGTAACAGTTTAACCAGATTGGGCATATACACACTGGCTTTTGCTGCAGCATTTCAAAGCATATTTGTCTGATGATAAGCACGGGCTGAATCATGGAGTCTTGTGGTAGTCAGAATCTTCCCACTCTGTCTTTTAACAGTGGAGAAAAGTGAGGTCTAAGAGGTTAAGTGTCTGACCTCAAGCCATTCGGTTATGATAGAATCAGTAGGTGATCTCGTGTCTCCCTCACTCAGTGTTACTACCTTCCCTGACTTTCCTTTATATCCATATTGCTCTCTATTCAGATTCTGACTAGAAATTAAAATTAATTCTCATAAAGTCACACAAGCAAACCAACTCCATTCCTTGAACCACACCACCTGAATGGGCATCCCAAACGTATTACCTGCGTCCTCAGCTCAATTTCTGGATCCTGAACAATGTCAGCACCATGTGCCCTTGATTTTTCTGACTGAACCGTGCATTAGACATGGGTGGGGGTGTGCATGGCCAAGCAATCACTGTAACGGAGGGAAGAATTTATGCTCACATCTGTGTCTCACCTCTTTTCACATCTGGTGTTGGTAGGCCTTCAGGAATTTGTTGGGGGAAGGGAAAGGAGAGCAGTGAGAAGGGCCAGTACTGCTAGAGTCATGGGGAATAAGGATGGGATTGGCCCTTGTCCAGAACTTAGAGAAAAATAGTGAGTATTGACTGTTTAGTGGCTTGATGTCCTTGGTCTGAATAATTTTCTTGTTAGATAAGAATCTTAGAAGCATCTTATAAGGTTAAACAACCATGTTCACTGGGCCAGGATTTTTTTCACCAAAGAGGGCCACCAAGGAAAAGAATGCATCTTCAGGGACGTGGCTCAAATAGCTCTATTTTCCCTTATAAACTAGAGGTGGATTTTTCGCTCACACATTCTTCCAGGTCCTTTTGAAGTATTGCATTTTTGTGTCATCTTTAGGTGAGGTTCTCTTTGTTTAGCCCATGTTGATAAAGTAGGTCTTTATTTTCCCTGTGATGTTAGTGGAAAGAACTGTGACTCCAGAACCCAGGGAGTGAGTGGCTAAGCCCTTTGGATTTTATTAATACCAATTGAATCTCTTTCTCTTTGGCCTTTATTCTGAGAGTTAAACCCAAAATTTCACAAAATAATACTCTTGCTAAGTGTGATAAGAAGTAAAAATAAACAAAATATGAAAGAAAAACTATTCCCAAATAATATTTTTAAAAGATGCTAATTGTATAATAATAAATTAATTTTGACACACTGTTGAGACTAGAAGTTTGAAAAACAGTAAGTTATAATGCTTTTAAGTGAAGGACCCAAACTTTCTTTGTCTTTCTTTAAATATTTTTTAAAATTTTATTGACTTTAAAGAAAGAGGAAGGGAGGCAGAGAAAGAGAGAGAGAGAAACATTGATTTGTTGTTCCACTTATTTATGCATTCATGGGTTGATTCTTGTCTGTGCCCTGATGGGGGATTTAACCTGCAACCTTGGCACATCAGGATGATGCTCTCACCAACTGAGCTACCCAGATAGGGCTCTTTTCTCATTCCTTTCCTTTTTAAAATTCCCTTCCTCCCTATATGTTTTTCTTTCTTCCTTTTCTTTGTATCCTTTTTTGAGAAATGCTTTTGGGAAGAGATTAAAGTATGAAGTTAGCAACATGTCAATCCACATGATTTCCTGGTCTGTGACTCATAGCCTGGGTCATAGGCTGTGCATGCCTTCAGCTTTACTTGATGTTGTCCAATTACTCCCAAAAAGCTTATGCTAGTTTACCTTCCCAGCAGCAGTGCAGGAGAGTCCCCAGTCACCACGTGCTTGATTGGTAACATTGGTATTCTGAAACTTACAATTTTTGCTAATCTGATGTGAAATTGTTCAAAGGATTATTTTCATAATTATTAATGAAATAGAACATTTATCTGACATATTAGTATATTGATCTATCAGACTTCTGGGTATATAAAATGACTTTTTATATTTTTCTAGCAAGTATTTTAGTATTAACTAGAGGCCCGGTGCACAAGATTCATGCATTCAGGTCGGGAGTGTCCCTCAGCCCCATCTGCACCCTCTCACAGTCTGGAAGCCCTCAGGGGATGTCCTACTGATGGCTTAGGCCCGCTTCCTACAGGGAGCACTCACCAGCCCTGAGCCCAGCTTCTGGGCTTCTGGCTGAGTGGTATTCCCCTGTGGGAGCACACTGACCACCAGGGGGCAGCTCCTGCATTGAGCATCTGCCCCCTGGTGGTCAGTGTGCACCATAGTGACTGGTTGTTCTGGTGTTTGGTTGATTTGCATATTACCCTTTTATTATATAAGATTTGTATTATTTTTTGTATATTCTGTATACCAAACAATTGTATATTAAGCATTTATTAGTTATATAAATAGCAAATATTTTCTGCAATATGTGAAAAGGTAGGAATTGCAATATTTTCCCCCCAATTGTTCCCAAATCATATATTAAATGGTCCCTCTAGCTTACTGTATCATTTCTATCATTTTACAAAGTTTTGTTTTTTTTAATCAATGCATAGGTCTCTTTCTAAGATTTCTCTCAACTATTGTCTTATTTATTTATCTTTGTAGCAATACCATATTGTTTTAATTATTATCATTTTATAATGGGTTTTAATATATAGGAGCCAAACTTTCCCTCTTGTTTTTCAAATTTACTTGCCTACTCTTGGTCCTTAATTCCTCTCACTGGGTTTTAATATATTTTTTAAAACTATAAAATTTTGTTGGTATTTGAATTAAATTATGTTGAATTTATAAGCTAAATTGGTTAGGACTATCATATTTTGGAATTTTTCAAATAGTTTATAATAAGGTCTCTATCTTTATTCAGACCTTATTAATTGCCTTAATAATGTTTTATGATTTTTCTCCATTAAGTGTTTTGAAAATATCTTGTTAGACTTATTCCTAAATAATTTATTGTTTTGTTAACAGAATATTATCTTTTTTCCATAACATTTTCTAGTTATTTTGGTGTAGAGGAATGCCCTGGATTTTTGTATGTAAATCTAGAAATCCTTATGAGCGCTCTTACTACTTCAAAACTTTGCTTTGATTTTTTAAACTAGATACATTATACATATAAAGACTACTTCATTACTATAAAATTCTTACAGTGTTTCTCTATTGCAAATAAAACTTGTGATTATGTACAAATATTTGCTTTGACAAACTGACAATGGCCAGATGGGAGGGGATGGGTGAAAAAGGTAAAGGGATTAAGAAGTACAAATTGGCAGTTACAAAATAGTGCAGAGGATGTGCAGTACAGCTTAGGCAATATAGTCAATAATCTTCTCTATATATAAAAGCCTAATATGAAAATTGTCCCCATGGGAGTTCAACTAGGAGACCAATCGCTCACTATGACATGCGCTAACCACCAGGGGGTAGCATGGAATGAAGGAAGGCCCCAGCTGGCAGCCGGCAGCCAGGAAAGGGAGGCCCCAGCCAGCAGCCGGAAGGCCGGGATTGGCCCTGATCACTGGCCAGGCTTAGGGACCCTACCTGTGCACAAATTTCTTGCACCAGGCCTCTAGTATTCTAATAACTATGTACAGTGCCAGGTGGTTACTTATCAGGGAGAATCACTTCATAAGTTATCTAAATTTCTACCCACTATGCTGTATACCTGAAACTAATATGATATTGAATGTCAACTGTAATTTTTAAAAAAAAAGTTTTTTTAACCCCAACATTTGGTTTGACAAAAGCTTCCATTTCTTTTCAGTAAAGAGTGGGATAACTGATTATATGGTAAGTATACATGTATGAAACTGCCAATCTGTTTTTAAAATGGTTGCATGATTTCCCACCTATTATTCCCTCTAGTACTGTAGAAACCTTCCAGTTATTTGACATTCTTGCCAACACTTGATATGTTCAGCCTTTTAAAAATTTAGTCATTCTAGGCAGTGTATAGTATTTTACTGTACTTTAACTTGCATTTTTCTAAGGCCTTATGAGGTTGTGTATCTTTTCATGTACTTAGTTGTTATCTGAATATATTATTTGGTAAAATACATGTTCACATTTTTTGTCCAGTTTTAAAAATTTGGTTGTCTGTCTTATAATTAACTTGTAAAAGTTCTTTATATATATAAGATAAAAGTCCTTTGTGCCCTGGCCAGTGTGGTTGGGCATTGTCCAGTGCACTGGAAGTGAAGGTTGCTGGTTTGATTCCTGGTCAGGGCACATGCCCATGTTGTGGGCTCAATCCTCAGTGTGGGGTGTGCAGGAGGCAGCTGATCCATGTGTTGCTCTCACATTGATGTTTCTTTTAATCTCTCCCTCTTCTTTCCTCTCTCTCTAAAAATTAAAAAACAATTTTTTTAAAAGGTCCTTTGTTAGATGGATGTTGAGCAACTGTTTTCTCCAACTCTGTGGCTTTTCCCGCCCCTCATTTCTTAGTGTTTGTTTTCTGAAGAGAAGAAAAAATTTAATTTAATGAAGACTTGTGCATTGATATTTTCTTTTAGAGTTCATACTTTATGTTCTACTTAAGAAATCTTTACAAACCTAAAGTTATCAGGGTTATTCTACTGTTTTCTTTTTGAAGCTTTATTTTATAACTAGGGGCCTTTAACAAAATGCTGTTACTATTTCATAAGGACATCCCTGTTTTCTTTTTCTCCCTCCCCTACCCCCTCCTTTCCCCTCTCCTCTTGCCCCCTCCTCTCTCCTTTTCTCTACCCTTATCCTCCTCCTTCACTCCCCTCCCTTCCCCTCTCACGCCTTTCCCTTCCCCTCTCCTCCACTCCCTAAATTTTGAAAATGACCATGGAGAAAGCCAGTTGTGCTTCAATGGCTCCCGAGGTTTCCAAATTGTCATGCTAACCCTATGCAAACTCTAAAAGCTTTGCTCATTTTTCTTTCCTCTAACAAATCTCCTTGTGTTCACTAGGTGGAATTCTCAACCAAATCCCAAATTGGCAAATGCGCCCAGAGGAAAAAGCCACCAATAACTGACTACTCACATCAGAAGACCCTCTCTTCTCGGAAATTATAGTTCATGTAATCCTTTGTTTCTACCACTCTCCAATCTTTTGCAATTTATCTGATTTTTTAAGTCAATGCAGTTAAATCAGTGGTCTGCCACCACGACATTTTCCCCAGAACCATAATTATATTTTAATGTCATTTTCAGATTTCTCTCTCATTTTCATTTCATTTGGGGTAAAAAAATCTAATTTGATTTATTTTACCTGCCATTTTTCATCATTATTGTTCTCATGTCTGTTGGGATGTTGGTTTGCAGGTTCATCTTGAATAAGACTTTTCTCTTTTGCTTTCCCTCTCCCATGCTTATCACTTAGTGTCTAGTGGTTATATAGTTCCCTCCTTTTTTTCCTCCCAGGACCCCCAGATCAGGGTAGTGCTTTGCAGTGGTGGTTTGGGGTTCCCATTCTCATGGGAATAAGAAGCCAGCAGGACACTTCTCTTGGTTGTAAACTTCCTCTTCATTCTAGAACAATGTGAACAACTACTTCAGTTTTCTGTTAGGGGCAGGAATGATCCTACTCAGTTTTCTGGTTCTAACAAGTGAGCTTATCTCTGCTATCTTTCTTTATGTGTATGTGTGTCAATATCGGGGAGGGGATTTGTAGTAGTATTTTCAGCCTTCTAGCCACAGGTTATGAATGCCTCCCCACCTTTATCTTCGTCTAGACCTCGGGTCCAGCAGGTCTCCTGTTTCACAGCTGCTTCTTTATTTGTATTTCTGTTGCTGTGTTATTCTATAGAGATGCCTGTCATGTTTTTTGAGCGTCTTCAATTTTTATATGTGTACTATTTTATTTTCTTAGCTATTTGAGTTGAGAAATAGCCATGTTCAAAGCATAATTGTACAATGCAATTTCCTCCAAAAGTTGAACCTGAGACTTTTTAAGGTGTGTGTGTGTGTGTGTGTGTGTGTGTGTGTGTGTGTGTGTTGTTTGTTTTCCTTTTTATATCTAATGCATATAATCTTCTTTTGGATCCAACACCTCCCTCAGGATCAGAGCCTGGACACCTACACCTGTGTGGGCATCTCCACACACACATCTGTATGCACCAGAGGCTGTATTCAGAGGCTCCAGGTCAGAAAGATTCCTTTGCAAAACTGTACATTTTCTCAACATTTTCTCTTATAATCCTCCTCCTCCTCCTCAACTTAGGTGTTTTTCCTCCTCTCTGCAATAGCCGAGTAGTGTCCTCTCACCATCTCCTGGGAACCCAAGGCCTCTCTACTTGTCTTATAAATAACAAGCAGGCAAGGATCAGTCACTTTTTCAGAATGTAGTTTTTAATTCCACAAAAGTAGGTAATTAATGTAACAGATTTTTGGGGGAAAAAAAGGAAGGAGGTTTAAATGAAGCCTATATGTACCCTTAACCAATGGAGATGTATGTCTCATATATTACACTAGAGGCCCGGTGCATGAAATTCATGCAGGGGGAGGGGGCGGGTGTGTGTCCCTCAGCCTGGCCTGCACCCTCTCCAATCTGGGATCGGGCCTAAATGGGCAGTTGCACATCCCTCTCACAATCCAGGACAACTGCTCGCCTGCCTACCTGCCTGATTGCCCCTAACCGCTTCTGCCTGCTAGCCTGATCACCCCCTAACCACTCCCCTGCTGGCCCAATTGCCCCTAACTGCCCTTCCCTGCTGGCCTGGTCACCCCTAACTGCCCTCCCCTGCAGGGCTGGTCCCCTCCAACTGCCCTCCCTTCAGGGCTGGTCCCCTCCAACTGCCCTCTCTTGCAGGCCTGGTCCCTCCCAACTTCCCTCCCCTGCTGGCCTGATCGCCCACAACTTCCTTCCCCTGCCAGCCTGATTGCCCACAACTGCCCTCCCCTGGTGGCCATCTTGTGGCAGCCATCTTGTGTCCACATGGGGGCGGCCATCTTTGACCACATGGGGGTAACCATCTTGTGTGTTGGAGTGATGGTCAATTTGCATATTACTCTTTTATTAGGTAGGATAGCAAGCATTGGGCCAGATTTCTTTCAGCCTTTGTCATCAACAAATGAAAGGCCACCCTCAAGTAAGTTACATTTCTTTCTATCTTTAGCCAATTGGTAAAATTTTCAGATCTCTTTAATCTTTATATCTGCCCTTGTGTCACTCATCTTCATTGATCACACATCTACTGAGCATAGCACTGTGATCTGGATGTGTCTCCTTTGCACACTGGCAGAGAGACCTCAGGAAACTTTCATGCTACTTCCCCCAAAATACCTCCCCAGAATCTCTTTTTTGACTAGTATGAAATGTCCATTATCACATTTTTTTGGGGAAAAAATCTTTTTATAGTCAAATATCCTACTGGATTATTTAAAAAGTCTAATAGCCATAATACATTAAAAGAGATGAGTTTAATCCTTATTTGGATGGAACAGAAGCAAGCCTGAGAGTGAGACATCTGAGTAGGGTATTTGTAATACACAGAGAGGCCTTGAGATCCCAGGAGATGGTGATAGGACACTACTTGGCTGTGGCAGAGAGGAAAAAACACATCTATGTTGAAGAGGAGGAGGATTCTAAGATGAAAAGTTGAGGAAATGTACAGTTTTGCAGAGGAATATTTCTGACCTGGAGTCTCAGAATATAGCCTCTGATGTGTACAGATATGTGCATGGAGATAGATGCCCACACAGGTGCAGGTGTCCAGGTTCTGGGACTCTCAGCACCAGGACGGTGGGAGGTTCAGCTCCTCCAGCTTCTCCCCTGATGCCTGGCTCTGGCGTGAACATGGGAATATTTCAGTAACTCCATGCACACTTTATGGATACTGGTTCTGGTATAAAAGGAGGTATGTTCCAAAGTTTCTTAAAAGATGGAAATGGGAACCGTTCAGAGTTAACTGCTCCCAAATGCAAATGATCTCCCAGAAAAAATAAAAACAAGTTTAAAACAAACAAAACAAAACAAAAAACAGACACACAGACAAATGGAACAAAATTAAGAGCTCAAAAAATAAACCCACATGTATATGGGCAAATAATTTTTGACAAAGAAGCCAAGAACATACAATGGAGAAAAGAAAGCCTCTTCAGTACATGGTGCTGGGAAAATTGGAAAGTTACATGCAAAAGAACAAAAATAGACTACTGTCTGTCCATATAGAAAAATCAATTCAAAATGGATCAAAGACCTAAATATAAGACCCGAAAAACAAATTACATAGAAGAAATCACAGGTACTAAACAAATGGACCTTAGTCTTAGAGAGGATTTGATAAATTTGACCTCAAAGGGGAGGGATATAAAGGCAATAAGAAATTAATAGGACTAAAAACTAAAAACTTCTGCACAGCAAAAGAAATTTCCAAGAAAAATGTAACCACCCAAATGGGAGGAGATATTTGCAAACAACAACTTTGACTAGGAGTTAATATTTGAAATATATAAAGAACACATACAACTCAACACCAAACAAACAAATAATTCAATTTAAAAATGGGCAGAGGACCTAAACAGACACTTCTCCCAAAAAGACATATAGTGGCTAACAGATATATGAAAAGATTCTCAACTTCACTAGCTATCAGTGAAATGCAAATCAAAACTACAATGAGATCCCACCTCACACCTGTTAGAAGGGATATTATCAACAAGACAAGTGATAACAAGTGCTGCAGAAGTGGTGGAGAAAAAGGAACCCTTTTTTGCTGGTGGGAATGTAAACTGGTGCAGCTGTTATGGAAAACAGTATGGAAGCTCCTCAAAAAATTAAGAATAGTTATTATTTGACACAGCAACCATTCTTCTGGGTATCTGCTCAAAAACTTGAAAACATTTATTTGGAAAGCTATATGCACCCGTATGTTCTTTGCAGCATTATTCATGGTGGCCTAAACATGGAAACAACCAAAGTGTCCTTCCATAGATGATTGAATAAAGAAGACGTGGTACATAGATATAATGGAGTACTACTCAGCCATAAGAAAAAGATGAAATACTGCCATTTGTGACAACATGGGTGGATCTTAAGAATATCATGCTAAGTGAAACAGGTCAGGCAGAAAAATTCAAGAACCATCTGATTTCACACATATGTGGGCTATAAAAATAAAAGCAACAAATGAACAAACAAAAACAAAACAAACAAAAACTCATAGACACAGACAACAGTATGGTGGTTACCAGAGGGAAGTGGGGTGGGAGGGTAGTAAAGGGTAAAGGAGGTCAAATATATGGTTATAGAAGAAGATTTGACTTTGGGTGGTGGACAAACAATGCAATATACAGATGATGTGTCATAGAATCATAAAAAATAAAATATTTACTGATTGATTCACTTGTTCATTTATTTTCATTTGGTTATAAAATATTTATTGAATACTTTCTATAGGTCTAGGCACTATGCTGGGGGCTGGAAATACAGATGAGCAAGACATAGTCCCTGTTCTCAAGAGACTCACAGCCCTTTGGAGAAAATGAACAAATAAACAAGGAAGCATGAAGAAGAGTTGAAGGAGCCCATAATGTCCCCCCTCATTATGGGGGCAGGGAGGGGTTAATGACTCTACCCAGGAATGCTGAGGGGCTGAATTCACACCCAGGACACCAGGGCATGCTGCTTCTTTCATGTTTTCCCTGAGGAGAGATGAAGAATAGCAGCCTTTCTTTCACAGAATGAGAAGGAGATACAGAGCTGTGAGGAGAATCTATATCTTGGTAGCAAGAAGCATCAGAAAGTTCAGAGGTTTTGCTCTTCTTTGGAAAATCAAATCTCCCTGCCTCCTATGCTCTTACCCTCACCTCCCCCGAATGGTGGATGAGCAAGTATGGGCCTATAGAACCTGTGGAAACTGGAACGTGGCTGTCAGTAGCATTTATCCAGACATGCAAAGGTTTGGTTTGGCCCTCTAGGAAATCAAACTAGGCTGTTCCTCACCAATTTAAAAGATCCAGAAGGAGTGAGTACTAAAAACAACCCTCCACTTTCATTAAGAATGTGGATCCTAAGCCCATATTGTGTCCCATGATTAAAAAAACAAACTACCAGGGAAAAACAAGAAAATGTAATACACTTACTTTTTCATTTATGTAACATGAAATATCTTGACATTGGGGATCATGTAGCATGATATTTGATGCCATTTATTGAGATAGTACTATTTGGCAAGTGTTGTTTTAAGTGTTTATAAACATAAACTCATTTGATTTTATCTTTTCTTTTTTATTTTATTAATTTTTTTCTGATGCTTTGAAACTCTTTTTAAACATGCCTATCGTATTATTATTGTCCATCATAATGACTCCTACTAGATGAATTTTCAGATGTGTACTCTTCTTATTATTTAATTATCTTAAAATAAATAAATTTAATTCTAATTACTTTAAATTTGCATAGCTTCATGTAGCTGGTAGCTACCACAATGAGCAGTGAGTTCTACAGAACAGGAATATACTTCTCCTTAAATAAACCTCTATATTACTACTAATAATTAGCAATAATAATACTAAATATCTAACATTTGTTAAGCACCTAGGACTTTGTTTATTCCTCAGAGCCAGTTTCCATCACCATCCATGCTGAGCGCTGGTAGAATTACTCTTTTTTTCCCCATTAGTTTTTATTTTTCAATTACATCTGACGTACAATATTATATAAGTTTCAGGTGTACACCCTGGTAATTAGACATTATATAACTTTCTAAGTGATAATCCCGATAAATCTTGCACCCATTTGACACCATACATGGTTATTAGAATATTATTGATTTTATTCCCTATTCTGTATTTTACATCCCATGACTATTCTGTAATGACCAATTTGTACTTCTTAATCCCTTAACTTTTTTTACGCATCCCCTCAACCTCCTTCCCATCTGGCAACCATAAAAATTTTCTCTGTATTTATGAGTCTGTTTCTGTTCTGCTTTTTTATTTATTTTGTTTTTTAAATTCAATTGTTGACATATATGAATTTATTGCCATTTTATTGTTTATGCTTTTATTTATATTTTCTTCTTCTTAAAGAAGACCCTTTAACATTTTATGTCATACTGGTTTGGTGATGATGAACTCCTTTAGCTTTTTCTTGTCCTGGAAGCTCTTTATATGTCCTTCAATTCTAAATGACAGCTATTCTGGGGAGAGTAATCTTGGTTGTAGGTCCTTGCTTTTCTTCACTTTGAATATTTCTTGCTACTCCCTTCTGGCCCACAAAGTTTCTGTTGAGAAATCAGCTGACAGTCTTATGGGAGTTCTTTTGTAGGTAACTAACTGCTTTTGTCTTGCTGCTTTTAAGATTCTCTCTTTGTCTTTAACCTTCGACATTTTAATTATGATGAGTCTTGGTGTGGGCCTCTTTTGGTTCCTCTTGTTTGGGACTCCCTGCAATTCCTGGACTTGTATGTCTATTTCTTTCACCAGGAAGGGGAAGTTTTTTTGTTATTAGTTTTTCAAATAGGTTTTCAATTTCTTGCTCCCTCTCTTCTCCTTCTGGTACCCCCATGATCTGAAAGTTAGAATGTTTAAAGTTATCCCAAAGGCTTTCTGCACTATCTTTATTATATTATTATTATTATTATTATTATTATTATTACTACTACTACTGCTATTATTTCTTTTTTCTGTTCTGATTGGGTGTTTTTGCTTCCTTATATTATCAATCACTGATTTAATTCTAAGCTTCATCTACTCTACTGTTGATTCCCTGTAAATTTCTTTCTTCATTTCAGGTAATGTAACCTTCACTTCTGACTGGTTATTTTTTATGGTTTCTATGTTACTTTTCATGTTGTTAATGTTCTCACTAAGTTCCTTGAGTATTTTCATAACTGTTATTTTGAACTCCATATCTGGTAGTTTGTTTGTGTTCATTCATTTCATTTTTTTCTGAGGATTTCTCCTGTTCTTTCATTTGGGCTCTAGTTCTTTGTCTCCACATTTTTACTGCTTCCCTATGTTTGTTTCTATTTATTAGGTAGAGTTCTTATCTCTCCCGGACATGGTAGAGGGGTCTTGTGTAGTAGGTGTCTTATAGGGTTCAATGGCATGGCCTCCCCATTCACCCAGGCTGAGCATTCCAGGTGAGTCCCTGTGTGGGCCATGTGCACTGTCCTGTTGTAGTTGATCCTTGATTATTGTTGTCATCATTGGGCCAATCAACTGTGAGGACTTGCTGTGACTACAGAAGAGAAACTACTATACAGGAGTCAACTTTACAGAGCGAGACTTGCTTCAGTGGACTTCAGTGCTCATGAGTCCACCCCTTGAGTTAGTAATCCAGTGTGGTCCACTAGCTTGGGCTCCTCCCAGGTGGTGCAAAGTCAGCCACTGCCTGTACCCTACCTGAAGTCACCCAGCATGAGATACAAAGTGATCTGCAGAAGGCTGCCACTTGTGCTGGACTTGGAGGTGCCCAGGCAGGATCAAGCTGCCAACTAAGGCCACTTAGTAAGAGGTACAGAGTATGCAGAAGACAGATGCTGCTTGTTTGAGAGACTTTAGGAAAGTCTAGAGCATGAGGCAAGAGAGGCCATTTGTATAGAAAAGCCATTGGGAATGGCTTGGATAGGCTTGGATGTTGGGTGGAGTGGGGCCTCTGGAAATCACTAGGGCAGGGCAAACAGTTGATGAGCCAGGTTGATGGAGACTCAGATATGATGCCAGCCTGCAGGTTCTGTGTGTGGGGGTCTCAGAAAAGGAACAATGGCATCTGCTAGACTTTTGTCTGATAGAAAGCTGCTCCCTGCTCCTCTCTCATCATCATGCCATACAATTCAGTTCCTTTCTGTATGTTCCTGGTTCTTTTCTATTTTCTGCCTCAGCCTCAGTGCTAGAGCCCAGAGAGGGTGAGTCCAAGCAAGTCAATGCCTAGACTCTTTAGAGGAATTTACTGGGACTCCAGAAGCCCTCCATCTCCCTCAGCCTCAAGCAACACTGGTTTTTGCAGCTGGAAACTATGGGGACTTTTCTCCCTGGCCTTGGAACCCTGGGCTGGGAGGCCTGATGTGGGGTTGGGACCCCTTGCTCCTCAGGGTGGACCTCCGCAGCTGAGATATCCCTCCTGATTTTTATCCCCCCCATGTGGATGTGAGACCAGCCTGTTCCAAGTCTTCACCTTCCTACCAATGTGTCTCGATGTGGCTTCTTCTTTAAATTCCTAGTTGTAGGAATTCAACTATATTTTAGGCAGTTCTAAGTGATGATAGTTTGGTTGTAATCTTTATGTGGTTGTGGGAGGATATGAGTACTGTGTTTAGCTATGCCACCATCTTGACTGGATGTCCCTAAGTATCTTTCAATACAAATTTTGCCACACAAAATACTATCATTATTCTTATTTTGTATATTAGGAAACTAAGGTTCAATGAGTTTTCTTCACTTGCTGAAGCCACACCTTTGTTTTTTTGTAATAGAGCTTGTATTCAAACCTAGATTGGTTTTCTTGCCAATACACTATACTTCCTTTGAAAATATCTAGCTATTTCACTTAATATTTTCTTGTCAACTGGTAACTGGGTTGATGCAGTATCTTATAAGTTTTTTCAAATAGATTACTTTAATTTTAATCTTAGTTGTTTCCATGTTGAAGTACACCCTACTGGACTGTAGATTACAATGTGCTCTAAGTCATGGGTGCCTCCTCTCTGTCTTTGCATGTTACATGGTAGCCAGCACTGTGAACACTGTTCTAAGTATTCAGAATTGGTTAAAGAAACAGAGTGAAATGGCTACCATTTCAGACTGGCTCACTCAGTTTATATTGATACCCTATCCTTCCTACCTTCGTTGTCATTTGGGAAAAGTCTATGCTGTTATTCATGATTTTTAAAAATTTATTATTTATTGAGACCCTACTGCACCAGAGGTATGACACAACTAGGGCATACTACTTGCCTTTCACAAGAAATAGGCATCTAAGCAATTACAATGCTAAAGGCTGGATTGTGGGCACAACACATCTTCTGTTGGAGCTTAGAGGCACGTCTGTGTCACTGCATCTGGAGGGGATCAGGGTCATCTCTCTGAAGAGATGGTCATTGCTGAGGCAATAATGCCTGTGAACACCTTCAAGAAGAGCCAAAAGCCTGCTCGATGGTCAGGAGGTGGACCATGGTGCCTTCTGGGAAGTGAGAGCGGTTCATTGTGGGTAGAGTGTGCTTGGCAAGCTGCATCATGTTTAGGGATGAGACTGAGAAGTAGGGAGGGAACATATTCTGAAGGACTAAGAAATGTGAATTTTTCTTACTAAAAAAACAGCAAATGAGACTGAGGAATGAACATATCCAAATGTCCCCAGCCAACAGGAAGCTTTGGCTTCTTTACTTCTTTTCCATCCCCAAGTTTCCCAAATATTTTCTTGCTTGGGAAATCCCCTCCAATGACAGGTCTCCACCCATCTCCTGGGTAAATTCCCCCCCCCTTTGCTGACTGTCCCATCAGCATATGGGAGGGGGCCACATGGAGCTGCAGCCTCACATCTCTCCAGGGTGGGGCTCGTGAGGGGAGGGGCAGCCACCAGCCTTGGCCTCCACCAGGCTCGCCCAGCAAATGGTTTTCTTCAGGTCTAATTAAGGATGACTTGATGTCTACACAGCTACACTTAAGTCTTTGTTGGCCTGCTATTGTTTTCACTGAGCGTGACAAGGCCTAGAAGCTTTATTCTGGGTGTCTCAGCCAAGTGCCAAAGGGGAAAGAAATTAAAAAAAAAATCACTACTTTCATACATTAAACATGCCCATTTACTTGTTTTTCTATTTTATTACATTAGTCATTGCTATAAACCCAGCATGGTCTGCTTTTTTTCCACTCTCTTATTCTAGTAACATTCCAATGCCAGGTAAGCACTCAATCCGTGAGACAGACCTACAACACGTACCCAGAGATGTTGGTTACAGCCCCTCTAGCCTCATCTCCAGGGGCTCCCAGGCCTGGCAAACCATGGTCGCTTCCCTTTTCAGAGTGCCTCTGGAAGATGCGTGGATTGTTCTATCAGTCACTGTCATTTTGGTGTATGGTATTGACCACATTTCTTTCTTTCTTCCAAAAAGCAAGAGATGCCAGATTTAGCAAAAAGTATAAGTTACCCAGTTAAACCTGAATTCAGAAAACTAACAAGTAATTGTTTAGAATCAGTGTGCCCTATACAATATTTGAACAGGGTGTACTAAAATATTATTTAACCTGGCAAATCTACCACCTCTTCAACCCTATAAACAAATACCCAGTGCTATCTCAATGCTAGGCATTGCCTGCATGGTGTGGAAGAGTCAGGCATGAATCAGACACAGTTTTTCCCCTTAAGGGGTTCAAAGATTAGTAAAGGTGGAGATCAGTAAGAAGTAATAAAAATAAACCTGGATACTGACAAGACAACTCACACCTACTCACGCAAATACTCATACGTGCACGAACACAAACTGTACATGAATCTCATTTATGAATTTGAATATACATAAACATTTGAATCAATAAAATGTTAGTACTTAGAAAAGTCCTCAGAACCACAAAAAGAGCGGTATGCTTCAACCAATAAAGATTCAACCCAGAAATGCAAGAGAGAGTTCAAAATGCATAGATCTACAAATAAGATACATCAGAAAAATTTTGTAAGATATCAAAAATAATCGATAATCTCACATGTATTGGAAAGGAACTTGACCAAGTAAATATTTTCTTCTGAATTTAAAAAACCCCACAACCACAAGCCCTAGCCAGTTTGGCTCAGTGGATAGAGCCTCAGCCCGGGGACTGAAGTGTCCCAGGTTCTATTCTCATCAAGGGCACAAGCCCAGGTTGCAAGCTCCATCCCTAGTAAGAGGGGTGGGGGGGATGTAAGAGGCAGTCAATCAGTGATTCTCTCTCATCATTGATGTTTTTATCTCTCTCTCCTTCTCCCTTCCTCTCTGAAATCAATTAAAAAAAACTAAAAGAAAACAACAATCACTTAGAAAAAGCAGGAATATGTAAGTACTTAATATGATAAAATACATAAGTGACATTTATTTCTAATTATGAGAAAAAGAAAGTTCTAGAAAAGCAGGATTGGCTAAATCCTTGTGTGTGTGTTTATCCCAAATCAAAAGTCAGAATCCTGCTTAGTTTTCTTTAAAACTAGGAATGAAACAAGGCTGGTTATTATTTCATATTTTATGACAAGTATTAACCATTGCAACTGGGGAAAAAATCCAAGATATAAATACTTAAAAGAAGACAGCAAATTTGTTTTTTTTCCAAATAATGTAGTTATGGACCAAGAAAATCTAAGATAAGTTAAAACTGTTAGAAAAAAATTCAACACAGAAGAAAGTTTTAATAAGGTGTTGGTTAACAAATGAATGTGCAAAATTCAACACCTTTTTCTATGGACAAGCAAGAATCACTATAAAGTAGAATGAAATCTGCTAATAATTCAACTAAATATATAGTATCTCTAAGTAGACCTAATTTAACATATATGTAGGATTTTAATGAAGAAAACTTTAAAACTAAGAGTCACAAAAATAGTTACATGCCAATAAAAGATGCACTACAACTTTATAAAGGTATCAATTAAAAATTAATCTCCAATATTTAATCTTAATTAAAATATTAAAATTTTAAAATAACTTGACAGTGTTATGTAAAATTCATTCTAAAAAATAAACATCAAAATTCCTAAAGAAGAAGAATAATGAAATGAGACTAGTTTTATCAGATATCAAAATGTAATTATAATAAATAACATGCTTTGGACCTGAAGATAATTTCAGGGGGAAAAAGTCAATGAAATAGAATGGAGAAAACAGAAGTATGAGTGGGTACTAAATAGAAGATAAAATTACATTTAGAGTCAGTTAAAAGAGATCTTTTTTCAATGGCTTTGGGAGAATTGGTTGGAAAATAATAAGCTGGATAACTCCTTTTAATAAAAGATATTACAGTTGGACCAAAGATCTAAACATGTAAAAACACAGTTACATAACTTTCAGAAACAAGAAGTATAGAAGATTTTATAAAACAGATGCATCATTCAGAAATCACAAAAGAATATAATGGTGATGTTGATGATTTAAAATTTTTGTGTCTGTGAGCAAAATTATATAAATGTCTTTAAGCAAAAGAAAGAGAAAAAGACAAGAAAACTGAGGAAAAATATTTGTTACACAATTCACAAAGAGCTAATTTTTAAAATGAACAAATAGCTCATAAAAATCAATAAGAAAAAAGAGTAACAAACCAATCCAAAAATGTTTGAGGTTTGTAAATAGGCAACCAGTAGAAAAAGAATGAACATTTTTTCTTCTTATAAATTTAATAAACTAACAGTAATTTTTATAACTTGTAAATCAAATGATGAAACAAAAAGTAAAGGATTTGACAATGCCTGGATCTGGCGACTGCATGGGGAAATCAGCCTTGCCCGCCACTGGTGGACATTTAGGTTGGGCTAACCTTTCTAGAAGACAATCTGTTGCACTAGAAAAGCATGCTCCCTCCCTTTGACTACTAAGATCACTTACAGGAATCCATCTTTTGAATAGATGTACATTTTTGTAAACATTTGCCAAAATAGAGGTACAAGGTTACTCATACAGTATTGTTTATAATTTTGGGGGAAAACTGCTCATCAAAAGGGGATTGTTTAGAACATTCATGATGTATCCAGGTGACGAACAAAAATACAACCAGTGGGAAAAATGAGCCAGATGCTGATAGGGAAAGAAAAGATCTTCAAAGGAACATTATTGGAGTGAAAATGTCAAATGGAGATGAGTGGTGTCTTGTGAAAATACATGTTTTATATACATATACTATATAAACATGTTATGCAAAATATATAAATATAAATTGTATTTACATATATAGAGAGTATATCTATGATGTTTGGTAAAAGCACACTTTTTCTGTAAGAACAACAACTGTTAGTAGTGCAATCATTGAGAACTGAGAATCAGAAAATGGAAGGCAAGTTACCCTCCATTTTCTGCCTTTCTCTGTGCTTTGAATTTCCTAAGAGGCACATATATTATTTTCATTTTTCCCTTATGCCAACCACAGTTATTTGGGGCTATGGGATTGAGGGTTAATTTTGTTGTTGTTTTATTAATCCTCACTCAAGGATATGTTGTTGTTGTGTGTGTGTGTTTTGTTTTGTTTTTCATTGATTCTGGAGAGAGAGGAGGGAGAGGGAAAGAGAGCGAGAGAAACATCGACATGAGAGAGAAACATCAATCATTTGCCTCCAGTATGCTCTGACCAGGGATCGAACTTGCAACCCAGTTATGTGCCCTAACCAGGAATTGAACCTGTGTACCGGACGATGCTCTAACCAACTGAGACACACCGGTCAGGGCAGGTGTTTTTATTTATTTTATTTATTTGTGTGTGTGTGTGTGTGTGTGTGTGTGTGGTTTTTTTTTCTCTCAATAAAAAGATCTGTTTTAAAAAGGGAGGCACGTTTTCTTTAAGACCCAGTGTGACAATAGCAGTCAGTGCAACCTCAGCATGATTGTCCAGATTCTGTGACGCCTGATGGGGCTGAGCTTGTGACTGCTCCCTTGCCCCAGTACCCCTCCCAACAGGACAGCTCAGGGTCTCATTTTTAAGGTTTTCTTCCTCACTTCTGAGCCTCCAGCTCAGGTCCCAGCTTCAGTCTCTTGCATCTGCCAGGCTCCCGATGCCCTTTCTCTGGCCGCCAGCACGGGTCTGGCCTGGCCTGTGCCTGAGCAGCACTGGCCTCCTCCCCGCCTGTCCTCCCCGAGGGAGCTCCTGCCCCCTGTGTCCCCAGGGAGGCCGCACA
Organism: Myotis lucifugus; assembly: GCF_000147115.1. Lineage (NCBI taxonomy): Eukaryota > Metazoa > Chordata > Mammalia > Chiroptera > Vespertilionidae > Myotis > Myotis lucifugus. The sequence goes on along the minus strand of NW_005871272.1, from coordinate 554,190 downwards.
GCCAGGTAGCCCCTGACTTGGAGGTCAGTTTAAGTGCAGGTGCTGCCTCTGTGGCCTGGTGACCCTGCTTCACTTCTCCAAGGCGCAGCGCCTTCAGCTGCGACATGGGAGTGGCGTCTTCCTCCCAGCTCTGCGCAGATGTGCAGTGAAACAGTGTATGTCCTCAGCTTTGCATTCCCCGTTCAGTTTGTTCTTCCTTTCCTTGTGGCTGGTGGGAGAGGGGAAGGAAGGCTACTGCTGTGTCACCTCTCAATGTGACACTTAGACTTAGGACAAGACCTAGCAATGGACGGCCTTCAAAGGGCTACATACCCCAGATGCAGTCCGGTTATTAGTCAGTCTGTGGCTCCAAAACGAGATGCCTGATCAGGCAGCATGGCTGCCCCAGTGGCTGATGGGTTCCTGAAAGCTGTCCCTTGGCGAGCGTGGTGTTTGCCCGTCCTTATTTCTTTACTAGAGGCCCGATGCACGAAATTCGTGCAAGGAGCTCAGCCCTCACAGCCTGGCTGCCTCATTGCCCCGGCTGCCTTGCACCCCTGTTGCTCCACACACTGGTTGTTCCGGGAGGTCTTTCCGCTGTCTGGTCTAATTAGCATATTAGCTCTTTATTATATAGCAGTGGTTCTCAACCTGTGGGTCGCGACCCCTTTGAGGGTCAAACGACCCTTTCACAGGGGTTGCCTAAGACCATCGGAAAATACATATATAATTACATATTGTTTTTGTGATTAATCACTATGATTTAATTATGTTCAATTTGTAACAATGAAATTGGGGGTCACCACAACATGAGGAACTGTATTAAAGGGTCGCGGCATTAGGAAGGTTGAGAACCACTGTTAAATAGGATCATTTGACTTGCAAGACAAGCGCCTATGACCCGGAGGTCACTGGGTGCGGGCCTCCAAACAGAAGACAGCCCTGAAGTTCAGTGAGATGGTGGTAGCATTCCCAGGCTGCAGGGAGCCTGGGCCCGGACTGCAGCTCTGCAGTCAGACGCGCCCCAGCCTCTTGCGAGTGCAGATAGACCACAGCCTTGTTTACCTTCTCTCACCGGACTGAGGTGCTAGGCCTTACCCGTACTAATGTTGAGGGAAGACTGAGCGGCTAGGCTTTACCCGTATTAATGTTGAGGGAATTGAGCTTTTATTTTTTTCCCTTTGGAATTTTACAATTCTTCTTCAAGATGATTTGAGTACATTCCGAATTTTAAAGTCTGTGCTGTTTTAAAAGACATGAAGAAGATGATGGCGGCCTGCAGGTGGTTGTGGGTGTAGCCTCTGGAGCCCACACACCTGGCATCACTCCAGGCGGCCGCTGAGACGCAGAGGCAGGGTTGTATCCTCGTCTGGAAACCGGGATTATAATTTTCTCTACTTTAGAATTAAATTAGGCAACAAATGTAAAGCACCTAGTGAAGGCCAGGTACACAGAAAGCCGGTAGGTGCTGCCACCATTATGGGTTGGCACCTGGGGCTCAAATCTGGACTCTGCTGTTTGCTGGTTGCGTGACTTTGTCAAGTTACTTAACCTCTCTGTGCCTCAGTTTACTCACCTGGGAAGTAGGAGTAACAATGGTTTCTACATCATATAGTTGTTGTGAGAATTAAATTAGTCAATAGGTGCAAAGTGCCATTTTAAACCTGGCACATAGTAGACACTATATAAATATTGTTTTTCAAATATTATTAGTGGCAAAAACCTAAGTGAAAGGATCCAAAATAACAAACTTAAAAATATACATGCACACACCCAACCTCAATGAAAACAAGGTAGAAGACAATGAAATAAAGTCAGAAAACAAATATTAAAAACATAAAAATAGAATCGACAAATAATGAAAATAAAATAAACACATACAGACAAACAATGAAATGCAAGCCTCTGGTAAGCAAAGAAGGGATGTAAGACAGAGAGAAAACAAGCCGCAATGCACACGGGTCCCCAGGACAGAGGCCGGCTCGCCTGCAGCCCGAGTGCAGTCCTCGCTGGCAGAGGGCCCACTCGGGAGACAGGCAGTCTGCCTCCGTGTGGGGCTGCTCCCACCTCTCCCAGCCTGGTGTCAGCCACCTGGTGCCAGCTGGGCTGCCCTGGGCAGGAACTTGCTTTGTCATCACCTGTCTCCGTGGCTCTCTGAGGAGAGCACTCATGCTGGCACTTCCATCCCCAGAAGCTCTGACTCCATCGATCGTCCTCCCACCTTTTCCCACAGGGCCCAGAGAATCCAGCTCCTTAGTCAGGTTCCTGCCAGCCCCCCAGGGACCACTCATCAGCCCCCCAGAGGGACCACACACCCTCCCCACATAGAGGCCAACCCAGCCAACCCAGGGACCACCCGTCAGTCCCCTAGGGACCACTGTAAGAATGGAGGTCTGACTGGAGAAATTATGTTCCCCCCTCCTCATGCACTATGGCCTGTGGGGTCTTCTCTACATGGAAGACCTTGGGAAATGGTTGTTAATCAATAAGCATGAATTGGTGCCTGGAACCGGTATCATATTGGGCTGGAGTGGCAGCTTGCTCTAGGGCAGTGGTTCTCAACCTTCTGGCCCTTTAAATACAGTTCCTCATGTTGTAACCCAACCATAAAATTATTTTCGTTGCTACTTCATAACTGTAATGTTGCTACTGTTGTGCATCATAATGTAAATATCTGATATGCAGGATGATCTTAGGCGACCCCTGTGAAAGGGTCATTCGACCGCCAAAGAGGTCGCGACCCACAGGTTGAGAAACGCTGCTCTAGGGTATAGGAGAAATAATTGAGTTGTTATTGTTTTCTAAGAGTTCAAAAAAGTTAAAGGGAGAAAAGACCCAGATACTAGATGCTACCAAAAATAAGCCAATAGAGCAAAAAGTAGAGTGTTTGTGAAATCTAGGTGCTTGCCCCTGGCAGCGAGTGCCATGAGCAGACAGGGGAGCGGGGAGGTGGCCCCACAGAAGAGGTGATGGACGGAGAGCCAGGTGAGAGATGTGCCAGGAAGGACCACTGTTCTCACTGCATCAAGCACTTCCTGTTGGCCACACACTCATCAGCCTTTACAGCATCCCTATGTGGAATGTGCCACTGTCCTGACCATTTCACAGATGAGGAGACAGGCACCAGGAAGAAATGGTCCCATGGTCACAGTTACCCAGCAGAAGAATGGGACTCAGACCTGTGCTCTTGTCCCCGGGGAGAGTGTTCGTTCCCAGAGCTGGTCACTCTCTGGCAGCCTCAGTGTCTTTATCCAAATGAAGGTAATGATACTGACCTCACAGGGGTGTGCGAGCCAAAATGAGATAAGGCAGATAAGGTCACTGGCTTACATAAGATGCTCAGATGTCCCTGGCCGCCCCTCCCCAGTCCTCCTAACCTACCTGGGAGTATTATTATCCACCGATGCATTTGTTTAAACCATGTGTGGCCACCATTTCTGAAACACCCATAGGATTTCTGACTCCAGGCCTTTGCCCATAAGGTTTCTTCTACCTGAAATGCCCTTCCCTTCTACTTCCAGGTTTCCAAAGCCGTGGAGCCTCCAAGTGCAGGTAGCATTCATCCTGTGAAATCCTCTTCAATTGTAAGTTGCTTTTCTTCTCTCTGCTGTGTGTTGTTTCCCTGGGCTGTTTCTGAGCGCCCCAGGCTTGGCTTCATGACCTAGAAAGGAGGTATGTGAGGTAAATCACACTTTGACAGAACAGGAGAAGCACCTGTTAGTGGTGTCTGTTATTTTGTTATCATTATTGCGTGACAAACTCTCATGTAGAGTTACCATTGAACCTGGTTCATTTTCCATCCTAGATGAGGGATTAGGGCAGGGATGTTGTTACATAATGTTTTGCTATTCCTACAATGCCCAGCATGGTGCCTGGAGTGTAATAGGTGCTCAGTAAATGTGGAGGGAGCAAATATTAAGCTAGAGACCACACAACACAGGAGGGTGACCGAGTGAGGCTCTGCTCGCACTTGCTGGGCCGAGTGCTCACAGTTTGCAAAGCCTCCTCTAAGCCCAACGGGGAGTAATAAACATGTTGGGATGCTCTCTGAGCCCAGGGACCAGCAGTCTGACTGGGTCTAAGCGAAGGGCACAGTCAAGGTTTATCAGCAAAGCACAGTGATTCCAGAAGCACCAAGGCCACCCTCAGGCAAGCTGTGAAAGGTCCCACAGCCCTACAGTGGTAGAAACCTTGCTTTGTCTTTTACTTTTATTTTTATTTTGATGTAGTCCCATTTGTTTATTTCCTCCTTAGTTTCCATTGTACTAGGAGCTATCAGTAAAGATATTGCTATGACATATGTCTGATATTTTGCTGCCCATGGATTCTTCTAAGAGTTTTATGGTTTCTCATCTTACGTTTAAGTCTTTTATCCATTTTGAGTTTATTTTTGTGTATGATGTAAATTGGTGGTCTAGTTTCATTTTTTTGCATGTATCTGTCCAATTTTCCCAACACCATTTATTAAAGAGACTGTCTTGATTCCATTGTATGTTCTTGCCTCCTTTGTCAAATATTAATTGAGCATAATGGCTTGGGTTGATTTCTGAAGCTGCCAATTAGAAAGGAAATATGCACCCCTATGTTCATAGCAGCACAATTTACAATAGCTAAGATTTGGAAACAGCCTAAGTGTCCATGGGCAGATGAGTGGATTTAAAAACTGTGGTACATCTACACAATGGAATACTATGCTGCTGTAAAAAAAGAAGGAACTGTTACCATTTGCAACAACATGGATGGACCTGGAGAGCATGATGCTGAGCAAAATAAGCCAGCCAGAGAAAGATAAATATCACATGATCTCACTCATTTGTGGAATATAATGAACAACATAAACTGATGAACTAAAATAGACCCAGAGACAGAGAAGCATTGAATAGATCATCCAACCTCAGAGGGAAGGCAGGGGAGTGGGGGAGCAAGATTTCAACCAAAGGACTTGTATGCACGCATATAAGCAGAACCATGGACACAGACAGTAGGGGGGTGAGGGCATGTGTTGGGAGGGGTGGGAATGGCTGGGAGAGATCAATGGGGAAAGAGAAGACATATATAATACTTTAAACAATAAAGAATTTAAAAAATGAAATAAAATAAGTTTGGGTTACAGGTTTAAAAAAAAGACTAGGACTGAACACACCAGACTATTAGTAGAAATATTCTTAAATCCATTTATGAATTATTTTTTCTCTTTGTCCTATTTTTCTAGATTTTTCAAAATTTCTATGACCACAAATACTTTTATCATGGAAAATCAATAAAATTCTAAATTTAAATTGTACAATATACATTAATGTAAGTATTTCCTGGAAATAAGTAATGACTCCTGGAGTTTATATTTATGACCTCTAGAACAATATGCGTAAGTATCCTTCCCTTTCCTACTTCGATAATTCAGAAGATATTGCACATATTTTGCATAGATAATATTGGAGGTGTATATGCGTGAATATCTCGATATATCATTTACCTCGAGTATGGGTTATCACATATATGTTTATCCTTATCACACACACACACACACACACACACACACACACACACACACTGGATCGAATGCAGTCAGGGTGGAGGCAGAGGGACAGATGGCCAGACTGGTGGGTTATAGAATAGGATAGACCCCTAGTGTGTGCTGGCAAGTTCAAAGGTGTGTTAGACGCTGAGAGAGGCAGGACATTCTATCAAAAACACATCCTCTCTTTGAAATGGACTCAGAGAAAGAAATGGGACAACAGAGACTACTTGTGGGTTCTCTCTCTCTCTCTCTCTCTCTCTCTCTCTACACACACACACACACACACACACACACACACACACACACTTCCCCTCTCCTGGCTCTTCCTCTCTGACTGATGTCGGAGTTGTCCAGCCCGGGGGGCTGTTGCCACTAAGAAACACCATCCCTGGGTAGTTTGCTGGCTGGAAAGAGGCAATCGGGGCTTTGGAGAAATCTTTCTGACAATGACAAAAGCCAACACTAGTCAAAATAGGTCGTGTTTTGAGAGGAAAGATCTATTTTTAGTCCTGGTTGGGCAGGGCTGTGTTTTGAAAATAGGCATTTAAAGTTGCGTGTAATTCATTTAATGTGAAAGGAAGTTACTAATTTTGTGGAGAAATAAAGATCTTCAGAACCCATATTTTCTGACTCTACCTCAGCCTTAGCCTGGGGTGATTTCTACCTCCTTCGGTGAGAAGATAATTTTATTTTAATTCTCATGCCATAGCTGAATAACTTCCATACAAATGCCAGCTCTCAGTCTTTATGAGTAAATTATTATCCTCACTATTAGGGTGTGGTCCTGAAGAGGATGACATGCTTTAGGAGCTATAAAGCTTCTGGGATGTAATCTTCTTCCTGGGTCATTATAACATAACAACCTTATTTTTTTAATAGCTTAAGTGAACAACATGTTGAAAGAGTAAAAATAAAATACTTAACAATGCAGACACCACTTCGATAAAGAAGGATATTTATTTTCTGTTCCATCTTAGAAAGAAAAATGACTCCCCCTCACTTTAAAATGTGAATGGATTAACTTGACTTTGAAATGCTCTTGACACTTCTTGAAATAACTGGAGCCACATGTGGTAAAATCGAATTTGGCAAGCAACACTTTCCAAGCTTTTTTTTTTCTTTTTTGCTTTTTCTCCTACCAAACTAGTTTGCAAGGATCCTCAACTCATTGGAAAAACACTTCTCCAAAGAGTAAGATACCCGAGTCTGAAATCCAATCCGTCTTCCCTGAAAAAACAAAAACCACTCGTCTTTTTCAAGGCTCTTGGCCTTTGGGTTCTATGAAAGCAGAAACTATCCAGATAGCAAAAAGGTAGTCGAAGTCATACACTTCCTGTCTTTTATTTACCTGATGAGCAAATTAAAGTTAAGGGGCTCAAGTAACTTTCCAGTGTCACCCATTGCTGGTGACAAAGCTGGGACTAGAACCCAGGGCTCTGGACTAGACCCCAGCCAGGGTGTAAGCGCCTCTGGTGAACCCAAAGAAAGCCACAGCCCTGCTCGCCATGCACTCAGCAGTGGGCCTGCCCCAGCCGGTCACGTGAAGATCAAGTGAGGCCAAACATGCCAAGTGTTTGAAGGGTGCCCGCACAGAAAGGGTTCATTCTTCTTACTACCTGTTTAGCCAGAAGAATGCTGCTCAACAGGAGGGTGAGGCAGTGAAAGGCTTTAGCATCGACCACCACGGCGAAGATGTGGGACCCAGAGTAATTGTGGCTCATCTGTTGAAATCTGCTTGGTTTTGTAATTGTCATTGTGGCCAGCCTTTTGAAAGCAAGCATTGTAGTTAGGGAGTTTGCTTTGAAAATACTTATGTTTTGCCCTGTATCTCTCAGGACAAAGGAAAAGAAACTGGGCTGAACAGGGAGGACTGGTGCCACGGTCACAATCATTGTAAGAAAGCAGTTACCTCCTGTGTTAAAACTAAGTTTAATTTACGGACTCTTTCATTTTGTCCCCTTGAGAAGCTGGATATTGGTTGCACATGCCTGTTGGCTCTCAGCATCTGCGGGAAGCTGCACCTCCAGGCGTCGCTCCTGTTACAAGGGTACAAGGACACATCTTTATTTCCTGCGGTATGTGTTATATCATTTGTTGTTTTGAAGAAGAAAAGTGCTTCATGGAAATGAGCGTGTGCTGTTTCCCGCTTCCAGATTTTTTTTCCTGAAATACACATATTATGCGAGCCCTGGGCCACTTGCTACATTTCTGGAGAGTAGTCAGCTCTTCCTCCTCACCTGCCCCACAGCCCCTTACCTAGCTCCACCCTCCTCCCTGCTCCGTGCTCTCTGTGCCACAAAGAGGCCAGTGCCCAGCTCCAGGCTAGGCTGACCCTGCTGGAAGGGGCAGGAAGCTGCGGGGACTCTAAGTGGAGGGCCCTCAGTGGGCATCTGTGGGGAGGCGGAGAGGGTGAGAGAGGCCTGTGGATGTGGCTGGCCTCCGCGAATATGTGGCATGACCGTCACTGACACGGAGAACGCTGGAGCTGACCCCCGAAAATCAGCCTGACCACTGTGCTTGGCTTGCCAGCCTAATTGATAAGAAATGCTCACTCCGTGCTTGACACTGTGTTAAATGCTCTCCACTCAGAATCCCTTTCAATCTCCCACAGCAGCCCTTCAGAGAGCCATCCTCACCCCCATTTCCCAGACAGACAGGGCAAGGTGAGGTACCTGGCCCCGATGTGCGAGCCAGCAAGGGGCAGAGGGGTACCTGAGCCTGAGTGCAGCCCCGCCCCGCAGGGCTCCGGCCAACACAGCTGTCCTCTACTTGCTCCTGGAGTCTTCCTTAGGAGAGAGAGGCTCCGTGGGCTCCAGCCCTAGAAAACGGGCTGTTCTAATGCCCCATACTATGTCCGCATCCTCCTGTGGCTTGGCACAGAATGTGTGGGTCATCTGTTAGACAAGGGTTTATATTTGCTCTTATTTTCTTGAATTCTGCATATCAATTCTGTCTAGTATATTCCATGCATTTATGACAACCTCAAAATGGGCACATAAAGCTCTTTGGTCTAAGACACTGTTTTGTGCCGTCACTTTCCCAAAGTTTGCCTCACCCGGGGGATTTAATGGGATGAAGCCATTTTCTCTTCAGATCCCTTTGATTGTATTTAGGCAAAATGAAAATAGGGAAATCTCTCCCTTCAGCCTTGCTCTTGTTTTATCACCAGACTCCAAGCCTGGAGATGAGGAAAGAGGGTGCAAGGGCTGGTGATTAGGAAGAAGTAATCCCTCCTCCACCCTGAGTGCAGGTAAGTCCTGTCTGCTCCTGTCCTGGCCAGGACGTCCGGGAGGGTTTGCAGGATGGTGTTCTGAGATCCCCCGGCTTCTGTCCCATGAATACACCGGACACAACTTCCCCTTTGGGTGCCTCATTCTCTCTAAGAGTCAGTTTGGGGACCACAACTTCCAAATTGTGTTTTCTGAAATAAACCATTGTCTGGGCTTTTGACTGGTTCCTTTTATCATAACCGGTTCTTTTTCTCAGTTTCTTCAGTTCAGTCTACTCTCAAACATCTCCCCGTGGATGGCATTTCCAGTTTAAAGGTTGCTTTTATTTTGATTTTGAGTGTTTAAAGGCCTCCACCCCTTTATTTCCCCCACTATGGTAAGTTGTAGTAGGGTTGGGGGATGTTGTGAGCAAGTTAGGGAACCACGTTAGGGTCACATTTGACTCTTCCAAGTGATTGCATCTAGAGGCACATTTGACCCTTTGAGAACCATGTTGGGGGGGTTTTGGTAACTGGGTGTGTGAATAGGATGCTGCCTTCCGTGTCTGCCCCGAGGTACCACGCAGCGTAGGCTCCATCCTCATGGAGTGCACCTGAGTCTCCGGTTTGATCTATTTTTCAATCCTCCCTCTCATTTTCCAGATGCAGTTCGGTTATTAGTTTTGACTTAACGAAGAACAGAGTTGGGGAACAAGCCAGGTTCTGAAGCAGGAAGGAAAGAGTCAAGGGCTCTGAAGGGAAAAAAAAAGTGGCAGAGAATCAAATATATGCAACTAAGCACTTTTCACATTCGCATTAAACAGTTTGATACCATTTTTTAAAAGAAGGAATGAAATATTTTAGATATTCTAAGCATAATGCTTAAACCACAAATTCTGTAAAAAATGAACAGCATTGGCTATTAACAGCTGTGCGCGTCATAAACACCTTAGGCGAGACAATCAGATACTAATGCCAGCAGCACCTCACAGCCATCCGTCTGCACAGCACTTGACTTCTGCAATTTCATAAGATAAATGCCTCTGCTGTTTTAAGATGATGAAACTACAGCTGAGACGAATCTCCGTATTTCTCACCAGTGATTTAATAAGGGCCAGCTCAGAATAAATATGGGACGGCTACTCTGAAAGCTTTGGTAGCTTCGTGCTGAAACGTGTTGGAACTTGCTTCCGTAAATTGATTGTATCCAAAATTCCACTTTGTCCACGCATGGAAGAAAGACGTTTACAAAGTCGTGGGCTTTAAACATTCTATGTAACATGCTCTGGTGTAACGAGGAATTTAAGGAAAGATGCATCTTGGGCAATGCCAGGGGCAGGGGATCAGAAAGTGGACTAGTTTTTTGGCCTGAAATGTCTACCAAGAGAGACAGAGGGAAAGAAGGAACCTGGATCCTCATCTTAGGCATCTCATAAAAAAGGTTTATGCCCATCTGATATCACACTTGCCTTCTGGTTTATTTTTGTGTTAAACACCCATTCAGACCCTATGCAATGAGACAGGAAGATGGATACATAAATGAGTCACAGGGACAGGTAGCTAAATAAACACAGTTCAATATATTACAGACAGATACTTCCAAAGTATTTAAAATCCTAGGGGACAAGACTGACTGTAATTTTAGAGGATCTATTTAAAACTTATATTCATGAGTAAGAAAAGTTTTTTTTTCTCTCATTTTTGATGAGTGAGAGAGAGCAAGTGAATAAGAGAACAAATGAGGAAGACTGATTTATTAGTATTTGTTTGGGGCCAATGTTCTTGGCAGCAGGCAGTAACTCCTTACAGAGTTACCATTCGGCTGGTGTGAGCATGTGTGTGTGTGTGTGCATGTGCGTGAACGTGTGTGTGTGTGTGTGTGTGTGTGTGTGCATATGACTGTCATTGGTCTGCTTGCCCAATTTTCAGGATGACAAGAGCCTGTCAGGGGACAGCAGGGGTCCACTTCCTGGTGTTGGCAAGGGCCAGCACGCTGACTCCTCAGAGGTTGTGGAAGCCCCGCCTTCAAACCCTGCAGCTGGGGGGCTGTGTCTGTCCACAGCCTACCCCCCTCACTGGGCCCTCAGACTTTAATTACACCCTCCCTGGCTGAATTCACAGGTGGCTTCCTTGGGAGGAGGCGGGTACCTCTCCCCAGGCCCCGGCTGCTCATTTCCTCAGTGGATTAACAGGGCCACGATGAAACAGAAGCTTGTGCCTTCTCCATTCTTTACACAACCTGGTGTTAGAGGTTGACCTTTCACCCCTGGAGATTCGGAGGATTAAGGCCGCTTTCAAGTCCCGCTCTGGTTACTAATCCACCACTTTCACTTGCTGTTATGTAAGCACTTCCTGACTTACCCTTTAAATCCTGTAAACATAATAAAACAGAGTTTAACCTTTACCTTTGGATTTCCCACTATCTTTCACGCTATCTACTCAACTGTAGAAGGAGCCGGAACAGAAAGCTAATAAGTGATAGCCTGGCTTTTTTTCTTTTGTCCTGGGACATGTTACAAAACATTACAATATTTAATATATGCAGGTCCAATAGTTGTGGGGGAGCACCAAGAGCTTCAGACTAGGCCAGTAACGTTCCCCACAAAACAATGAAGCAGATGGTATTGGGTGTTTCCTCCCCTACCCCTTTTCAACAAATTACAGCCAATGAGGTCCAAATGATGGCTGGGAAAATGGGCTTTCGGGGCAGTTTGCAGTAATACAGTAATACGGACGGCCACCTCTCGTCTCCAGCTCTGCACCCCCCTGATGCTGCCACCCTGGAGGGCTCTGACCATTAGCCAGTCCCGGGTCCTAGACACAGAGAGCAAATCCAAAATCGTCTCAAACATCAAATGCATTCCCCCCTCCTGTGTTCTGGTCAACCTCCTGTGTTCTGGCCAGATGACTTTCTGGAATGTTCTTTCTCATGCGGGTAGTGTCCCACCAGAGTTCCTGAGCTGCCCACCGTTATACCACTCCTTGTAGGTGGAAGAGTCGGGATTAGATTAATTCTTGTTTGTTTTTTGTTTTTGCAACTAAGAGAATCTGTCAGACTGATCTGGGCAGCAGCTGGTGGTGACAGGGACACAGGTGAGTGGTGTGTCCTCTGGACAGCAGGCCAGAAAGGGGCAGCTCGGGACCAGCTAGCCTGTGTCCCTGTCACTCAGCTTCAAATGGTGGCAATATCATTGACTCCTTCCTCTGGATTCCAGAAGAAAAAACTGAGCATAGTGCTTTTGTTTCTAAGTTAATATTCATAGAGAATGTTTTGATTGTTAGAATAAGGGATTATAAAGAAATGAATGCCCTTTATCATTAAAAACTACACTAATCTAATTAAATAATGGAAATGACTGCCCTTTTATGTGTCTAATGTGCTGTACAAATTTATCTTTAATCCACGTGGTCTGTGGGTAAAACCAACGATCTGAAATCAGCTGTACCTCAGCAACTTCAGCTCTAACTTTTTGAGCACTTCCCCTGGGCCAGTCCTGGTGCAGTATAGCCATGCGTCACATTAATTCAATCCACACTGCAGTCCTGTGTAGTAGCTATTAGCAGTGTCCTCACCCATTGGGAAGTGAGAAAACTGAAATCGCAGGAGCTTAGTGCAGAACTAAGGTGTGCACCAGACCTGCCTGGCTGCCCTGATGGGCACCCAGCGTGCCTCGCACTAAGTGCTCTGGCGAGTGGTACAGCGGCTGCGCCTCCTTACAGCCCTTCTCCCTGCAGCCCTGTCAGTCCCCACAGCCTCCCAAGCAAGAGACAGAGTTGTGCCCATTCGAGAGTTGAGATAATGAGGAGCCATAAAAATAAAATATGATTTTTTTTTCAGTGTGTGGATATTTGGGAACATTCTCTGGAGAAAATGTGAGATGGCCTGGGTGAGCAGGAATCAAAGGGTTGTTGGCCTAAGCACATGAGGAACCACTGGCTTCTGTGGGGTTTCCTTAGCTTCCCCACTTCTCTCGGCCCCTGGAGACATCCTGAAGGCAGGGCACTTTGCTCTTCTCTCCACTAGGAGAGTCCTCGCTGGTGTTCTCCGGGCAGAGGCTTTGGGAGCTGGAGGCTGCGGAATCACTGCCAGGACAGCCTGCTGCTCTCCATGCCCTTACAGCATCCCTTCCACTGCTGGGAAGGAAACGACACTGCTTTGATGCTTCTGGATGAGAAACACATAATTTGTGTCTTGCAGTAAATGCTTCTTCAGTGAGTCTCTGCTGGTGTAATGTCCTGTTTGCCATAAGCACGTCCTTTCTTGCAGGTAGATGTGTCACTGCTCTGCTCTCGTGTGAAGCCCTCACACATGGGGATAGACGCTCCCAACAGGACATGCTCTTGGGTCCACCCCACTTTCCCGGCATTGGAGCTGAGGGAGGAAGGGCCCCTCCAGCCCCAGCAAACCTTACTCGGTATTCGCTACATGTTCCTGCGGGGACAAGAGGCCAGAGAGAAGATCCATGGAAGCAAGAACGGGATGATCCAGTAGGATGAATCCACAGCTGGCTCACCTAGGAGACTCAGGCTTCACAGCTGTGCAGTCACTCAGGCGTGCACACTGTACACACTCCCTCACACACCAGCCCCTTTGGTTTTTTCTCTCCTGACAAAGTTCCCTAAGTCCAATCTTTTCTGATCCTGCCAGAGAGAAAGGGGAGAATCCAAGGGAATCTCTTCATCTCTGAAATGGGAAAAGCTATACCTGCTGTGCCTGGGTCTCAGAGTTTTTCTGAAGGTCACATGATGATAGGTCTGATCGAGCTTTTAAACTGAAGCCCAAATAGAAAACTCTGAGAGAGTAAGTTCCATGAAGACAGGGACTTTGTTTTGTAATATCTTAGGCCCTAAAAAGTACCTGGTATCAAGTTGGTGTTCAATTAACATTTGATAAATAAATGAATCAATAATTGCATACTACCATTAGTATGTTAATATAACATCACAAAGTCAGGGAGCACCGTTACAACTTTGGGTATTCTAGCAATGGGAAACTCTATAAAGAAGATCACCAAATAACAAAGCCTTTTGTTTTTTGAAAACCAACATTCCTTTAAAGGATATTAGGTAGCATTTCAATATTTGACAAGATGTGAGAAGATTCTTGTAGTTATAATAGCAGCAGCCATAGTAATTATAATAAAATATATTTAACTCAAACCAATTTGCTATAGAACCAATAATCTAAAATGTAGCTGAGGACCCAAGAGAAAGCAAAGAGTTGAGTGGCCAGCATAGATTCCCTGGTGCCCACACATCAGAACCTAGTTGTTGGGGGACCTATTCACTCTTACTTTGTACTTAGTCATAGCATGCACTGCAATTTATCTTCCCAAACCAGAGAGAGAGTTCAGAGGTGGAGAAGGCAGACAGCTACTGAAAATAAAAAGGCATACACGCTAAATATCTAATTTAGGGTTATCTGATGTGGAGATAAACTTCCTCACAAATTCTTATAGTTCTTAAGTATTCACTTTTAAAGTTTTAAACAACTTGAAATTATTTTTATTATGTTGTATTTAGTGTAACTATGCATCAGCAAATATTTATTGAGGGCCTTCTATGTACCAGGTACAGAGGTTAGAAAAGTGACCAAAATAGTAAGATGTTCTTTCCTTGTGAAGTTTAGATCCTTGAAGAAGGCGCCACAGAGGGACTAAGGTACTATGACATGGTAGGTCCATTGCAGCAGCTTCCCCCCAGTGTTGGAACAGTTGGGCATCAGTGGCTTGGAGTTAAAGTCCATTTCTGTGAAGATACACATCCTACAGTAGAGTCATCTCTATATCTAAAGAAGCTGGCACGGGGAGAGGTGGGACTGAAGTGATAGGATGGAGGCCATGGCAGGCTGTTGTTGGTTGTCTGCTCATTAATTCGAAAAGCGGGCAAACTGCCACCATGATTCTAATTCACTTTCTTTTCTGTATCTCGAACACACACAGTTGGTTTTATATAATATATACCTACGTTAGGTGCCTCCACATCACCATGGTGTATAATTATTGCGTGAAGCTGTAAGGCATTATAGACACAAAGGTTCGGGTCAGAAAGACCTGGTTCATTTCTCCTATGGGTAGTTCACCTTAAACTTCTGTAAGCCTTCACTTACTCAGCCATGGAGTTGATAAGATGATATCCACTTTGTAGGGATCTTGTGCAGGTCTGACATATGTAAAGCCCTTAGCCCATTTGTGGTGTAGATAGATGCTTAGTGAACAGAAATATCTGTATTATTATGGCAACTTGAAATTCAGTGCTACCAAGAAAAGCTTAAATAATGTTCTGAATCTGATTTTTAAAGAAAAGGATGAATATTTCTAACCAAAGGGACTTTTAATGCCACATAGAACGATGAGTAATATAGTAGGGTGACAAAGGACATGGACCTTGGAGTCAGACAAAGCCAGGTCCAAATGCAGGTCCTTCATTCCTGGCTGTGAGCCATTGGACATGTGCTAAACATGGTGGGGGTCTCATTTATTTACCTATTAAAGAATGGGCTGATTGTGAGGATTAAATTAAGTGGCATTATGTAAATAAGGTGTTTAGTAGATAATAGGAATTTAGTCATTATAGCTACTTATTCTTTTTACCTAAAAATTTCAATTATGTTGAGTGTCCAATCTCAACATTACCACAAAAATACATTAATAATCAGAATTATAGCAATAATGAATAATCATATCAGTTACCATCTAGATGTTCATAAAAGAATCTTAACCCCCCAAAATCAACCCTCAGTGTTAAGAGAATAGTTTTTTCTGGAAATTTTGTGTCAAGTATTTCTAGCAGCAGATGCATTTGCTAAATTTCATGCCATAAATAACCATAACCACTTAGAATTGTAGCTACATGGCTTCCTTGTAGCTCACACTTATCAATCAGCAGGGGTTGCTAAGGTCAAACAGTTCCCAAATAAAATGACAATGAAGAAAAGAACCAGGGTAGATGTGTTTTATGGCATAAGACTCTTTTCAAATTGAAGTGTGAAAAGAATCAATTCAGCCAGGTGCCTAACTGTCCCAAGAGTCCAGGTAGAGCAATTACTGAAATAACAAAAATGGATGTAAAAGAGAAAATGTAAAAAAGAGCCGTCCTACCAAGGTAATTCTGGAAAGGCAGTTTTGCACCTTGTAAACCTTCTGTTTCCATAGCTACCCCACAAACAATGGCTTCTGAGTCATGGAAAAACTGAATGAAAACATTTAGTGTGAAGGTGACTTTTCTAGAAGGAAATAATACTGACTGGGGTTTTGAGTTTCTAGATCATTCTCTTTGTGTAAAATCCATTTTGTATTTTGTGGACAAGAAACAGCCCTCCTTCAAAACCACCTTGTCTCCTGTATATTAAGGGAGTTGGATTAGTGTTTGTTCTTTTTAAGAGGACCCCTTGATTCAGTGTGTAAAACAGATAGACAGAAGTTATATTAGCTGGTACAGGATCCCATTCACGTGCTGCCCTCGCCTGCACCTGGGATCCTAAGGAAACTCAGAGGACTTAATAGAGACCATCAAAAAATGACTTACTCTCCGCACCCAGGTCTAATAGTCTACAGTTATTTTACTCTTACACTCAAGAACAATCCTCCCTCGTGAGAAATTTCCCATGTTTGAAGAAACATTTAGAAGGTCAGGAATACTAGAGAGTATTTTGAAGTTTATAATAAGGGAAAGCCAGCTCCCAAGAATAAATGCCATTTCTGATACAGAGAGCACATCATAACCATATGGCTCTTGGGAAATCCTAAACAGTGATGGTTAGTCCAGGGTTGGTGCCATAATCAATGTCCATCTATAATGCTTGCCTTTCTGGCTCATATAATGCCCAGGGGTAAGAAATCCCCAGCTCTGTCCTCTCCAGGGTCAGAACCCCAACTCATTAATCTTGAAATACTCAGTGAATAATAGAAGAGTCAGGTTGGGGAGAACCCTGAGAATTCAACAGGCACATCCCCCTCTGTGTCATTGTCTTACATTTCCAGGGGAGAGCTTCTGTGACCCCCTCAGTCACTATTATGGGGTTTTGCCACCTCTATGACTTAGAAGCCCTTTCTTGATAGCTAACATAAACCTTTCATGTGATAATCAGTACCCACTTTTTATCTCTACAAAGCAATGAAGAATTGCTGATGACTATTCTCAACACCTTTGAGCTTTCTGAAGTCCCATATCTTCAGTTTATTTCTTCCTTGGTGTGGAAATTGCAAATGACTTCAGCTACAGACATTGTGAATTAATTTCCTATGCTTGCCCCTAGGGTCCTGGGAGGAAATGGGTGCACCTGCCCCAAATCAAATGAATAATTCATGAATAATTCATATCGCATCTGGGTCTAAAAGGTGATAGGCAGCATAGAAATGCAAAAACAGCTGGAAGCGAGATTACGGATGTCCCCCAAGAACACCGAGTCAGAAAGGCAAATACCTAGTGCTCATTCTTCTGCTCCTTGTCAGCTTGGGCTTCTGTCATGGGTATTTATCTGACAGCTTTGGCCAGAATCTCAGGGACAAGAAAGTCCAAAGAAGACAAGACTCAGGGAATGGCTACCTTCTCCACATCAGAGGTAGATCACCCAGCTCTAGAGCCTGTAGCACATGCCTATGGGTACACAAACGTCCACGGACAAGTGTGTCTTTCTTCAAGGGAAGCTGGTGGTGTTGTTTGTGCAGCCATATACAGAAAGGGACCCCAACCTTCCATTTGACAGTTGTGTCACTGTGGGAGGTTGTTTTTGCAATGATGTCCAATATGTACTTTATTCTATATGCTCTTCTTTAATGTGAAATCCACATTGACCTTTGAGAAGTGGGTCTATGTTTTCCTCCCTTGAACCTGGATGCACAGTTGCAATTGCATCAGTGAGTAGAATGTAGTAGATGTGGTGCCACGTGGCCTCTGAGGGAAAGTGATAAAAGGCACAGCTCCTTCCTGGGCCTTTCTCTCTGGACACTTGCTCTTGGAATCCAGTTACCATATTGTAAGGGAGCCAAGGCCACATGGAGAAGCTACACATAATGTGCTGACCAGTAGTCCCAGCAGCAGGATCCACCTCCAGACATGTGAGTGAGCTGGCCTGCAGGTGAATCTGGTCCCCCAAGTGAATCTTGCAGCTTGAGGCCCCAGATGATGCAGAGTGGGAGAAGCCATTTCTGCCATGCCCCAAAGAGCTATGGTCCACAGAGACTGTGAGAGATAAAAGTGATTATTGTGTTTCAATGCACTATGCTTTGGGGTAATCTGTTGCACAGCAATTGATAACTAATCCAGTCATATCAGGCAAATTATTTGGCCCTTTTTGTCACAGTTTCCTAATTCTCTACAGTCTGCTCTTAAGGATTTTTAGGTAAAATAAATCAGATAACAGGTTTAAAGGGCGTTTGCAGAGTATGTAGTGTGTGAAAGGAAGCTAATGTAATATTATGGGGGCCTGAGACAAGTCAGGGACATGCTCTGGAGGCTGCTCTCCCTTGGGCAATTTTGCATGTCACCTGGAACCGTTTACACTTACAGCTGCCCCTTGCACATAGCACCTGTTATCCTGGGCACCCTTGTTTTCTCATTGTCCGCCCTGCTTAGGTCTCCACCCCTGAGGTAGATGGTGAGCTCCTTGTGAAGTGAGTCTCAACACTCTGAGCACCTGGGAGATATGCAGCAAGTACCAGCAGGCTAGTTTGTTTTTTAACTCAAGGATGTTGCCAATCCAACAGAATAGTGTGTGTTGGAGGAGCAGGAGAGGGCAGAGAGGGAGAGGTGGGGTTCCCTTCCTCCCTTCTATGTCTGATGATTCTCTCTTATCTTTCCAGGCCCACTTGTGGGTCCCATCTCTTTGAAACCGCTGCCAATCTCCTCCTTATTTACTGTATGGCTTCTAGGTTAACCTGTGTTGCCTTCGACTCACACCATCACATTGTTGCCATTACCCCCTGCTCCCTACTAGACAAGAATGTATGTCTTATATTCATATCACCAATACTTTGCCCATTCCTTGGCACAGAGCAGATGCTCAAACAATGTGGGGAGTGAATAACATATCAATGAATGAATGAACAAATGAATGTATGAAGCCAGATCTGGTTCATTTGCCACTGGCTGGCACAGTGAACTTGGGTAAGTCTATTTATTTTTCTCAGGACTATTTTACTTATTTTCAAATGTGGAAAGTGTTAACACCTCTACTAAGAGCCAAATGAGATCATGTATATAAAAGCACTAGCAAACTGTAAAATGCTGTTTAAATACAAGGATCATTATTTCATTATTTGTTCACTGTGCATAGAAGAGAAGAAAGGTTGGAAGGAAAGGGATGGGAAAGCAAGAAAGAGAATGCATCATCAACCACATCAAAAACAATAATAATAGCATCTCACACTTAGCACTATGATAAACCAGGCACTGTATTAAATATATAAACCCTTTGTCACCACTATGCAGCAGAGGAAATGGAGGTGCACAGTGGCTGAGTAGCTTTGCCAAGGCTGCAGGGCTGTTAAGACAGAGCTGAGATTGAACCCAGACCAGCTGGCCTTAGAGTCTATGTTTTTGAGCACCACTAAGCTATCTCCTAAAATTCATCCACAGGTAGGAGGCCTCTGAGATCTCCACCCCACCTGCCGGAGGATCAGATACCTCCAGACCTCTAGCCTCGGATCAATGTATCAGCAAACATGTCTTGAGGAAACTCTAAGACAGGCTAGAAAGGATTTATGGGAAACATCTTCCTTGCTGGACATCTACTGGGATGCCCCCAGTAGAGCTTTGACTTCTTTGGACTGCCCTTCTGAAGACCGGATAAATGTCCCCAGGTGTGGTGGAACAACTCACTGATGCTTTAGCGAAAATTAGTTCTCAGACTGTCCAGCTTCATCTTTCTGTGCCCACCCCTCCACCTTCTCAAGTTCCCTGGGCTTCACTCCTTTATCATCTTTGCTCCCTATATCTTTGTCAATTGCTCACTTTGTCAGTGACACATTTTCCTGACATTTGCCAGTAAAGTTTCCCCCTATGGAAGATGTAGCGCAAGAAATAACTTCTCTAAGAAGTTTTCTCATATTTTACAATTGGAGCTTAATTCATTTCACATAAGGTTGTCGGAAGAACTACATTTCTTAGTAAATAGTAAATTACATCTTGAACTGAAAGACTTATCCTTCCTTAGAAATAGATTACAAATAAGTGTAAACAAAAGTAGAGTTGCCATAGTGGAAAGAGTTCAGGATGGGAAGTTCTGGGATTTAGCGCTGATTTGGTCAAGGTACCTCCCACCTGCAATGAGAGGTTGCAACTAAATGACCCGAAGGACTCCTCCAAACTCTGAGTCTTAGACCATCCGGAGAAGACATGTGGCATATGGAACCGGAAGCCCTGGTTCGCTTGGGGAAGGAGTGCTAAAGAAGCTGCCTTGCTTTGTAATTCTGCTTTGGGGGGAGAGGGGGCTGGGTAGACGGTGGTTTAACCCAGAATGATCACTCAATGGGCTGAGGACCCTTCAGCACCATCGTGGGGCTCAGTGCCCTCTGCTTCAGCACCGTTTGTGTGTTTGCTGTGGCAATCTTTTTATTCCCCTAAGCTCCCTACCACCCCAGCTTCTGTGGCTCTCAGGCAATGCCTGAAAGGTCCACAAGGCCCAGGTTCCAGGGCCACCAGCAAGCATGCCCACCATCTGGGATGCAAAGGTGAGGAAACAGAGCAGGGAAAATCATCTTCCATGGGATGTGTAACAGAAGGCTCCAGATGACAGATTAGAAGACCCAAGCTGAAAGCCATCCCTTTCCTCTTCTCCCTCTGCCCCCAACCATGAACATTATTAGCATTGTCATTGTTATTAATGATTTAAAAGTAACCCATGCATTCGCATCAAAGTATTTGCTGCTGTGACTTCATGAGGGCTTTGTTATCAGCTGGAGAATTCATCTGTATGTGAATTCAGAGGGCCCAGGTATTGCTCTGAGTTCTAGAGAGATGTTTTGGACTTTGGGGCCTTCACAGAACAGCAGTGACGCTGCCAGCAGATCAAGTCTGATGGGTAAGACCCTCACATTTTGCTCTAGTTGTATTTCGAGTAAAGGAAAACAAAGTGGCTGGAATATAGATTTAAATATGCTTTTTCTGGCTGTCTAAACTCATCCCATCCCTCAAGGCCATCGTCAAATCTGTATCCTCTCAGGGGTCTTTGTTAGGTAACACTTATCCCCTTTCCTTTGTCTGAACAACTTGTGTTCAATGACAAAACTAAGAAAGGTTATGGTGTTGCACACAAATGATTTAAAAAAAACTAGCTCATAAAATAAGGGTACAAATATGCAATACAGTTCTGATTTTCCCCACAATTTTTTTTCAGATGTTGAAAATCAAATTCTACTTTTAATGGCATTTTCCTCATTCCTTTGGTGCTCTGGATTGCCGATCTCAGAGCATGTGCTGATGTTGCCTGTTGGGGAAGCCAGTGCTGGTGTTGGTACTCAGGCAAAGAGAAGATTGGTTCAGAATAGGTTGGCTGCCTGTCTGCACAGGCTCTGCCTTTGGCCCTGAGAACAGCTAAGGAAGGATGAATGAGAACGATGAGGTGTGAGCTGCTCTCTCGGGGAGAAAAGGAGGACAAGAGACAGTACTAGCAGGCTCTCATCTCCAGCAGCTCTTCATTCAGGAACCCTCAGCAACTCTTTGGGAAAATACAGAGAGGTATCGCGTGTTGAGTGACGAGTCATATAGTTCTAACACTCAGGTCCCAATTACTACTGACCAATGATGATGATGCCAAACGAAGCAGTCACTTTTCTCAAAACAGAGGTGCCTGTATTCCTGCATTCTTGGGTGTAAAGTAATTTTAATATGATTTTTCTGGCTTAGGTATGTTTTATGACTTCTCCACTCACTCTGAAAATACTAATCAACATTTAAAACACCTGACAGAGAAAGGCCTGTAAATGTGCAGGGCTATTGGGCGGGGGGAAGGACTCCAGAATGCAGCCCTTGTCATTCCATTGGCCTTGCGTTGCATTCAGCACATGGGCAGCACCATAGGGCACAAGATCCTCACAAGGGAAAAATCTTGAAAAGCATTTTTTACTTTTTTTTTTGTCAATCCTCATCTGAGGATATTTTTTTCCATTAATTTTTAGAGAATAGAAGGGATGGGGAGAGACAGAGAAAGAGAAACATTGATGTGAAAGAGACACAATCATCGGTTGCCTCTGGCACATGCCCCGACCAGGGTCAGCACATGGGCAGGACCACAGGATACGAGAATGTGGGCACATACCTAGGATCAAGTCTGCAACCTAGGTACATACTCTTGACTGGAATCAAACCCAGGACCCTTCAGTCCACAGGCCAACACTTTATCCACTGAGCCAAACTGGCTAAGGCTAGAAAAGCATTTTTTATCTATTAAACAGTTTTTATCAGGGTTTCTAATAAATGCTTCAGAAAAGGGAGGTTCTGCTGATAATCTAGGAAAGTACTGGGTAAAACAGATGTGTTTCTTTTTAAATTGGAGCATACTTTTATTTTCAATTTTTATTATTTTAATATTTAATATGCCCTTTATTAACTTCTCTCATCCCCCACCACCACCTCTGGCAACCTCCAATCTTTTCTCTGTTTGTTGTTGTTGTTGTTCGAAAATTTCACACATAAGAGAGATCATATGGTATTTGTTTTATTCTGACTGACTTATTTAACTTAGTATAACATCCATGTTGTTGAAAATGGTAAAATTTTATTCTTTTTATGGCTGAATAATATTCCATTGTGTGCTAGAGGCTGGGTGCACGAAATTTGTGCATGGGGGGGGGGTCCCTCAGCCCAGTCTACACCTCTTGCAATGCAGGACCACTGGCTCCTAACCGCTCGCCTGCCTGCCTGCCTGCCTGATTGCCCTTAACCACTCGCCTGCCTGCCTGATCACCCCTAACTGCCTCTGCCTCAGCCCCCACCACCACAGCTTTGTCCGGAAGGATGTCCAAAATGACATCTGGAAGGTGATTTGGCTGTCTGGTCTAATTAGCATATTATTATTATAGACTAGAGGCCCAATGCATAAAATTCATGCAAGAGTATGCCTTCACAGCTGTGGCTTCTGCCAGCTGCCTTGATCCCTCGCAGCTCTAGTGGCTGCAGCCCCAGCAGCTGGAGCCCAAGCTTTGTCCAGAAGGTCATCCAGAAAGACTTCTGGAAGGTCATTCGGCTATCTTGTCTAATTAGCATATTATGTTTTATATATATAAAACATTGCAGTGAAAATGGAAATGCATCTAACTTTTTACCTTAATGTTTTTATTTTCTTCAGATGAATACCAAGAAGTAAAATTGCTGTATCATATGGTAGTTCTATTCTTAATTTTTTGAGGAATCTCCACACTGTATTTCATATTATGTCAACTTACATTCCCACCAACAGTGCAAAGGGTTTGCTGTTTGCCACATCCTCACTGATGCTTGCTATGTCTTGTCTTTTTTATGGCAGCCATTCTGACAGGTATGAAATGATATTTTCATTGTGGTTTTCATTTCCATTTCCCTGATGATTAATGATATTAAGCATCTTTTCATGTACCTGTTGGCCATCTGTATGTCTCCTTTAGAAAAATGTGTATTCAGATCTTCTGCCCATTTTTTAATAGAATTGTTTGGGATTTTTATTATTATTGAGTTGTATGAGTTTCTTATATATTTTAGATTTATGATTTTCAAATATTTTTTCCCATTCAGTAGGTTGATTTTTTATTTTGTTGATGATTTCCTTTACTGTGCAGAAACTTTCTTGTTTGATGTTGTCCCATTGATTTATTTTTGCCTTTGTTGCTTTTGCTTTTGGTGTCTGATCAAAAAAAATCATTGCCAAGATCAATGTCAATGAGCTTACTACATGTATTCTTATAGCAGTTGTATGGCTTAAGTGCAGCGGTTCTCAACCTGTGGGTTGCTACCCCTTTGGGGGTCGAATGACCCTTTCACAGAGGTCGCCTAAGACCATCGGAAAACACATATATAATTACATATTGTTTTTGTAATTAATCACTATGCTTTAATTATGTTCAATTTGTAACAATGAAATTGGGGGTAACCACAACATGAGGAACTGTATTAAAGGGTCGGGGCATTAGGAAGGTTGAGAACCACTGGTTTAAGGTCTTATGTTTAAGTCTTTAATCTACATTGAGTTAATATTGGGGTATGATGGTTCATTTTTATGTAAGATAGTTGTTCGGTTTCATTCTTTTGCATGTGGCTGACCATTTTCCCTAATACCATTTATTGAAGAGACTGTCCTCTCCCCATTGTCTATTCTTAGCTCCTTGACCATAAATTAATTGACCATATATGTGTGGTCCTATTTTTCCTGGGAGTTCACATTTAACATGCAGATACTCCTGATTAGATCCACAAATTAGAAGAGAATGAGGGTTTTGATTGGGAAAAAGATTGTGAACTTTGACTATTTTAGATGAGTCTGGTTAGAGAGAGCCAGCCTGTAGAACTGAGAGATGGGGAGGTTTGGAGAGAATAAGTCCAGTCAAGTTGAGAAAAATAAAAAAGAGGAGGCAGATGGATTCCATTTTAGAATTATATTGTAATTAAAAAAAATGAGCAATTAGTCCCAGAGGATAGTTACCTCAGACCAATGAAATAAAAATCTAAGGTGGGATTTCTTTTTAAAAGCTCTTGAGCTCTTCTACTGTGCAGCCAACATTAGAACTATCCTATAGGGTTTGTTTGGAATATGCTTGCAATTCAGGTAGCTTCCACAAGGTGCTGGCTGATTTTAGTTTCATACGCAGATGATTAGTTTCATTTCAGGCAACTGAGAGAAAGCAAGATGAAAAACTATGCAAACATGTGCTTCCCATTAAAATATATTTCTTCATAAAAGTGAAGGCATAAATATTAATTAAACTATAATTCCTACTTTAAAATAGCAAACTTAATAATTTAGAGGATTTTAAATAACTGCCAACAGCTAAATTCAAGTTGAATACTCACCCAATTTTTAATGATGATTATTCACTGCTTACCTTTTCTCTGGTTTCCTGGGAAGACTACATTTGCTCACCTGAACACTGGGAGCAAACTCATAGTTCAACTCTCAGTAAGGACTGTGGCTCTTAACCTGAGCCTTAAAGGTCTTCTAGACTTTTCGTCTAAGGTTGAGATGACAGAGGAAGCAGCAGCAAAGACTCACCCAGACTCAATCCCTAAAGAAACAAGCTGAAACTGCTTTGTTAAGACCTGCCAAAAGCTCACCAAGAGCAACCAAACAGTGAGAGGGGATCCTTCTTGTGACATAAACTTGACAGTTTCTGTGGTGGCCAAGGCAAGAAAAACAGATAGTCTCTGACAAGCAGTGAGTGTCATGCCAGGGCTCTCCAGACCGCCTGGCCAGGGCTGCGCTTCACTGCCACCAGGCTCGGTCTTTCTCCACCTCTGCATTATTGAGCCACAAAGAAGTAATGGGTAAGCAATGCTCTGCCTTCAGAATGCAGCTCTCAGGGAAGACAGAAAAGGCAAGAAGGGTTCTAAAAGATTAGCCCAAATTACATATAATAAATAAAGGACTTATACAAACATGTTCAGGTTAACCATGAGAAAGGTAAAAAGAAATGGTACATAAATCTCAGGGGGTGGGATGGGCAAGAAGAGATTATCCAAAGAACTTATATGCGTACTAGAGGTCCGGTGCACGAATACATGCACAGATGGGGTCTCTCAGCCTGGCCGGCGATTAGGGCCAATTCGGGCAGTCTCACCCAGTCCTAATTGGGGCCGATCAGAGGCAGCCAGCTGGGGGGCAGAACCATGGGAGGTTGGCTGGCCAAAGGAGGTTGGCTATGGGACTGCACTGACCACCAGGGGGCAGCTCCTGCATTAAGCATTTGCCCCCTGGTGGTCAGTGCGCATCATAGCGACCAGTCAATGATCGCTTAGGCATTTATATATATACTAGAGGCCCCGTGCACAAAAATTTGTGCACTCAGGAGGGTCCCTAAGCCCAGCCTGTGCCCTCCCTCTCGCAGTCTGGGACCCCTTGGGGAATGACTACCTGCTGGTTTAGGCCAGCTCCCCAGGGCATTGGGCCTAAGCTGGTGGTCAGACATCCCTCTGGCAGCCCGGGAGCCCTCAGGGGATGTCCACTTGCCTGCGGGGAGCTGGCTTAGCTGCAGTCAGACATTCTTAGTGCTGCTGAGGAGGCGGGAGAGGCTCCCACCACCACTGCTATACTGGCAGCCATCAGCCTGGCTTGTGGCTGAGCAGAGCTCCCCCCTGTGGGAGCACACTGACCACCAGGGGGCAGCTCCTGCATTGAGCGTCTGCCCCCTGGTGGTCAGTGTGTGTCATAGTGACCAGTCATTCCCAGTCGCTCTGCTGTTAGGGTCAGTTTGCATATTATCCTTTTATTATATAGGATAGGGGGCCTGGTGCATGGGTGGGGTCCAGCTGGTTTGCCCTGAAGGGTGTCCTGGATCAGGGTGGGGGTCCCACTGGAGTGCCTGGCCAGCCTGGGTGAGGGGCTTAGGGCCGTTTTCAGACTGGCCACACCCCCTTCAGGGTGGGGGTCCCCTCTGGGGTGCCTGGCCAGCCTGGGTGAGGGGCTGATGGCTGTTTGCAGGCTGGCTACAGCCCCCAGCCACCCAAGCTCCCAGTGGAGGCTGGCTGGAAGCAGGTATCTGGGTTTTATTTAGCTTCTATAATTGAAACTTTGTTACCTTTTGTGGAGGCCACAGCCGGACAGAGCAGGCGGGAAGCTTTTCTTCCTCCATCGCCTGGGCAACCAAGCCTCCTGCTTGCTCCAGCTCCGTGGCTGCCGGCCGCCATCTTGATTGGGTTAATTTGCATATAGTCGCTCTGATTGGCTGGTGGGCGTGGCTTGGGCGAAGCGAAGTTATGGTCAATTAGCATCTTTGTCTTTTATTAGTGTAGATAGATATGCATAACCCATGGACACAGACATTAATGCAGTCAAAGGCAGGGATAGTATTCTGGGTAGGGGGGTGGTCAATGGGGTAAAAGGGGACATCTATAATACTTTCAACAATAAAGATAAATTTTAGAAAAGAAATAGCACAACTACTTAAACACACTACACCAGAAACACTGCTACTGCATCTACTAATTCATAGTGAAACATTAAAAGGATTAGCATCTCCAAAGAAGCAGATGAAGAACCCAGGTTGGAAGAAGATACAACTGAAGGAACAGTGGCAGATTTCCTACAGGTGCTTTGTGCCATGGAACAGTTTAAAAAGAATACTAAGTTTTAATAAGAGTACTAAAGCAAAAATCATAAAAGCCTTTACATTTTGTGTTGTTGCTAATAATAATGACCCTACAATATAAATAATATTTTGTTACATTTTGCCCATCTTAAGGGTCTAAAAAATTGGTGACATCTTTTCTAGGAGAGAACTTTCTTTCACATCACCTCCCTCTTCAAATTCAAACACACTCTCTTAGAATAAATAATAGTTTACAGACTGACTCCCAGAGTATATATCAAAGCCCACTAATACCTTTTGAAAATTAGAAGTTGGCTTCTGTATCTAACAGGTGAATTCACCCTCATTTATTTTAATCAAGCATTATATAAGCTCTTCATTAAACTATGATAGTTTCTGAAGTTATTTTGTTTTTGTCTTTTCTCTCTAAACTTTTCAAAGCACAGAAGAGAGACATAATTATTATTAACCATAATGCTTCAGTGGTTTAAAAAAAGTGCAGGTTGGGCCACTGTGGAGATTGCTGGATTATGTTTTCAGTGTAAAATACAAGTGAACTAAGAAGAGACAGAGAAAGATAACACTTTGTCAATAAAGAGGAAATTTCCGTTCTCTATCTCTGGACTTGGAGGTTTTGTAGGAAGGGCAGTTACTCTTTCTAGAAAATATCACAGTCAACTCTTGCTCACCAGCACAATGGAGGAAAGAAGACAATTCAAAAATAATTCCCTTATGCTCTGAGTTACACGTCACGATCTGGTGGCCACCACCAATCAGTCAACAGACATTTATTTAGTGCCTGTGGTGTGAGAGCCACGCCAAACCCTGGGAGCCAGTTTGACATTGTAGTCTGCTCAGGTAACAGCTGTAGGTGTCTGTGTGCCATCCGGGCCATGGGGAGGAAGACGGAGGAGGGCATGGAACAGTGGAACAAACCAGGCTGGAATTAAAAGCCGGCCACACATAAACAGGAAAATCCTCTCCTGCAGAACTGAGAGTTGACTAAATAGATGCAGACCAGGCCACGCTAGTCAAGACCTGCCCTCGGGCTGTGCGCATAGACAACTCCGCTCCTCAGCGCTGTAGCCATGTCGCCACGAGCAGCATCAGATCCTACTGCACAGGCATGACCAGCTAACTGAGGGACAGTCCGAGGTTTCCTCACGCGTTTCTGCCCCTCTCTGGGCTGGGCAGATGACAGCGGTTCTGAGTGAAATGTTTCCCTGCTTGTGCCTGGCCCGAAGGACCAGGCCCGCATTGCCCCTACCTGTGGAGGCTGAGGAAGAATAGTTGAGCCTGGAGGAGCCAGCTGGGAGCTCTCCTGGCTCTACGAGTGCCATTGCCGCGCCTACAGGCTGCCTGTTAATAGGCCTGCAC
Organism: Myotis lucifugus; assembly: GCF_000147115.1. NCBI lineage: Eukaryota > Metazoa > Chordata > Mammalia > Chiroptera > Vespertilionidae > Myotis > Myotis lucifugus. The sequence continues at coordinate 525,896 of NW_005871272.1, read as the reverse complement.
TTGGGGGAGGCACCCCTGGAGCTCAAGCTCATGCCTGGAGGGGCCTGCACAGCTGGCCTTCATTCTCGGCCTAAATTTGTGGTTTCAGTTCTGGCGACATATTCAAATTTGCTGAGGAGATTTTAAAATATAGCCGTGCCTGGGCCCACTCGAGAGCAAGGAATCCCACTCTCTGGGGCGCAGCCTGGACATGACTGTGTTCGGGAGCTCTCTGCGCAGTTCTCGCACGCAGCCAGGGTGGAGAGCTGATTATTAAGGGCACTCTTTAAACTCATTAATGTCTCCCAGTCTGTCTTTTAAAAGTGTCCCCCAAACTCCTATAGAAATTCCTGTTGGAGGCCCACCCCTTGCCAGGAGCCCCAGTCACAGCCCCAAGGGGCAGGGGGTGGGGGTGGGGGGTCTCACTGCCAGTGCAGGTTCTCACTGCAGGTCTTGGCAGCTCTTGGTTGCCCGAAGTCCCCAAGACGGGAACTAACAGTAGCTGAGTCCCCAGCCTGTCACTGTACCAGTTAATCAACGTGATCACTAGTCCTCATCACAGTCCGGTGAAGAGTTAACCCTCTGGACATGTGAGAAAACTGAGGCCAGGGAGAGAAGAAACTTGAACTTGCCTTCTCCTATCTTTCACCTCAGTGCCCTGAGCCTGGGACCCCAAATATTTTCTCGGCTGGAGCGTTTCTTGTACCCCCAGATCTCCTCACAGATCTTGCTCACCATGATCCAGAGAGCCCCACCCCCTTTCAACTCCCCACCCCCATGTCCCCTCTGTCCCTCTCACCCAAGTGCACAGACCGATCAGCATCAGCACTGGCCGAGGGCACTGCCCTTGGTGCCAGAGACCCAGCCTCCTGGTCAGGGAGAATGAACACTTGCCTCAGAGGAGTAGCCGTGTCCTACAGTAGTTAAAGGGACATAACCGTGGCTGCTCTAAACCCATTGGGTTTCCAGTTAGTTCCCACCAGGCAGCAGCCCTCTCTGGGGGTACGGGGCTTCCCACCTGAGACCTGGACTGAGTCCCTGCGGAGTTGGGAATCACCTCACTCATTGCACTGACAAGGGAAATCAAGGGGGACTGTTCCCAAATTCAAAGCTCCCTCACTCTTGCTCTTTGACCCTGATGTGTAACAGAGCCTCAGTTTTTTCATCTGTAATATGGGAGTTATAATGGCATTTTCCTCACTGAGCTTCTGTGAGGACTTAATGAGGTAATAGTGGTAGATATTTTGCGCAGTACCTGGCATGCAGTGGGCTCATAACAAATGCCGCTGTTGTTCTCTTCACCTGTACCTTTCACCTGTAACCCTTCCCCTCCTGACCTTCACCTTCACCCAGCCAGTAATATAGTTGTTATTTAAAACCAAACTCAAATGCTTCTCGTCTTCTCAGAAGGCATCCTCAGACCAGCTGTGGAGTTGGTTATGCCTCTGTGCAATTTCACCATGAGCCCACCTTTCCCTGCCTTCCCTGGGACCTTGCAGCCCCTGCCTGGATCCTGCCATGGCTTCTCTCTCCACAGACTCTCAGCCACCATCTCTTCCATACTCCAGGCTGCTGCAGGGACAGCCCTGCAATGCTAATCTGATTGGTGACTCCTCTACTGAAAATCCTTCATCAGCATCTGGCTCCGAGGTGCCTTCAGCATGAAGTCCAAGCAGCCAACCCACCAGGTTAGTCTCCAGGGAACTGGGTCCTCACTGAGCTACGAATTTCCCTCCATCCTGGCAGTGGCTGACAGCTTCTCATCCCTTATGGACAGCTCTCCCTCTTCTCTGAGTAGCACCTACCTGTCCCCTATGACCCCCGCCATGGACCTTCCCAACAACCCAGCATATTCACTCTGTGAGCCATCTCCAAAGGTCTCCTTTTGAAAGTCTTCCCTTACCCGTCCCACCCCAGGCAAACTGACTGCATCCTACTTTGTGCCTTTCAATACACTTTGAGCACTGTGTCTGAATAATTGTGTTATTACTCACTACACATCTGCAGAGAATCAGCATCTGAATAGTAATAGTAATAATCACAGCTTAGATTTATGGAGTGCTCAGCACTCAAGGCACTTAACATTTATTATTAACTCACTTAGTCCTCACGATCCGGGGAAGGAGGTTCTATTACTATCCCATTTTATAGATAAGGAAACCAAAGCACAAAGACATTAAATAATGGTTCCAACATCAAACAATTAGTAAACAGTTTATTCTCAGAGTGCTGGTGTATAGAGGTGCTTGGTAAATTTTGTGGAACTGAAATATTTTGGTTGTAGTTGAACTAGTCCAAATTCAATTGGTTTATGGGCCAAGCTCTCCTGCATTGGTTAAATCCCCACACCTGAGGGTCATTAGCTTGTATTTGAAGCTGAGGCCACATGGTGTGGGACTCAAGTGAGCGCCTGACTGGCACACATTCCCCTCCAGGTTTGCAGCTAGTTGTTCTGTGAATTCATAGCACACAAATATTTTATGACTGCACTTATTCATCATAACAATATGAATGAGCAACTGAATAAAAGCCGAATCCCTTGTGAAGCCAGAGGAAGAGTGATTAAATTATAATCATCCTGGATTAATTAATCTATAATATTTGCTCTTTATATGAAAGAAAAAAATCAGCCTTCAACATAAAGGTTATGTACTCCTGAGGTCTGTGTCTTAATAAAGGAAAGGCTTGGGGAAAAAACTTGACAAGCCCCCAAGATACGACATGTTGTAAATGTAGACAGAAGGTTATTACTGATATAAAATATATTCAATGTAATTATCAGCCACAACAAATAATCAGAGCAATGATAATGAATAATTAACATTTTTATACTCCTATAGTAATGTGTCTAATAGATAAGTGCACAACATTGAATTAATTTATTGTGCTACAGTGTTTTTAGTAATGAAAATAGCCTAATCAAAACATCTCTCCCACGGTATTGCCCAATATTGGCAGAAATTGCTGATAAGGTGTACAGTATTTCTTTGTTTCTGATCTAATTATAGTAGAGATGCTGTGACATATTTAGAAAAAGTTAAGTAGATAAATGGTGGGAAGAATAAATTCCAGGCAAGCTACTGATCTCAGTTCAGGAGGAAACAAACTTAAGGACATCCCTTTTGGTCCCTGAAATTAAGGGTTAATAAAGATCTTGAGCAATTGTACTGACCTGAGAAGAAAGGGTGTACACAGAGGAGAGGGGAACTGTGAATCAGATTCCAAAGGACTTTCATGGGTATCTTTTTGTTTCAACTGCTGCTTCCTCAGGTCTAGCTTTCCACAAAGCAGGGAAGAGAAAGTTGGCCTTTGTCAGCAATTTCACTGTAGAGCTTAAAGTCACATTCTCCTCTTTGCCCCGCATCACTTTGTCCACATGTTGGACTAGAATGATCTGTTTCTTACACCTGCCTTTCTTGTCAAGCATAGCAAAGGCCATCTTCTGTTCATCTTTTTATCTTCAGCATCTCCCCATGCCTGGACACTCAGTGAAATCATTGATGAACTGCAAGTCTATTTACTTCTACTACATTAGGAGATATAAATGGTAATGGATTGCACATGCTCAGAATATCAGCTCATAATCTATTACCTAAAGCAAGCATGGTGGCCAAAGATAGTAAGGAGCAGGGATATGTGAACAATGGCTGATTCCACTTTTGTTAAGGATGCCTGTGAAGCATAGGTCAAGATACACAGGAAGCCCTTTTCTGAGTATGGAGGCGAATGCTACCAAGTAGGGCATGACAACAGTTAGCTTATGAAAGAGGCCAAATGGTATGTCAGACTTCTTGTTGCCATGGTTTTTAAAAGGTTCTTTATAGCTACTTCTTCTCAAACTCTAATGTGCATATGAAACACTTGCAGAGTTTGTTCAAATGCAGATACTAACAAGTCGTTCTCAGGTGGATTCTGCATTGCGGACAAGCTCCCAGCTGATGCCAGTTCTGCTGGTCTCTGAATCACACTTGATGTTACAAAGATCTGTGGGACCTCTTCATGCTCCACTGTCTGTTTAGCAGTTTTAGATATGTTTATATTTGCATAATATGAGCATAATTGATCTCTGTTTGACATGCTTATCTCAATTTACCATGGATATTGTTGTCTTTCTAAAGAAGCTATAAAGTCTCCCTCGACGTTGTTCCTGGTAGCAGAATGGTCAAATTGTCTGTATGGTAGCTAAAGAGAAACAAATAGCTTCTTAAGATCTAAGCATGTATGCCAATGCATATCCATGCTGTGATGGTGTCTCATTTTCAAATGTAATGGCATTGCGTGGAGTGTGGTCTCTGCCGGCGGCACCATGCCTGCCTCGGTAGGTTGCACATCACCTTCACATTACTATCTCTGCATTCTTTTCACAGCAACAACTGGATTTTTTTTCAAAGAGGGAGGAGATAAAAAGGATGAAAAGAAAAAGAAATAATTAACTCTAGGCCCTGGCCAGGTAGCTCAGTTGGTTAGAGCGTTGTCCCAATACACCAAAGTTGCAGGTTCTATCCCCAGAGCACATATGAGAATCAACCAATGGATACATAAATAAGTGGAACAACAAATTGATCTTCCCCTCTCAATTCAATAAATAAAAACAATTAAAAAAAGAATTAGCCAACTCTATCAATACAATAACCACTATTTAGTCAACAGTTGCTAAAAGCCTGGACTGTGCTAAGCTTTTCATACTGAAACTGAGGCAACTGAGGCCCAGGGGACTTAGGAATCTGACCCCACAGTTTGAACAACTTCAGTGACTGTGCCAGACCCAGTGCTCGAGTCATACCTGGTCTGAGGAACTGTAAGACCAGAAAGTATACGACAGATGTGTAGCCTATAAGGGCTCACTCTTTGATAAATGAGATAAACATGACAAGAGAAATCTCTGTGGTTCGGTCGAGTCACGCCAAATGAGGAGAGGGCCCAACATAAAACAGAACAGAGAAGGAGGACTTATTGCAAACCACAGTTGCCACGTGGGGCTTCGTGAAGATGGTTAGGACCAGATTTGGCCCTAGGAATGAAAGAGATAGTTGTATTTAAGTTAGGCTAGAGGAAGACCTGACAAAGGTGGGCTTTAGGAAGTAGGGACTGGAGTGATGTGGCCAGACCAGGAGATTCTGTGTCCCCTAGAAATGTGGTTCCCAGATCTGGATCTGCATCAGACTCACCTTCAGATTGGAGTCAAAACACAAAATGCCAACCTTCCCTCCCTCCAGATGGACAGCATCAGCGTCAGTGTCTCCCCATAAGTCTTTGCAAATGTAATTCCCAGAAGCTGCCTGTGTGGGGTTGAGATTGGCCTCTGGGCACTCCACCAGCCCAGGAGCCTGTGAAGACAGGACAGGAATCCCTCCTCTCAGTGTCCCCAGCCTTAGCAGAGTGGCCTGCATGGAGTAGGGGTTCAATGCTGGCAGAAGAAATGAACTGATGTGGCCTTCAGTTGGTGAGAGAGAGGAGGAGGCTCTGCTTACAGAATCACCAGGGATAGGCTTTAAAAGCACTGGAATCTTTGCTAATTTGGAGAAAATTTGGAAACAGCTTTCCACAGAATAGACCCCATCTCAAGTTGTGCAGATTGTGGGACTTTTGACCAGGAATGGAAGTGGGCTGCACAAAACCTGGCTGGACCCAAGACCTCCCTCCTGCCATGGCTGGGACTGAGCCGGGGCCTGCAGGTGAATTGGAGAGGCAGGCACGGCCAGGCTTAATGAAGAACACGCTTTTCTCGGCTCCCATGCCCAAGGCAGCTCCAATCCCCCTCTCAGCCCCCATAAGGATTCCTCATAGAATCTCTTTAATTTTTGTTTTCAAATTTCTTGAGGGGTCCAAAGAAATTTGAAAAGACGAACCTCCAGGTTTAGCCACTATTGATTTATTTTGGTTCCAGTTGGCAGGTTTTTATATGAAAACAAAGAACAAAGGGACTCTCCAGGGCCTGAACTGATTACAGCAGATCCTGTCCCACCTGTGGAACTGGGGAGGGCCCAATTTCCATCGAGTAGCATATCAACAGAGAAAAAAAAAACTTAAAGCAAATACCTGGATGTTTGGTAGGTAAAGTTCTGTCAATTACAGGAGTGAGGCAAGCAAATGATTTTTACTGCTATCAGTCAGAATAAAAATCGGTTGATCTACACTGATTGAAGGAATTATTCATTGATGCTCTGGATTTTACTAGTATAGACACACAACTTCAGTTATGTCATTAGGCACTGTGTCTGACTCTAAGTGACTGGAATCTGAAAAGCAATGGCTTAAACAATTTAGGCATAAACGAGGCATCTAGAGGTAGGCCATCCCAGGATGCTCAAAAGACCCCCATGATGCCATCAGTGACCAAGACTCCTGTGTTCTGCTCTGCCACCAATTTCCCTGTGCTTGTTGCCTCATGGTGATAAGATGGCTGCTGTACCTTCACCACTGCATTCAATATCCAGGCAGAAATAATTTGAAAAGATAAGACGCAAAGGGATATGCTCTAGCTAAGTCTACTCTCTTTTCAAGGAAATTGCCTTGGAGTTCCACCCAACAACTTCAGCTTACATCTCACTGACCTGAACTGTTCCCAGCATCATTGTCAATATACAAATGATTTCCATCAACCTGGAACTTTCCCCTATGCTCATGCCAGTCCATCCTCACCTCTAGCCCTGCCCCAAGCAACCACTCTTCCCTGCATTTTTTGAAGGAGTCAACTTGTCACTCAATTTCGAGAAAGGCCAAGTCAGACTTCGGAAGTGGAGGACAGTGACTCTGGAAACCAGTAAAAGACACATATGGTGCCGGGGATTATGAGTGTTAGCTGCTGGCAGGTGGAGGTGATGAGACCTAATTTGATAAGACACAAGAAAAGGAAGTGGGGGTGGGGAGGAAAAAGGATAAGGACCTTAGAGGCAGGAGAAGGGAAGAGAAAGAAGAAAGTGCTGATCGGTCTGATAAGAAAAAGATATTCTGACAAAGCTACCCTGAGGAGATGCTGTATGTGAGATTCCTTACAACTGCAATAGTTGTTCCAGATGCATGGGAGAGGGAGGGATTTCCCAGAAAAGGAAACCTCAGTGCAAGTACACAGAAGCTTGAGAGAGTACGGATTCTGCAGGAGCATAAGAAAAACAGGCAGGGGCCAGAGAGTAAGGATCTGACACGCCATGGTAAGCACTGTAGGAGGGCAGGGGGGGGGCACTCAAATATTGAAATGATGGGGAACTCAAATGGTCATATTTTCATGTTATAAAGGAGACCCTGGATGAAAGATGTCAGGGGAGCAAGGTTAAGGCAGTTTGAAACTGGTGCAATGATCCAGGTGAGAAGTCACACAGGTTGTTATAAGAGACTAGAGGCCCGATGCATGAAATTCGTGCAAGGGGCTTGGCCCTCTCAGCCCCAGCTGGCCCTTGCAGCCCCTCGCAGCCATGGCTTTTTCTAGAAGGTCATCAGGACAGTCATTCTGCTGTTTGGTCTAATTAGCATATTAGCTCTTTATTATATAGGATAGAGTGGGCAGGGGAAGGAAAACACTGTGGCAACGGTAATAAGGAGGTGGAACAGGCAGGTTATACACATTAAGCAAGGTCCTATAGAAAAGAAGTGAAGAGGAAACTCAAGCCTGACCATGTGGCTTGAGCAAGTTACATAATCTTCTCATCTGTAAAATAATAGCACCTGTTCCCATAGATGTTTCTCTATGGGTCTCTTGAGTTTCTGCACATCTTGTGAGCCAGACACTAACTGCTCTTTGTTTTGGACTATCTTTTCAAAGATGTTTCTATAGCCTTGGATGCTAGAGAGCAAAGGGTAGACATATTTACTGTCCATTATAAAGGACTCCAGTGTCCTAAGCTCAGGGTTTAGCTCCTGTAACTCAACTCACTGTGTATACAGTTGTCATTTAGTCCTCTGTGTGCTGCTCTGGGAACTGGCACAAATATTCTGATATTCTGGCTACTTCTATTGCTGTGAATAATACATTGTTCTTTGTCTTTAAGTCAGGAATCTAGCACAGTGGTTCCCAAACTTATTTGCCTACTGCCCCTTTCCAGAAAAAATATTACTCAGCCCCTGGAAATTAATTTTTTTAAATTTTAATAGCAGTTACTCATCGCCCCCAAATGCACCTGTGGCCATCACCACCCCCCTGGATCGCTGCAGCGCCCACCGGGGGGCGGTAGCGCCCACTTTGGGAATCACTGATAGCATCTTCTACCAGCATTTATAAAAAATTGGTTGTAGGTTAACATGTTAGCTCACAAGCAGTGTTAAATTTCAGGCCATTCCTAGTTCTTAACACTTATATCATAATGGCTGTAGTGATATTAACTGGATTAGCACTTGTAAAGCCCTTGACCAAAGTGTCCCCTCCAGAGTTCAACTGTCAGTGAGTTCGATCGCTTGCTATGATGTGCGCTGGCCACCAGGGGGCAGCATGGAACGAAGGAAGGCCCCAGCCAGCAGCCAGCAGCCACTAGGGACCCTACCTGTGCATGAATTTTATGCACTGGGCCTCTAGTGTTGAATAACTGGCTGAGACCAACCAGCATTCACTTTAGTGAATAGAGTTTACTTCCCCTGGACCACATGGCCACAAAGACAAACACATAAAACAGGGTAGTGTTTGGAAGGGATGGATGTTGTTTAAACAACCAATGTTTGCTACAGCTAACTGAAAAAGTGTGTCAGTTCATTAAATTTCTTCAGTTCATATGACAGTGTCTATCTCTGCTCATCATTTTATTGGCACAGCTATCACTTTTCCAGATAAAGTGATAGAGAAAGAAATGTACCCCCTGTGCTATCTGCCAAACTGCCCTTCAGAGGTCTGTCAGGTGGAAGCCTACTGAATACAGAAGCATCCCCTTCCACTAGTGAATCCTTCCAGACACATCCTAATTGTTTTGGCTTCTAGAGTGATAATGGATTAGGCTCAAGCAAGGAACACTACTTCTGTACACTTCTGGGGAAACTGAGGCTCAGGTACATAATTATGTAGCTTGCACAAGGATAAAATGTGGTGAACTTGAGATTCAAACCGAAGTATTGGATTGTGTATCCCAATCTCATTCACTACTTGGGGAAAGAAAAAAGAGGTACGAGCAGATCAGGAAAGGGCTTAACATTTTGTTTTCCAACATCAGCTTAATGAGATAGTGTATATAAAGCACCTGGTGCATAGTAGGCCATCAGAAAAAGAAAGTAAAGCCTAGAAGGTTCACTGAGAGGTGCAAAGGCACACAGTAGGCAAAGCTAGGATGACAGCTCGCCTGGACTGGAGGTCATAGAGATGATAAATATTTGCTGCTAAGCAACATTGTGCTGTAAACATTTTTTCCTTTGTTAAAATTATGTGCTTGTATATTTAAATGGGAAATCTTTTTAAAAAACACTCTAAATAATAACTCTTATTTATTTTTTATTTAATTTTTTGAGGTGACATTGGCTAATAAAATTATATAGGTTTCAGGGGTACAATTCCGTAATACATCATCTGTAAATTGTATTGTGTATTTACCATCCCAAGTCAAGTTTTCTTCCATCACCATTTATCCCCCCCTTTGAATAATTTTTTAAAAAGCATTTAGAACTCTGCCTGAAGCAATTAAATATTCCCTTTACCCAAGTTTTTCTCCTGTTTACTTCATGGAATAAGTGGAGACCCAGGTTAGCAAAATCTGCATCTTCTTATTAAGCCACCTCATCAGCAGCTGCCAAAGGTGATTTGAACAAAGTGGTTTGGTGTCTTTCTATCAGATTCCCCCATTTTCCCATGCTGATATCTATCTGGAAGCATTCCCAAAAGCTGAGAAAAGGAGAAAAGCAAATAATGGACAAAATATTAGACCACTAGGGATTTATTATTTGTTCCAAATGGTTTACATTTTACAAAGTCAATAATAGTTTGAAATCCATAATGAATTCAAAACCATCATTCTGTTCTTGGCCAAGATACACGGTAGTTTGACCTAAGATTTCAATTCTGCATATCCTGCAGAAATACCTGTATTTAATTTTCATCTTTGAGTAAAATCTGAAGTTATACTAATGGGCTATTAAAGATTTTTCTTTTGTCTGAGACAATAACATTCACTATAATAAAAAGGATTTTTATTATGCTTTACATTTGGGAAGCACTGTTTATCTTCATCCAATGGGAAGAGTCCAGTGATCACTAACATAAATATTATATACTAGAGGCCTGGTGCACAACATTTGTGCACTGGTGGTGGTGGGGGGGTCCCTCAGCCCAGCCTGTGCCCTCTCACAGTCTGGGACATCCCCCGAGTGGTCATAAGCACTGCCACAGAGATGAGAGAGGCTCCTGCCACCACCGTTGCGCTCGCCAGCCATGAGCCCAGCTTTTGGCTGAGCAGCGTTCCCCCTGTGAGAGCGCACTGACCACCAGGGGTCAGCTTTTGCATTGAGTGTCTGCCCCCTGGTGGTCAGTGTGCATCATAGCGACGGGTCGTTGTGCCATTTGGTCAATTTGCATATTAGCCTTTTATTATTTAGGATTGTGTACCTGATGGAAGGCCTGGAGCAGACTTCAAATAACTGGGATTTCAGATAGTGACGTTAGCCCCTGCACTGGGAGTGGAGGTATTCCCAATTAGTTAGTATGTTCTCTCTCAATGCCAAAGTGAATGACACATGGATTTCCTGAGCCACTTAAATTGAATGGCTAAGGTGAGCCCTCCCCAGAAAGTAGAGTGAATACTAGGAAATCATTCAGGAAAAAGAGAAGAATCAATAACATGTAGGTTAGGAATGGAGCAGGGAGGGGTGAGGAGGGCAAAGGAAGAGCCCTTCTTTAAGCCCCTCCATGGGTTGAGAGGCAGCTGGAATGGAAGACTTCTTTCCATCACTTTCCTTCACTCTGGTGTTAGGCTGGACTAAGGCTCAGAGATGAGAATTGACTTTCCTCTGCTAGCTGGGCTGAGTCAGGTTTCCTGAACCCCAGGTAGTTGTTCTCAGCTCTTACCAAAAGTCTCCTAATAACTCCCTCTGCTCAGGAAGTCCACATAGACTGCATGGGTTTTTTATAAAGATTCATCACGGAACAGAATTTCAAAGTTGTGAGAAACCTCAGTGATATCCAGCCCCTTCATTGGAAAATGAAGATGGAGGGCTATGAAGGATATATGAATTGTTCAGCATCACCTATTTTACAGCTTTCTCCCTGTAAAAATAATATAGAAAGAAAATAAAGAAGAGAGAGTGTGAGAGAGGGAGGGATGTTATGAGAGAGATAAGGAATGAAGGAGGGAGGGAGATGGCATCTTTACCCCAGTTGTCACCTCTGCTTCCTTCCCAGCTGTGTCTCATCTCCTCACTCAGCTCCATCTCTCCTCTCATGATGAAAATCAAAATAGGTGCAGAAAACCTGGGTGCCTTCTACTCCTTCCACTCCCTCTTACTCCATCCATCCCAGACACCAAGGGACAAATACCTCCTTACTCTCTTAACTAGCAGCTCTTCTCCACCCCACCCCTTCTTCCACATTCCTTACTTCTCACCTGCATTTCTGTAACAACCTCCTTGCCATCGACAATCTTGCCCATCTCCAATCCATTTACCACACTTTTAGAGGGCACATGTAACAACCACACTTTCCAAATAAAAATTATTTATGGCTTAGTTATCTTCAGCAAAAAATCTAACTTGCTGTGTGGTTATGCAAGATACTTCCTGATCTGACTCATCTCCAGAGTCCCCTCCATCACCCATTCATTTACTCAACACACGTTTATGGCGAGTGGAGTACATGCCAGGCACCGAGTGTGTGCGTCACTCACACGTGCCCTGCTCTCCATCCCTCGCTTCAGCCATGCAGGATGCCTCCAACTTCCTCAGCATGCCACGTCTTCCCAAACTCTGCTTACCTGCTGCTACTGTTACCTTATTTCTCCCTTTTCACTCCTACTTATACTTCTTTTTGTTTTATTTTATACTTCTAAACTCAGCTTAGACACAGTCTCTCCCAAGAATCATTCTCTGACCCCCTATGCTGGATGAGTGACTGATATTTTCTTATAGTTCCCAGAGCTTGTTTGCATCCCACACTGTGCTGTAAGATTGATAGCCATTCAATAAATATTTGTTTAGTGAATGAATATATGAATGAAGTCTTATCCTCCCTTGGTTGTTAGTCCTTCTCAGCCTTGTCCAGGTAATTCAACTGCTTGACTATACATTTCCTTTTGCAATTTAAAAAAAATATATATATATTATTGATTTCAGAGAGGAAGGGAGAGGGAGAGAGAGGTAGAAACATCAATGATGAGAGAATCATTGATTAGTTGCCTCCTGCACACCCCCTATTGTGGATCAAGCCCACAACCCAGGCATGTGCCCTTGACCGTAATTGAACCTGGGACCCTTCAGTCCACAGGTCGATGCTCTATCCTATGACCCAAAACGGGCTAGGGCTGCAATTTTTTTTTTATCTGAGATGGTATAGTTTCCATGTCCAGCAAAAGAAAAAGGCTACAGATTTTACTCCAAACCAAAAAATTATCTAAATGATCAGGACGGTTCTTCTGTGACAATTTTCCAAGTAACCTTGGACAACCATGTTCTCTCCTTGGTTCTTTTTCATCAGCACATGGTAGTAAGGAGAACTGAGATTTACTGTAAAGTCATGCATATGACAATACAGTTAAGAACTAGCCTTGGCCAGTCTGGCTCAGTGGACAGCGCACCAGCCTGCGGATTCAAAGGTCCCGGTTTCGATTCTGGTCAAGGGCACATGCCCGGGTTGCGGGCTCGGTCCCCAGTAGGGGGCGTGCAGGAGGCAGCCAATCAATGATTCTCTCTCATCACTAATGTTTCTATCTCTCTCTTCCTTTCCCTTCCTCTCTGCAATCAATAAAAAAGATATAAATTAAAAAATAAGCCCTGGCTGGTTTGGCTCAGTGGATGGAGTGTTGGCCTGTGGACTGAAGGGTCCTGGGTTCGATTCTGGTCAGGGGCACATGCTTAGGTTGTGGGCTTGATCCCCAGTAGGGGACATGCAGGAGGCAGCCGATCAATGATTCTCTCTCATCATTGATATTTCTATCTCTCTTTCCCTCTCCCTTCCTCTCTGAGATCAATAAAGATATATTTAAAAAATAAAAAAATAAGAAGTATATCAATACTAACTTTTGGAAGTTAACCAGAGAAAACTTTCCCAGTAGCACAGATCTAACAAAAACATAAAGCTCAGCGTGTGTATGTGTGTGTGTGCACACATATACACACAAGCCTAGGAATTAAAGTGATATAAAGAAAGTGGTAAACCTTCATCTTTCACATGCCCCACAGAAAAAAGAAATATTTGTCTTGACATTATGATCTTATGGAAATTACCTAACTTATTTTTAAAGATTAGTTTTCTCATCTGTAAATTAAAAGGACATTCATTTAGCAAACTTTAGGAACATCAAGCACTTGAACAGAACAATTATACCATATGTATGAATTGTTGTGGTTTTTTTTTAAAAAAAATAAATTCGTTCTAAATCTTGCAACAAAAAAGACCATGGTCAAGTTCAGCAAGGGTGACTATGGATACAAGATCAATATACAAAAATTACCTTTAATTTTATACAATAGCAATTAGCAAACAGAAAAGTAAATTAAGGAAATTCCATTTATAATAACATTAAAAAGAAGAAAATACTTAAAATAAGTTTAACAAAGAAATGTAACACTTATACTCTGAAAACTATAAAACATGTGTGAAAGAGATAGAAAAATACCTAAGTAGATGGAAAGACATCCCATGTTTATGGATCAGAAGACTCAATATGGTTAAGGTGGTCATACTCCCTAAAGTGATCTATAGATTCAAGGCAATAGCTATCAAAATTCCAAATGACTCCTAAACATATATTGGCAAGCTGAACCTAAAATTCATATGGAAATCCAAGGGACCCAGAAGAGCCAAACAGTATTGAAAAGGATATGCATATGAACATGTAACTCTCACAGACATAAACACACATGCATTTCCACTTACACAGATTCACACAAATATACAAACACATGCTCACATACATACAGTCACATGGACTCACACACTCACACAGACTCCCACCAGCTCCATGGCCACGGCAACTACCCTGCTTTCTGGTTGAGGCAATAGCCAGGGTCTAATATAAATCAGTACAAAAACCATTGTTTTCATTTATTTTACCTTGAGCAGGAGGTAGGGAGTGGAGAGAAAGGAAAGAATGTAAGGTGTGACTTTGAACTTCCCACGCACTGCACATGTGGCACTCTGACCTCATTTCACAGCCTCCAGGCACAGGTCCAAGGAGTGAAAGAAATAATGAAGTCTAGTCAGACCAGCAGATGCTGCCTTCCTGTGTCTATGAAAGGCAGCTGTCTCAGTGGTATGATTTCAGGAGCATCAGACAGGGTTATGCCCACAAATCTCTAGCCTGCGTCCTAACCGCCTATTGCCAAGCATGAAGCTACTACTGGGGCCTCACTTACTGGGCTCAGATAGCTTGCAGACTTCATGATTCTGATGCTTGACTTCCCAGCATCTGTTCCATCACTATGAGCCCTGCCTCAGGAGACAGACCTACATGCATAGTACAATTCCATCTCCTTGTTTCAGGGAAGGGTGCTACCAGGACTTATGGTCTTTGATATGCAGGAAGAAGTTTATCCTTGGCTTTTGGAAAATTCTTGCTGACTTTTCTTAAGAAGGCCTATGGAATCCTCTTGCTTTCTCTTCTTGAGTATGAACTAGGAAATGTGTAGTCCTGATTGCTCCTGGAAGCCACTCTGCACCCACAAGGGTCAGGGTGAAGATGATTCTGCAAATGGCAAAGGGGGTGACAGGATGAAGTTCAGTCCTTGCTGAAAGCTTAGACCAATCAGCCCTGGAACTCTCTGTGTCTGGACTTCCTATTATGTGCAGCAATAAATCTGAGGTTAAGGCTGTTTGGATTGAGAATTTTAATCTTGAGTTTGAAAGCATCCTGTTGCAGAGACTTCCAGAAGGTACGTATTGCATTCTGGCATGTGCATAGAGAGGTTGGGGAGGGCATTCTCCCATTTGCCTATATATCTATGAGTGGACATTAATGTGTGTATGGGATTGAGTATGAGTACATACGGGACATTTGAGTTCACTGACTCATTCACACATTCATGAAACAAGCCTGAATTAAGCCCTCACTATACTCAACAAATCTAATGGGAGGGAAAGGTGTAAGTATATGAATATGTGTGTAATCTTTTAGAACACGTGTTCTAATGTGCACACATGCCAGTGTTTTTTTGCCAGAGGATTATTGGATTTGTCTGCAATCTGCTCTCTTGGCTGAAGTCAGTGTCTCCATAAAGAGGAGTCCTTATCTCCACATCCTCTCCATGTCTCATCATTAATTCTGCACTAGACGGAGATGACTAAGGGAGAAAGGTCAGTGCCAAGAGGAGTAAAAATGACAGGCTCTGGCATTCATGATCTTTGCAGCAGGAAGCGAGGCCTTGGACCTCAGAGGGGGCGATGGCAGGAAACACATCCAACCAAGGTTCATTTCCTATAATTGATTTCTTCTGGCAGGTCTGACCTCCTAATGGTGCCTGTCTAGGCTGGTATTATTATAATTAGTCTCTGGTCCCCGAGACACCAGCCACATACTGGCTTATAGAGACTGGTTGCCTGGGTTTAGAAATTTGTCATAGGTAATTCACAGAGCAAATAATTTGCTTTAAAAAACAGTGCTACATTTTGACCTTCCTTTTACAATTATAAATTCTAGGTCATTTAATATTGCATGGTGCTACTATGTTATGATATGATCTTCCCTATGGATGCAAAAAAAGCATTGGATTAAATTCTGCTTCCATTTCTACATTTTAAATGTCCTAGTAAACTTGAGATAGATATTTATTTCTGTAAAGTGATAAATAAAAAGTTGTTCAAATCAACTGGCAATGTTATATTTAATGATTAATCCTAGAGACATTTCTACCAAAATTAGGGAAAGATTAAGGTAACTTCTATTAAACACTATCATTTAACATTTGTCTGAAAATTCTAACCAACAAAATAAAATAAGAAAAATAAAAAGAAGCTATATGAGAAATAAAAGAAAAGCCACATTATCATCTTAGAGAATCTTGACACATTTTATTTTGACAGTGACCTCAATAATTAAATCTGACTTCTGAATAAACTAGATATTTACCAACAAATCTAGAAAAATATTTTTCTCTACAATGATCATTTGATCTTATGTATTGCTCCAGGGATGACTTCAACTAGATAATGTTGTCCAAAGGTAAGGGTACATGTTTAAAAACTCAAAGCATCATATTCAGAAAATGTTCTCCAACACTAAATTATTTATAACCTCAAATTCAATATATACCTAAGGGTATAAGTTTGCAGATACTATATTTTCTTTGATTTTTAAGATGCAATTTTAAAAATAGTAAATATTTGAGAAATTGGGGCATGTCTTACAGTCAATGTATTAGTGTATGACTATTATTTAGTGTATGACTATTATTAGTGTATGCCTTTACCTGAATGACTATTATTTTATAGTCTTAGAATGGAGTCAATATTGATCAAAATTGGATGTATGCTTGGTGTTTTATTGTGGTTTTCATGGAGCCAGGGTGGGTGTATGGCAATGTTCACAGTAAACACTTTCCAGGTGAGACTCACTGTGGTCCTCTGAGGCAGGAATATGGAAGCCTCGCCCAAGTGTGAGTCTGGGGTGTTGTAGTCAGCACCAAAGGGTCTTGGAAGAAGGTGCTGACCCGGCCCATAGGTTCTCCTTCAGCTCTCAGGGAGAGAGAAGGTGCCTATCCTTTTAAATGCTGGTATTAGTTAAGCTTTGTAATTTTCATAAGAGAGCTTTAATTCAAACTGCCTCGTGGATTATCAAGATGTTTCCTCTCATTTTATCTGGAAAAGGTTCACTGCAGGTTCTTGCCGGGGAGAACAACCTTGAACTTCCTTTCATCTGAAACTCACCGAGAGCATGGTGCTGAGAAATAACTGCCTGCAGTGCACACAGACTCCAATCTTCCAGATCAGTTGTATTTAAATCCGTTTTAACCGTGGCAATGTTTATTCGAGCATAAGAGATGGATACAGTGGCTGAAGTGGATGAAGGAGTAAGAACCTCATTTACACCCTTATTTTCTCTCCCACCCTCCCCAGCTCCCAGGAGAATCTGAGAAGATGCCAAGAGCAGAGCTTGAAATAGAGCATTCTGGATGACTGTCATTTGTACTTGGGTCATTCAAAATCACCAGAGAGATGATTCTCTAGAAAACTGTTTTTCTATCTGGGGCTTTGTGTGTAAGCCATGAATTTAAAGACATATTACCAAAATGTATGTATGCATACATCTATACACACTCATGCATACACACAAACCAGCTGCGTAAAAACTTGCAATGAATGGTATATATTATTGGGATGTTGTTGAGAACATTTTTGCCACCATTAAAGAGGATACTTTTTAAATTTAACAAGTACTTGTGTATCACTGTGTGCCAGGTACTATTCTAAGGGCTTTTCAAACATGAATTCATTTAAGTCTCATAACAACCCTATGAAATTTGTTCTACAATTATCCACATTTTGTAGATGAGAAAACTGAAGCACAAAGGAGTTATGTAAATTTCCCAAAGTCACAGCTCAAAAGTGGTGGAGCTGGGATTTGAACCCACAGTCCAGTTCTAGAGTCTACTTTCTGACCCACAAGCTGTCTTCTTTTTATAAACTCGGGGAAAATGCTTTTGAATTTCAGTCATAGGAAAAGCCATTGTTCTGAATAGTTGATTTTCTTATGAGTGCCAGACATGGACTGTTATAACTAGAAGTCATGCCCTCTCTACTGAGCCTTTAGAGAAGCTCAGCAGCATCAAGCCAGCTTTCAAGAGACCCAGCCATCCTCCCTACAAAATGTGAGGCTTCTGCAGGCCTATACTAAGTGGACTCGACTAAGCAGGAGGTGAGGTTCTTGGAAGACCGGGAAGAGGGAGGGGTCATGATTTTCCTAGGAGTGGGGAAACTTACCAGGGGATACAAGGCTGGTGCTTTGCCCAGTCACATGGTCCTTGTAGCCCTGAGTGCTGTCTTGGGAGGTTCTAAAAGCTCAGGGCCCCTGTGACATTGGGCTTATGTCCTGCACTAGTCAATTGCTATCCACATAGGGTGGACTATAGGCAGGGTTCAAGAGTGGCCATGTCTCCCCCCTCACCTCCCCCCCAGAGAATGTCTTGATCCCACTTCCCACATGCTGGACCCCTCCTACTGCCCTCTTTATTTTTGTCAGTCTGGGTGCAAATAGAGAAGTTAGTTTAGCAGCTCATATCCTAGCAGAGGGACATGGCTGTTGGTCAGAACTGCATGACCCCTCAGAGGCCCTGAGTCTTGATCAGCTACTGGAACTTCATGTTTCCAGGTGTGAACATATGAGCCAGGGCCCTAGATGCTGAAACTAAGATCAGTGTTCTGCTTGCAAACAAGGGGAACAAGACAAGAGCCCCATTACTGGAAACAAGAGACCAGGCAAAATTCAGAAGGGAAGACAAGTCAAAGAGGTGATAAACCATGAAGCTGAGACGTTTGGGACCTTTATTATTCCCCCAGAGCAGTAATTCTCTAGTCAGTGGGCATTGCAATGCCTGAGGATATTTGTTTTTCAAAATACTATGTGCCAGAGCCCATTCCCAAAAGAGTCTAATTTTTCAGTCTGGGGTGGGGTCTTGGCTTTTTTTAAGCACCCCGTGTGATTCTAATATACTACTGGAATTGAGAACCACTGTGCCAAGTGTTTCAGTGCTGTGCCTGGAATTTAAGAAGTCCTGAATGAACTGAAAGAGGACTTTTGGGTTTATCTTAAATGTACACAGAATACCATGTTCCTCTCCTTCCTCCCACTTATCCCAGTTGCATTTTTATATTTCTGGCCTATTTCGCTAGTGTACTTCTCTTCAGCTGGACCATGAGTTCCATAAAGTGGGGCATAATCTGTTTTTTTTAAATGTTCATATCTCCCCAAAGCCTGAGAACTCAGTCAATAGTTGTGAAATGAATAGGTAGTCACAGAACATCCAGCAAGTTACACACAGTGAAAACGCAATGAAGTCGATTAATTTGTGACACTTAAACTCTTCCAAATATCTGGTTCACAAGAATGTTATGAAGAAGAAAGAGATCAACTCAAAGAAAGAATGATGTTTATTGATTTCTACAGACCTCATGGGCATGAGGTTTAGATGCCTTGATTCTATGAGTTAATCTAGGAGCTGCTTGTGGACCTGAGGTGAGCCAAGGGGGGCAATGATTCAGAATGTCACAGTAATCAGGGGTGTGGGGTAGGCACAGGCTGGATGTTCACTTGGGTCTCCAACTGCAGTGTAGCTGTAGACAGAATCTACACCATATTCAAAAGGGGGAAAAGGCACAGGTGGAACCTCAAATCATGAGACCGCAGATTAAAGGAATTGAGGTCAGGACATTCGAGGGAATTGTTACAATGAGGCATGGGGTCCAAAGCTAGATGGATGACAGATCGCGATGTTGAGTTCAGAATGACAGAAACCAAACCTGAGAAGAATGGGAAGGTGGCAAAGGCCCAGATTTTATAGCAAGTTGGAGCAGGTAGGCAGCTTAATAGTTCTAAAGTATTGGGCAGTAAATCTGGGTAACTGATTGCTAATCATAAGAAGCTCATCAATTCTCCTAAGGATCCACACAGCCAAGGGTTAAATCAATTCCCAGTAAAATGATGATGAAACTACAGAGTGATTTCACCCTGCATAGACTCCCAAAACATGTGGGCTACCTCAGGATTTGTGTGTAGATTATTTTCTGAATTCCCTTGCCTTGTCTCAATAGCTTTCTCCTAACCAGGAAATCCCCAGCTGTCTCCTTGACAATCACTATATATCACATGCCTGATATGGCGATTGTATTATTCTCCTTCAGTATTCAAATGAAGAACTACATACCATGTTAAATATTGCATTAATCAGACTTGCTTCCAATCATGCTGGAGTAGCTAGTACCAGATTAATTCTCTTGCTAAAATCAATTATAAAAACAATATAATTTGGGAAAAATGCCTAAAGACATGTGAGAGCAATAGGGAAGCCAGGGTTTGAGGGACAAAGATACAGAAGGAAATGGAAGTGCTTTGAGCAGAGTGTTATGGGCTGAATTATGCCCAGCCCCCCAATTCATATGTTGCAGTTCTAACCCACAGTATCTCAGAATGTGACCTTACTTGGAGATAGGGTCTTTGCAGATATAACTAGCTAAGTTGAGTTCATACTGGAGTAGATTGTGTCTAATCCAATGTGACTGTGTACTTATAAAAAGGGAGAAATTTAGTCACAGGGAGAACACCATGTAAAGATTGAAAATGTGCCCCACAGCCAAAAAACTACCAGAAGCTGGGAGAGAAGCGGAGAACATAGCCTTCCCCGACACCTTCAGAGGTGCAGAGCCTTACCAATATGTTAATCTCAGACTTCTGGTCTCCAGAGCTGTGAGATAATAAATTTATTTTTGTTAAGCAACCCAGCTTGTGGAACTTTGTTATAGCAGCCTGAGCAAACTAACACATTAAGCTTGACATTTTGTTTACAATTTCCTCTCAAGTCATTTATCAACATATAACTTACATGTTGATAAGCCAAACAGATACTGAAAAACTAAGAACTAAACGGAGATTTTCATAAAGTTATGGCACTAGGGAGACAAAATTCAGAACCAACTGAAGAGGAGGGGCCTTATTAAACAAGCCAGAGTTTCAATTAAGATTCAGGAGTTAGGAGAAAATGGAAATACACTAACATTGACCGGATTGAAGTAATTTGCCTCTAGTCTAACTGAATGCAGGATAAAATTAAATGTTTATTGGAGAAAGAAAACTTGTCAAGAACCTGTATAGTTTATTCTATA
Source organism: Myotis lucifugus (assembly GCF_000147115.1). Taxonomy (NCBI): domain Eukaryota; kingdom Metazoa; phylum Chordata; class Mammalia; order Chiroptera; family Vespertilionidae; genus Myotis; species Myotis lucifugus. Next base: position 504,991 of record NW_005871272.1, on the reverse strand, counting down.
CAAGTCAACCCAGACACAGACCTACAGGTGCTCTGGAAAATGTAGATCAGGGGTCCTCAAACTTTTTAAACAGGGGGCCAGTTCACTGTCCCTCAGACCGTTGGAGGGCTGGACTATAGTTAAAAAAAACAACTATGAACAAATTCCTATGCACACTGCACATATCTTATTTTGAAGTAAAAAAACAAAACTTCAAAAAAAGGCTCTCCTAACTTCAAAAAAAAGGCCCTACTAACTGCAAAAAAAAAAAAAAAAAAAAAATAGACCTCCTAACTTCAAAAAAAAATAAATCCTAACTTGTTCTTACCTCGGTCCTCAGGCAGCAGCAGGCTCTGCACAGGCAAGCTCATGACTAGTCCAATCACACCGGAGACTAAGAGGAGGAGTCAGGAGACAGAGAGAAGGAGGGGAGTAGGAGAGTGCAGCGCACATTCTACACATGTGCACTGCTGCCCGGGATGAATCTGCTGCTAAGCAACAGGCAGCGGCGGCAAAAACACCCGGCGGGCTTGATAAATGTTTTAGGAGGGCCGCATGTGGCCCGCGGGCCGTAGTTTGAGGACCCCTGATGTAGATATTAGACAAAGATTTAATAATACCTAAGATTAATATCTTCAAGAAAATAGATGAGGATATTGTAAGTTTCATTACAGAATTGAAATCTATCTATAAAATTGCAAATGACAAACAAAATAATTGAAAGAAAGAATTCAATAGAGTTAATATATGAAGGCATGCAAGAGATATAATTAATAAACTGAAAGATAGAACAGATCAAGGGAAAATATTCATATAGAAGCCTATAAAGATAAAAAAAAACAGAAAATACATACATTTCCATTAAAGACATACAGAACATGATAAAGAAATCTACCATATATGCAACTGGACTCCAAAAACGTGAGTAGTAAGGGACAGAAGTAGTAATTGAAGAGATGCTGAGTAAACATTTTCTAAAATCATTGAAAGACATTAAGCCACACATTCAAAGAGCTTTTCGAATACCATTAGACACATGATTTCAAATTGTTGGAAACCAAAGAAAAAGAGAAAACCTTGAAGGGATCCAGATGAAGATATCAGCATGCTGATACCATATAAATAGGTATACATGCATAGATATACATAGAAATATTTATAGATGTGTGTATATATACATGGGTTAGTATGCACACATGTATTTTCTTGCTCTGTCAGCTGAGAAAATCTAGAAGCAAAGATACTCTATCAGCAATGAGCACAACTAGCACCCAAAAAGTTGGTTTCTGATAAAATGCTCTACTAAAAGAAGCCAGATATCATTGGAGAAATGGCTAATTCTAAGGGCTGGGGCAGGGAATATAAAAGATGAGTCTGGAGCATCTTGGAGGCTAGAAAGTAAGAAAGTGCTAAAAACAAAAACAAAAGCAAAACAAAACAACAACAGAACCACAACACACCACTAATTAGAATATGGAAAAGGAACATAACAGAAGCACAAGAGCCAACTGAAATAGCAAAAGAGCCACCAATGGCCAAAGCTGGAATAATTTAAGAAACAAACAAACAAACAAACAACCCCCCCCAAATATCCAAGAATGTATAGTAATATAAAGGTATGAATAAATAAATAAGGTAGAATAGACAAATCTCTTGTGCACAGGAATTTCATATAATTTGTGTAAATGCTCCAAGTTCAAAGAGGTGGAGCATCACTCCTCATGCCTTAAGTGTGGGCTGCCATTACCAACTTCCTTTGAAAAAGCACCATGTAGAAAAGGAGTCACTTTACAGTGGAGAACTCAGACAAATATGACCTCAGCCAGGTGATCAACAATGATTTTATGTTGTTAACATGCACCCTTGATATGATAGGATAAGAATGGCACTTTACCTTTGTGGTCTTCCTTTTAAGGAACCATAACTCATGTCTAATCATGACAAAAATGTAGGACAAATCCCAACTGAGAGACATTCTACAAAATATCTGACCAGTACTCCTCCAAACTGAAGGCCATCAAAAATAAGGAATGCCTGAGAAACTGCCACAGCCAAGAGACATACTTAACTAAATGTAATGTGGCCTCCTGAATGAGACCCTGGAATAGAAAGAGGATATTAGGTAAAAAACAAAGAGATCTGAGTAGCATATAGTTTAGTTAATTAGCCTACTGCAGTGTACCATGCTAATGCAAAATGTGACCAACATGGGAAGCAAGGCATGGCTATGGAGAAGACTCTATGCTATCAGGGTAACTTTTCTGCCTATCAAAAAATATTTTAAAATAAAAATTTTGTTGTTTTACAGTAATGAAACTTAAAAATGACTTTTGGGTATGAAAGATGAAAGACAGCAGGCAATGAAATCACATTTTTTAAAGTGCTGAAAGAAAATAACTGCTAACCTAGAATGTCCAGTAAAAATGTCCAGTAAAAATGTCTTTCAAAAATCAGAAAAAGAGATATTTTAGACAATTTATAACCATTAAAATAAATACTAAAGAAAATTATTTAAGTAGAAGAAAAATCATCCCAAATGAAAGCATGTTAACTTAGAATAGAATAATGAGCCCAGGAAAGGATAGATATGTAAGTAAATCTAAGTTAATATTAACTTTTAAAAACACTCAATAATAATAAACCATGGGGTTAAAATGCACACTGCTGATAGAACATATGAAGGGAGAGAATAAATGAATTACTTTTAGGTTCTTGTACAAGTAGAAAGGAGACCTAATTTAAAGTAGAGTCTAAAGTCAAGAATTAATGTTTTAAAATCTAGAGTAACTTTAAAGAAAAGAAAATATATATACAAATTCTAAATTATACACAGGTGGGCAAAAATAGTTTTATAGTTATTATACAAATAAATAATATAATAATTAATTAATAATTATACAAGAATTTCAAAAATAATAATTATACAAGAATAAACTGTTTTGCATACTCACAACTATAAACCTACTTTTGCCACCCCTATATATCTAACTTTTAAAATATATGTAAATGTATGTATAAAATATGAGAAAAATAATTAATAAAATATAAAAATATGTCATCAATCTTTAGAAGACAAGAAATGAGGAAGAGATGAACAAAGATTAAATGGGATAAATAGAAAACTAGTAGAAGGATGGTATGTTTAAACCCTAATATATTAGTAGTTGTATTAAATGTAAATGGACCAAGCACTCCAATTAAGACAAAGATTATTGTGCTAGATTGAAAAACAAACTACATACTTCATGTAAGACATAAGATTTAAATGTAAATTAAAAACATGAAAAAGGTAGACTATAGGTCATTAAAGCATATACAATAAAAAGCATATACAATTTTCAAACAAAAATAACTGATGGAGCCATATTCATATTGAACAAAGTAGCCTTTAATGTAAGAAATATTTGTAGAGACACAGGGATATTTCACAATGATTAAAAGGTAAGATCAACTAGGAGAAATAGAATTCTAAATCTGGATGCACCTAATACCATTTCTTCAAAATATATAAAGCTAAAAAATTGCTAGGCTAAAAGGAACAATAGATAAATCCACAATCACAGCTAGGGCTATTAACACAGCTCCTGAAACTCTCAAAACAAAAGAAGCAAAACATCAATAAGGGTATACTGACTTTAAAATGCAGAATCAACAAATATTTCTAAAAAAATATGTTGACTTTCAATTTCTGGCTCCTCATATAAGCAGCTTGGAAGTCAGTCATTCTCCATCCTAACAGCAAATAAAAAGCTGAACAGACGGAAAAATCAGCAATTCTCTTAGATCTGTAAGAGAGGAGAGAACACTGGACAAATAGGTTGCCCCAAGATCGACAGGCAGACATATGAATACAGGAAGTCAAGACTTACCAGGCAGAGACTCACAAGCTGAAACCATCATGGGAACCAGTGCCAGGGCAGAAAAACCTGAACTGTAATTCACACATCGCGGGGGGTCAGTGTGGACAATGCAGAGTTAACAACTCCAGGGGAACTGTCAGGGGATGGGCACAGTTTTGTGAGTTTTACCTCCTGGAGCTTGACCAGGTTTCCACAGAAAACATCAAAGAAAAGCCCCTGCACCTCTGGGGTGGGGGGTGGGGGCGGGAAGCACACTTTTTAAAATATTCCAGAGCACTCTATTTTTCTTAACATGACCAGCCTTAGGAGAAACTAGTTAACAAGAGCCTAATCTACAGGGGTATCGTCAGAGTTTAATGACTTTGGGGGAAAGGAAACATTCGGCTCTAGCCTTCTAACTGGGAAGAAGGGACACACCCAATGCCAGCCTGGTCTACCCATCCTGTGCCACCTACAGGGGAGGAAACACTGAGAAACACTGATTATGTGGAGAGGTCTGGCTCACCAAGGGACCAAGACTTAATCACAGGACTAGAGTAATGCTTTCCCTTCCAACACACACCACCATGTTACTAAGGCTGGTTTATAGCAGTTCCTTTTACCCAATATGTCATGTCCAGCTATCAAGAAAAAATGACAAGGCAAACTCAAAAGCAACAAATGCAACTGAAGATACAGAGCCAGCATTTGAACCAATCAAGGCAGGAATGTTGGAATTATCAGAGGGGTACTTTAAAAACAACTACTACGAAGGGTTCGAATTGATAGACAACCGCCAAGAACAGATGGGTAATGTCAGCAGAGATATGAATATCCTAGAAAAAGAAAATGCTAGACAAAAAACAAACAAAAATACCCACAACTGTACCAGAAATGAAGAATGCCTCTGAAGGGCTTACTAGTAGACTAGACACGGCTGAGGCAAGAAGCTCTGAGCTTGAGGATATATCAATAGGAACTCCAAAAACTGAAAAACAGAAAGAACAAAGGTTGGAAGAATACAAAACAGAAGATCTAAAGACTGTAGGACAAATTCACAAGGTGTGATATACACGTAATAGGAATAGCAGAAAGGGAAGAAAGAAAGAAAAGGACAGAAGAATTATTTGAAACAACAATAACTAAGAATTTCTCCAAATTCTTGTCAGACATCAAAACGCAGATCCAGGAAGCTCAGAACACCAAGCAGTACAGAGGCCAACACTGCACCCACAACTGATGGATAAATATGCTTTTTAAGTAAATGTGAAATATTTACCCAAACTCACTGTATGTTGGGCCATAAAGAAAATAGCAACAAATATTAGAGGATTGAAGTCACATAGAGTATGTTTTCTGACTATAGATCTAAACAATAAATCAGAGGTAAAGGATAACTCAAAACTCCTCCAGATGTTTTTAAATGAAGTAATGCGCTTCTAAACAATCTATGGATCAAAAACCAAATCACAATAGTTACTAGAAAATATTTTGAAGTGAGTTAATCAAAATATGACATCAAGATTGTGGTATAAAGCTGAATCGGTGTTCAGAAGGAAATTTGTAGCCATGATTACATATATTAACAAAAGAGGATAAAAAGCAATGATCTAAAAACACATAATCTTAAGAAACTATTATTTTACTTAGGTTTAAGTAGTAAATAAAGCAACTGAATACACAAAAACTGAAACACAGGAAATAAATGAAGAGCAGAAATCAATAAAGTCAAAAGCCAACATACGATAAAGAGCATCAACAAAGCCAAATTAAAAAGATTAATTTATAAACCCCAAACAAGAGGAGCAAAATAAGAGAGAAAACCCAACATCAGAAATAAAAAAGAGGATTATCATTAGATTCTAAAAATACTAAAATTTATAAGAGGCTATTTTAAACAACTTTATGCCAATACATTTGAAAATTGAGAGGATAAAATGGACATGTTTTCTGGTAACAATTTTTAAATGGGCACAAGAACAAAACACATGAGATAATCTAAATAATCCTATACCTATTAAAGAAATTGAATTTGTATATAAAACTTTAGCTAAAAATTTCCAGGCTGAGATAAGTATATGATTAAATTACTCCAAACATTAAAATAATACCAATCTTACACTCCTCTAGACTCATTTTATAAGTCCAACTTAACTCTAATACTAAACCTGAAAAGGATATAAAGTGCATAAAAAGAAATTTACAGACCAGTATCCCTCATGAAAATAGATGCAAAAATCCCAAACAACATATTAGCCAATTAAACCTAGCTGTATGCCAAAAGATAATTCATCAAGAATGCAGACTTGATTTAAAAATTAAAAATCAATGTAATTCACTTTACTACAAAAAAATAAAATAAAATAAAAAAAGGACAGCACTGGCCAGTGTGGCTCAGTTGGTTGGAGCATCATCCTGCACTGAAAAGTCTCTGTTCAATTCCTGGTCAGGACACATGCCTAGGTTTCAAATTATGTCCCTCAGTTGGGGCACATGCAAAAGGCAATCTCTCTCTCTCTCTCTCTCTCTCTCTCTCTCTCTCTCTCTCTCTCGTCCCTCCTCTTTCTAAAAATATCAGTAAATATATCACAGTTGAGGATTTAAAAGGAAGAAGAGTGGTGTCACATCTTAAAAAAAATTTAAAAAGGAGAAAAATTATATGAACATCTAAATAGAAGCAGAAAGAGAATTTAATAACATCTAACACCCATTCTTGATTTAAAAAAGAACTTTTAGCAAAGTAAGAATAGGAGGAAACTTCATTAATATACCTTAAAAAAAGCTTATAAACATCTTACATATTGTTAAAATAATGAGTTTCCTCTCTGAGAAAAGGAATAATTTAAGGATGTCTGCTATCATCATTTATATTTAGAATTGTACTTGAAGTCCTTATTAGTTTAATAAGTTAAGAAAAATCAATAAAATAAATAAATAATAGAAAGGAAGAAATAAAGCTGACCATATTTGCAAATGACATATTTTGTGCATAGAAAATCCAAAAGCATCTACAGATAAATTATTAGAATTCATAAGTGGAATACTTTTGAATACAGAGTCAATAAAAATAAATTATATTCCTCTATACTAGCAAAAATTATTAGAAAATAAAATTTTAAAAATAAAACCATATATATATATATATATATATATATATATATATATATATATATATATATATATCTAAGTGACCAAACAACCAAACGTCTGAACCACTGATCGACCAGTCACTATGACATGCACTGACCTCTGGGGGCAGACACTCAACGGAGGAGCTGCCCCCTGGTGGTCATTATATGCCCATAGCCAACCTCCCGCGGTCCCTACTCTGGCCCTGATTGGCCCTGATCGCCAGCCAGGCTGAGGGACCCCACCCGTGTATGAATTTGTGCATCAGGCGTCTAGTTTATAATAACATCAAACCCATCAAATATCTAAGAATAAATTTAACCAAAATTTTGTAAGACTTCTAGGCAAAACCTACATGACAGTACTGAGAGAAATTAAAGTTGACTTCGATATATGGAGGAATGTACCATGCTTATGGATTGAAAGAGAAGTCATGGAAATCTGAACAAAATTTCCAGCAAGTTTTTTGTGGACATTGACAACCATTTCTGAGATGTGTAAGGAAAATCAAAAGGTCATGAATAGCAAGACAGAGTAAAAGAAAATACAACAGAATTGGAGGATTTATATTGACAGCTATCAAAACTTTTAGATAGGAGCAGCAATTAAAACAGTGCACAACTGATACAAATACTGACAAATAAACCAATGGAAGAGAATAGAAAATCCAATATCAGACTCATGCTTATAGTATCATACACGTCACTGAAATGTTGTAGGGAATAAATAGCCTTTTCAATTTGTGAAGCCTGATTAATTGACTATTCATATGGAAAAAAATTGAACTTCATCTCTACAGCAGCACATCACCCACCAGATCAATTCTAGATGGATCGTCGACCTAAATGTTAAAAGCAAAACAGTAACATTTCCAGAAGATAATATAGAAAACTATCTTTATAACTTTGTTTGGCATAGGCAAAGATATCCTAAACTGTACATATAAAGAAAAACAATAAAGGGAAATAGTGATAAATTGGACTTTAAAATTAAAAATACTTTCTTTATCAAAAGATACCATTGCCCTAGCCAGTTTGGCTCAGTGGATAGAGCGTCAGCCCAAGGACTGAAGGGCCGTGGTTTCAATTCTGGTCAAGGGCATACACCTTGGTTGTAGACTCGATCCCAGGTTGGAGTGTATGGAAGGCAACCAATCGATGTGTCTCTCTCACATCAATGTTTTTTTTTTCTCTCTCTCTCTGTCTCTCTCCCTCCCTCCCTTCTACTCTCTCTAAAAATCAATGGAAAAATATTCTCTGGTGAGGGTTGACGAAAGCAAACAAAAACAAACAAAAAAGACTGAAGGAAAGCTGTAAAGAAGAAATTTGCAAAACATATCTGATGAAGAACTGATAACAAGAACATAGGCAGAACTCCTATGAATTAGTTATAAAATACAGACAACCCAATTAAAAATGGGTAAAACACTTGAATTGGCCCTCTTTTGCAATAACTACTAAAAGCGAACTTTGCATACTCTTGCACCTAGCCATTTCAATTTCTTGCCTAAACTCAGCTGCCAATATCTTGACCTGGGTTACAAAGAAACATTTTATTAGCTAGTTTCAAATAAGACCGGATACATTAAGTTTACAGTTAGAAGTGACATAGAAGGTATGTTAGAACTTATTAAATAAGAATCAAAATGCTTATGTAAAAAAAATTAGTATTTGTCATATACAACAGGAAAATATCTAAAGGCAAAAATAACTTTGAGATAATGTTTGATCCCAGAACTGAAATGATGTCATGAGTGATGTCATGAGTACTCAGATACTCTCTCTTGTCTCTGATCACCATATTGGTTTTATTCTCAGGCTCCATGTAGTGGCAAATGGATGGTGCCAATAGCTCTAGTCCTAATTCTTCCCAGGGGCAAATCCAGTTAAAAACTGAGCATTTTCTCCCAGGTGTGACATCATAAGCCGAAATATGCACTCGAATTGGAATGATTTGAGGAGTATTTTCAAAAACTAAAATAATAACTGTGATCAAGGTAATAGAATTACACTGATTGGTTAGGCCTGGGTCACATACTCATTCCTGAACCATCCTGATGGCTGGAAGAATTACAAAGTGATGGTTCCCTCCCTGAAGTTAGGATCCTCTGCAGATCTTTATGGACTGAGCTAGTAATGGACAAGGAATTTTGGGGTGTTTGTCTCAGAAGAAAAGGGTACTGGTTAAAACCACAAACATGTCCCCCAAAGGGCTATGAGACTGACTTTCAAGAGAGCAAAGCAACAGACCCAAGTTCTACAGAGTTCATGTCAGAAGCTGGACTTAGAACAGAAAGCTTCACCTAAAAACTCAAGAAAATGCCATTCTCCTGAAGGCTGTGAAGATGCAGACAGGCCTTTAGACCTTAATTCTGTCAGGCATTCTTTCCTCGGTTCTGGCTGGCTCCAAGGCCAAGAAAGGGAGTCAGCTCATGCTGGGGGAACAGGTTGCCAGACAGTCTCCTAAGGTATCTGGATGCAATCCCACATAGCCTTCATTGGGTAAGGTTGGGGTCTTGACTAGGAGCCAGGAGTCTGGTGGCCTGGCTGGGCCTAGGCATCCAGGATTGGCAGGAGGTGCCTTCCACACACTGTCTCCCCATAGCACCATCTGCAGCTGCCTTCTGCATTTGGCCCAAAGACAACATTGCCAATCATGTCAGGGAATTGTTGGGCCTTCTGCAAGCAAGACTTGAGAAAGGCCAAATCTGACACTTGGCTGCTCTCATTGAAGTTAAAAGACTCAGCTTAAGTCAAGAAACATAACAACAACAACAACAACAACAACAACAAAGCGTACGTGATGCATGAGAGAATGTAGCCATGAAAGACAGTGGGCCACAAGGTACATGCCAAGGAAATGGATGAAGGAGGCCCAGAAAGGTTCTGTGGCTTTGAGGTGACTAAAAGATGCTAGCAAGCTCAAGGATTTCATTTTTAAGACCACACGAAGCTCAGAATGAGGGCAAGAGAGAAAATGAATCCACTGTTTATTTTGTTTTATAAAAATTCAGCTTCTGTTTTCTAAAAATCAAGGTATAAGTAAATAGTCAGTCAGGGGCTCAGTAGTGGATTTTGGTTGGGCTGAACAGTATCTGATCTTGAATCCAAAAGTGGCCTCCACTTATGAACTCAAGTGCCAGAACAGTCGTGGTAAATGGCAGAGGTGGACTGTGATGATTAGTTTATGTGTCAATTTGTCTAGACTATAATTCTTAATCATTCAATCAAAAATGAATCTAAGTATTGCTGTGAAGATATTTCACAGATATAATTAAAGTCCATTATTGGTTGACTGTAAGTAAGGGAGATTATCCTAGTCTAGTGGCCCAGTGCATGGATTTGTGCACATTGAAAGGGAAATAATTAGAAGAAATATTTTAAAATTGCTATTTGCTTTTTCTCTCTCAGTGTCTGGGAGCCAGACAGTGGCTCCGCTCCCTGCTGCCACCGCTGGTTGCCAACGCCCGCCATGTTTCACGCCACCCCCTGATGGTCAGCTCACATCATAACGAGTGGTAGAACTCCCAGTCTTCTGGTTCAACCATTGCCCAAGGGGACAATTTGCATATTAGGATTTTATTATATAGGGTAATTTGGGTGTGGCATGATTCAATCAGTTGAAAGATTTTAAGAGTTGGACTGAAGTTTTCCTAAGAAAGAAGAAATTTCACCTGTGGCTAGTAACTTCAGATCATGCCTGAGAGGTTCAGCTTGCCCTTCTTGATGCCCTGCCCTGTGAATTTCAAACTTAACTTCTTTTAAAATTTTTTTATTGATTAAGTTATTACATATGTGTCCTTATCCCCACATTACCCTCCCCCCCACTCATGCCCTCACCCCCCTGTTGTCTGTGTCCATTGGTTAGGCCTATATGCTTCCTTATAAGTCTTTTGGTTGATCTCTTTCCCTTCCTCCACCCTCCCCTACTTTATAAGCCTTCTCAATCATATAAGTCAATTCCTTGTGATAAATCTCATATATCTCCTACTGGTTCTATTTCTCTGAACTCTGACAGATACAGTTGGTTATATGACTATCAAAAGCACAATGATACATGAGGAATCCTATATAATAAAAGCCTAATATGCTAAGTGTCTGGTTGTCTGGTAGGCCATTCAACCAATCAAGGCGTAATATGCTAATGATATGCCAAGGCGGCTCAACTGCTCACTATGATGTGCCCTGCCCACCAGGGGGCAGATGCTCCGACTGGTAGGTTAGCTTGCTGCTGGGGTCCGGCCAATCAGACAGGCCGGACAAGCCCTGGAACCCTCCTGCGTCCTCTCCCTGGCTGCCCAACCTCCTACATCCCTCCCTGGCCCTAATCATGCATCAGTGGGTTCCCTTGGCCTGGCCTGCACCCTCTCACAGTCTGGGCTGAGGAACCCCACCAAGTCACCCTGGGGGCAAGGTCCCACCCTACAATAGATTGTACATTGCTAGGCACTTGGGGTTTTTCCATGCTGATGACCTGCTGTACCTGACCCATCGTTCTTGCTCTGCTCATATCTATCTAACTGCCTACAATAGAAGGATTGTAATCCTGTCAACAATAAAAAATTCAAATTAAAAAAAAAAAGAAGGGTTGAGCAGAGCAAATAGCACAATGTCTGGAATATCACTCAATGATGATCTTCACCGTTATAGCAATTGATGAGCCCCTTATTCAAATGTACTTGGAAGATTGTCTTGGGCATAGTACAGTCTTTCTTCATCAAGCTGGTCTATCTATCTTCTCCTCTGTATTATTCCTTTTCCATGTGGTCCAGGTTGAAACTGGTTGCTTCCTTGAATCGAATAACAAATAATTAAATTTAAAAAGCTCTTCAGACTTTTAAACAAAAATAGCAATTGCTAATTTTAAGAAAGCTTTTTTCTTTTAATAGTTTCTGGGAGCCCTTGCCTCTAATCATTGAAAATAAACAAAAGACTTCTATATTTATAGTCCTCTCTCTAAGTATTCTCTGCCTGAATTTTTATGTTCTTTTAATAATAGCTTACACTTCTACATATATATTAGCTTATTTAATTCTCACAACAACCCTATGGGGTACATACATGTAATACTTCCCACTTTGCAGATGAAGAAATATGCACAGAGAGCTTAAGTAACATAGTCACCGTCACATGGCTAGACAATGGCATATCCAGGCTTTGAACCTCAGCAATTTTCGCTCCATAGTCTGTGCCCTTTACCATTATACCACACAGCCTTTGATTACTTAGCTTGCTCCATCTGCCAAGAAGAATAATTAGGTCTGAAAGAACAATGGTTCTGTGACCAAACAGAAACCTGGGTGACAGGACAGGTGTTGCAGGCACAATAGCAGATGGTGTTAAAAGATAGTGACTTTTGCCCTGGCATGTTTGGCTCAGTGGTTGGAGCACCAGTCCATGGACTGAAGGGTCGCAGGCTCGATTCCCAGTTAGGGGCACATGCCTCAGTTGGGGGTTTCCCAGCTCTGGACGGAATGAATTCAGGAGGCAACCAATCGATGTCTCTCTCTTTCTCTCTCTCCCCACCTTCCTTCCCTCTCTTCCACCTCTCTCTCCTCCCTCCTTTTCACTCTTTTTAGAAATCAATGGAAAAAATATCCTCTGTGAGGGTTAAAAAAAAGATGGTGCCTTTCCCGTGTGACCCTGGGCTGGGAGAAAATCATCCACTCCCCAATGCTGCTTGACTTCTTTCTGTCAGAGTGGGAGAGGAGCTCAAATCCGAGAGCCTCCTATGCTTTCCTGGGAAAATTATGAAAGTTGCTAAAAACTCTTATTTTTGCAAACATGACTGCAAAAGTTACCACAGCCCTTAGTTATTAAAATGCGAGCCACCACACTTCTGAATATCTGGAGTCCACCAGGACCAGCCCTACAAGGGCCTGCACCACAAGGTAGAGGGATCCCTGAGAAAGGCTGTGTGCTCTGTCCATGGTATCTGCGGGGTGTTGTGACTTTGGGGATAAAGGAGGGAGCGAATGAGAACAGTCCCACATCCCAAAACACTGGCCCATGACCTGCAGCAAGATCATGGAGGCTCTTCATACCCTCTACACAACTGCTTGTCCCTGTAGCAAGCCAATGGCCTGAGCTTGCTTCATATTTTTATGAAAGGCGATCTCCATACATGTCCATAGGGTACCCACTATAAGTAACCTCCCTCCCTTTTACAGCTTGATTTGCAGCCTAATTCTGGCACGAGGGTGTAATAGATGGTGGCTCCAGATGACAGCATTTCCAAAGCCCAGGGACAAATCAAGAACAGCTTGTGTGGCAGAAAAATCCTTCCCTGTGCTCTCCTTTGCTCTACACTTGTGCAACCAAGTCACAGCCAAACCATCATTCTCAACTTTGGCTGTCATAGAATCACTGGGGGCTTTAAAAAATCTCCATGCCTGTGATGACCCCCAGATTCTTAAGTTTGAATCTCAGGGGTAGGACCAAGGTATCTGTATTTTTCAAACTTCCCAGGCGATTCCCATGAAATTTCCTAAAAATTCTCTTAGCAAAGGTTGAAACCACTGAGCCAAGCCCTCATGGGCAATGTGGGAATTTATTTCTTCTACCTCTGGGAGTCCTGAGTCACTCAGGAAAGTGTGAACATCATGACCAGTCCCTGTGGACTGACAGGCCCTCTCTGTGCTGTGGGAGTGCTCCGCTCTGGGGAGGAGCAGGGGTCCTCTGAGCAGAACTGGAGCAGGATGTGTCTGAGTGTGTCCATGCGTGCGCACGTGCTCCTGAGGGATGAGGGCACACAGTTCCGTGTCAGGCAGGCTTTGGAGTAACCAGGGACTGCTACGCTCTGAGAAATAGTTGGCCTCAAAAAGATTGGTTTTACATGGCTTCCAGGAGGGCTGTGGGCTTGCTCTGAATGCGACAGAGATTACCCCATCCTGGGGAAACACTGCATCTCTCTCTCTCTCTCTCTCTCTCTCTCTCTCTCTCTCTCTCTCTCTCCTTCTTAGCATCCTCATGTCTGAGAGCGCCTTGTCACGAGCAAAGCTGGGGAACCAGGTCATGAGGGTCACCATTGGAACAGGATGAAATCAGGAGGCTCTGGCTGGATGAGGACACACTGAGATCTGTGGTAGGGCTGATATTTTATAGGAGCAACACCCCACCCACTGGGAACTGAAACCGTGACTAGAGTGTTCACAAGTATGCAAGATGGCACAGGTGCACAGGGCAGACGCCTGTGGGGACAGGAAGTCAGACTCCCCAGGGCTCCAGTTCTGCTCCATTCCCAGAAAACAAAGCCTTTAAGAACCAACTACAGGGGTAATTTTGCCTATTTTTAAAAGCCTTAACGTGTAGGAGAGGGAACTAATTGACATATGTGTTAGAAGCTCCACGTGCAGTAAATTATTTAATCCTCAAAATAGCCCAGACATAAGATAGGTATTTTTACTCCAGTTACAAATGATACAGCTGGAGATGTTGGAAATTAGGTGAGTTTTCCAAAGGGGAGAACATTTCAGGATTCCTGTTCGCCCCTCCTCTTTCTGGCTCCAGAAACTGGTCTTTGCTCCACACCAGGCTGCCCTGGGATCCATGTTGAGGTTCTAGTGTAACCAGTGATAGTGTCCACATCACGAACTCCCATTTCTCAAGCACTCTTTGTGTGGGGGTATTTTGCCTGAATTGTTTCAGTTAGTTCTCACTACAACCCTGGAGTGAGGAGTATTCTACCCATTTCAGAGATGGGAACCAGGCTCAGAGAAGTCAGGCGACTCCTTGAGGACACACAGTCAGCAGATGCAGAGCCAGATTCAGGGCCAGCTGTACTCCATTCTCCCCAAGGGAAACCCAAAGTGCTCAGGGGCTCAGGATAGAATTCTGGACTCCGGTAGGGTGTCAAAGGAGATGCCTTAGGGTATAAAGATAGGGCAGCTCCACTTACTCAGACAACAGCACCAGCAGGTGCTGTCTCACTCCATCCCTGATGAAGGGCTGCGGGAACTTCTAAAGTGACTTCAGACCCCAGAGCCTGCTCGGCAAGGCCATGGGCAGTTAAAATGTGAGCAACATGACTCCATCCCCTTTCTCTGAAACATGTTGATAACATTGCAGCAGAGTCAGTTGCACTTTTCCTGCACCCCAAATTCATATAGAATTATTTGTCCTCATCAGGCAAATGCAGACAATCAGTACCTTCCTTCCCTGATAATGACCCCAGAGAGGCACCGACTCAAAGGCACTCAGAGATCATAAGCACACAGGCAGCCAGGTGGCTGAGATCTGTGGGCAAACGAGGAACAATATTTATTATATTTTCACAAGTTTCTAAATGAAAAAAGACTCTCTTCCTTTAAGGCTCATACCCTTTCACTTTCAGTGCCCCTCCCATTTTGTCCTTTCTATTGGGGCATTTCATTTGCAAGAAGTCTCCATCTCCCTTATTTACATGTGAAAAAACATGGAGCATCATGTGGTGAGGGTTTGGGCAGACACTGAATTCCATTCAATTCTCATTTCCTCTCTGACAGTCACCATTGAATCAATCATGTTCTCCCTGCCCTCTCTCTGACCACCTCAGAGATCCCAAATCGCTTTTCATCTCATGTGTCAATCACCCTCAGACCATGTCCACTTTTCATTACTAACACGCCATCACATGACCTGCTAATCTGTCACTTTCTGACAGCGGTTAGTGTGCCAATTGATTTAATTAGCAATCAATTAGCTTGTTACTATTGGAAGTAATTACCTTTTATAGAGAAAAGAGGCAGCTGGTGAGGGCAATAAAATCGCACTCATAAAACTGCATCTACTTCCCTCTGCACGGCAGAACCACCGCACTCAAGGGCTGGCCAAATTACGGGTGACATGCACATCTTGTGACTAGTCCCTGGGGAGGTATGCCCCCTCCTTATTATGTGCCATTGATAGTACCCAGAATTGTATTTTCAGGGAAAGATTGGGTTAATGGTTTGTGTTCTTGCTCTTATACATACACGTTTCAAAAGGCTTATGTTTGGAGCCAGGAAAAGAACTTGGAAATACACCTAGAACCTCCCTTTTCCAAAAATGGATTTAGTAACATCCAGAGAGGCCAAGTGACTGGCCCAAGGTTGCACAGCTGACCATGCTGGAGGCCTACGGAGAGAGTATCCTCCTGACTTCCAGCCGCTCCTGGGAAGGGGAGGGGCCTCTTTGCACCATCCCTGCGCCACTGAAAGTTTGCCTCTGTCTTCCTGGAGGACCAGCCGGATGGGCAATGGGGAGGTGAGGGAAGAATGGACATATTCGAGAGGGAGACCCTCAAGGTTGTGAAGATAAAAGACACTGATTGTAGAGTCACATTTTGAAAATGTGGAGACAGAAAACTCTGCTACCCAATGAGATGCATGCAGCATCGGCTGGCACAGAAGAGTCACAATTTTCAGCACGATTGCCTCTTCTTGTACACACAGACTTCAAATGTACCCGGCCCGCTCCTGACCCAGGGCTGCAGTACATTTCCCACACCTTCACTGCTAGCTCAGCCTCCAAACTGCTCCCCAGGCACGCGATGACTCGCTACATTAGCTCGGTAGTGAAGGAGAGGCAGTAATGAGATGACTAAGGAGACCCGGATTCCATTCATCATCCTGTTTGCTCCAATATAAGTGTTCTTTTATCAGCACTATTGGTACTGATGTCATCGCAGGAGGCATAAATCACCTCACCAGTGACAGGGTCCTATTAAGGGTCATGGCCTAAAATCATTATTGACAAATTAAGGATCACACTTGGCCATTTTGTCGACATGCCCTCAATTGGGGGTACGGCCTGGTTCCTGTATCTGGTCGGAAATTAAATAGTCATTTAGAGTCGTGAACGACCGCTCTGCGAATTCAAAGAGCAGCCACCCCGTCCTCTCCCTCAAATGTGAGAACCTCGCAGTCGACTTCAGCAGAAGCAAGGAACTTCTCTGCAGAGTCCTGCGTCCTTGTCATCAGCCCTGCTCATCCCAGCCGCTGCGGGGACACATCACATGACATTATCGCGCGCAGAACGGCACACCCTGGCTCGCAGCAAAGGCAGGAACCGGGGACTTGCCAGAGAATCACCGAGGGGCCTCATTTGGAATGCTGTCACCTCTGCATTGCTGCCTAATGAGACTGCGGAGGACTGTTTTGGAGGGCGGATGACATTGGGTGAGAGGGAAAGGGGGAAGGGTTAATGCCAATATTGTTCTATAACTTTGATACCCCTCATTAAAAGACAAGACAAGTGGTGTTTCCTGCAATATTAGGGAAGATCAGCTCCCTTATCTCTTTTAGGGTGAACAACAAAATTGGCTTTCTACTTAAGTACTTCCAACTTCTGAACCACAACTACCATTTGAAGAAGGTTATCTAGGCACGGAAGTAAATGCAGCTGTGCGGGTCCCCGGGTCATTGGCAGCTTTTCGCACTCCATGGGTCATTTTGAATAATATGGGCCGAAATGATGCTGAGAAATGTTTTCAAAGCACACGAATAAACACCTCATCAGGTTGTTGGTTGGAAAGAGTCAATATTGTCAAGATGACAGTTTACGCGAAATTAATCTACATATTCAATGCAAGTCCACACCAGTTTTAATGGTACATGTCTGTGTGTATGTGAACATCACAAAAATGGTTCTGTAATTCAGATGGAAGAATAAACAAGTAAAACTATGCAGGAAAATTCTGTAACATAAGTATAATAGAGGACTCCTTGTTCCAGCAGGTTCTAAAACACATTACAAACCAATAGTAACCAAAACAGTGTGGCAGGAGCACCAGACAGATGAGCAAAACAAAGGAAAAGAAATCCAGAAATAAGCACAGATACAAGAATTTCATACCGAAGATAGTGTTTCAAATAACAGGGAAGAAATTAATTATTTGATCATTAATATTATTAAAAATGACTGATATTTTGGAGACATGATTAAATCCCTAATGCATACACTATAAAAACTTAACTTCCTTAAAAATATGAATGTAAACTATGAAGCCACAAAAGTGATAAAGAAACTTGCAGGTAAAAATTTATAATTTTTGGAGAGGGAAAGCGTTCCTAAATATGAGATAAAAAAAGAATCCTTAAAGCAATAAAAGTGAAAGATTTAATTATGTACTAATTATGTAAATATGGTTAAAAAATTAAAATTAATAACAAACCACAAACTAAGAACACATACAGGGTGGGGCAAAAGTAGGTTTACGGTTGGAGTATGTGAAATATGGAGTTTATGCTTGTTATTACTTATTAGTTATTATATCATTTTTTATACAAGCAGTGGTAAACCTACTTTTGCCCACCCTTTACATAAGGCTGGTAGATAAAGAGTGCCTACCCCAATAGGAAAACAAAAACCACAGTATTTGTCTTCTGTAGAGGGTGAGCATTTACTTAGTGGAAAGATGCTCACAGTGTCTTTTTTTTTTAACAAAAAGCAGGTTGCAAAGCATGAAAATACACAGATTTTCATAAAGGGAAAATGTCCACAAACATAGAATTTAAAACTTTGGTAGACTTTGATCTGAATGTCCAATTAATTTACTTTAATTTGATAATGGTTATGAGTTTGAGTGTCATATTAAATTTTTTCTCTTTTGGAAAGCAGTGCAAATGATAATTTTATTTATGTAGGCAGATTGTATATGGAAAGAAAATATTAACTAGTAATGTAATAAAGAAATGATTTCTTTTGGGGCCTTAAGCTCCAATTTGTACTGTTTCCTTGTGGAATCATTTGATCAAACTGCAATAAAATTCAAAATATTTAACTGGGCCTGGTCAGCCTGCTCTGCCATCCTAGGTAATCACTGGAACTTTCGATCTTCTGCAAAAGCATAAGCAATACTTATGACTGAAACCTTAGATGGAGTTCATCCATTCCTCCAAGCAATAACCTTCACTTAACCAGTTAACTTCCTGGTCAGATAGGTTTTTTTTTTTATGTAAGAAGTGTTCTGAACCGAACACATGGAAATAGTAGAGATAAAACCTGCTATGGGTGCCAGGAGAGGGAGGGTGGGGTATCAGGACTCAAGCTTACAGCAAAAATGAGCCCAAGGCATGGCCCAAGTGAAAATGCAAGAACTCTGACCATGAGCATCAGCAACTACTGAATTTTTGAGATTGCTTCTTCTCACATTCATCCAAGAATCTTCACAAAACATGTACAGAATATTTTGATACAATTTCTGAGGGAATTAACTGACCCCCCTATGATCTCTATTTGAAGAACCCTAGCTCTGTTGGTTAGATGGGTCTGCCATACACATTGGGAAGTAACTCTTCTTTTCAGAGTAGTGGTCTGCCTTGGTGAAGAGACTGCAAGAGTAGGGGTTATGGGGGCATTCCAAGGGGCTGAATCTGGTGGTATGGGGGTCTCTTTCCAGTAGCCTTCCTTCATAGCTGATTCTACTGCCCTGAATGAAGAAGTCCCTCTTGAAGAAGGTAGATGGGATTAGTCAACCAGAGACCACCCAAGCAGGGCAAGAACCAACACAAATATTGATGACTGGGAGATGAAGTTAGGAAAATAGGAAGCAGGGAGAAGGAATGGGGGCCAGGATCAAATGGCTACCTGGAGGGCTGTGGGTAGGAATTATTGACTTTGGCTAGTTCCCACCCTCCCGTGTTGGGTTTTCCCCAACTCCAGCCTCACCCAAGCCCCACCTGAAATAATCTTTACCTAAATCAACTTCCTTTTTTACCTTATGTAAGTTCACTTAAAAGTTTTAAACTTTGTGTGTTTCTATTAAATGGAAACCAGTCTCATTTACCATAAAGAGATGGTAACTGTAAAAGTTTATACAATAAACCCAAACATTAGTATTACATTTCCTGCTGGAGGCTCTGAGCTCACTGTCTCTGTTAAAAGGAATGTTAGCTTGAGTTTGGGAAGTGAAACCGACCAGCACAGAGACTTTGTCCTGGAGCTCATCCAAAGAGAACTGTCGTGGATTTTTTTGTTTGTTTTTTTTTCATTTAAAAAAAATTAATTAATTTACTTTTTAATTGAGGTATCATTAGCATACAATATATATTAGTTTCAGGTGTACAATATATTGATTTGATATTTATATATTGAAAAATAATCACCACAATAAGTCTAGTTAACATCTGTCGCCATACCTAGTTAAATTTTATTTTCTTGTGAGGAGAACTTTTAGGATCTATGCTCCTAGCAAGTTTCAAGTATACAACACAGTATTATTAACTGTAGCCACCACACTGTGCATGACATCCCGGGACTGACTTAGTTTATAACTGGAAGTTTGTACTTTTTGACCCCCTTCACCCATTTCATCCTCTCTCCCAGCCCCTCACCTCTGATAACCACCGATCTTTTCTCTATCTAAAAACTAGGGTTTCTGTCTGCTCGTGTGTATTTTTTTTTAATTTAACATATAAGTGAGATCATATGGTATTTGTCTTTCTCTGATATATTTCACTTAGCATAACGTTCTTTATCCAAGTCCCTTATCCATTCATCTGCTGATGGACACATAGATTGTTTCAAAGGAAACTGCTCTTGTTCTCTATGAGTTTCAATGGCTTTTAACTCCTTTTAACTTCTTTTTTTGTTCAGCACCTAAAAACCATAAGCCACACTGACCTCATCAAAATTACCTACAAACCTCTCATTGCATGTCTTCCTTTTTCAGTAAACACTGCCCAGAGGTACAGGGACTAGCGGGATTCAAAGGCTGGGAGCAGGGTGGCCTGAAATAGAGGGGGCGCTGGCACCTGGAGCTCACTCTCAGTCTCGATGCTTGACAGCTACAGGGAGGACCACTGGCCTGTTCACCCAAGAAGCAAAGGCATTCAAGGGCAGATGCCAGAGCCAGGCTGTGAGCAAGCATGCCCCTGTTACCCTGTGCAGACCCAGCTCTGAGCCCACAGGACAGAGGGTGCCCTTGAGCGGGATGAGCTAACCCCCAGCAAAGGCTTTGAGAAAGGAAGACAGAAGTGTGGGTCGATGGGGAAGATTCAGGAGAGCATAGAAGAGTGGGCTCAGGGCTGTCAAGGTAGCCACTGGATGGTGAGCTTTCAGGTAGAGCCCTGGCTCAGTGTGGCGGGAGCAGGTGTGCTTGGGGACTTCTATCTCTCCTGCTTCTGCTGCACACCATGCCTCACCTGTCAGGCGCATGGATTATAGGGCAGCAGGGCTTGGGATCGCCCAGTCCAAGTCCCTCATCTTACAACTGGAAGACTGCAGCCCAGTGCAGACTGTGACTGATCCAACTGCAGAGTGGTCAGCACTTCCCACCTGGCCCCTGGGGACCACTCTTGTCTGCCAGCTGTGGGCCCAGCACCTCCTCCGTGCTACCCAGGCTACTGGGTATACACTCATCTCTGACTGCCCCTGGAAACAGTACTGCCTGGCAACCTTCAGGGGAGAGGACACATGGCGGCATTGACACACCCAGAAGGCCACAACCTTGGTTTAGGGGAGCTCTCTTGACAACACAAAACTTCAGAGAATATTTTCTTTAAAAAAAATCAAACCTGTTCTTGGAGATATTGAAGACTCACAGCGCCCTTCTGAACTCCTTTTTTTTTTTAGTTATATAGCTCCAGTCTCAAACTCTTAGAACTTCATTCTAGAACAACTGCTTCCTCCACCTTGCTTGTTGGCAGTCATGCTCCCTCACTCATCTGCTCTGAGTGGAGGCAGAGAGCATGGCACAGGCCTCCTCATTCCAGCTGCACCTCAGGTCCCTGTCCCCGCCCATGCCCAGGATGACCTGTGAGCGTTTGACCAGGTCATGGCCACATTCCACCTCCATTGCCACCTCTGTAAATGGAGAGTATTAGACTATTGGAATTCCCAAGCCAAGTTCCTTCAGCTCTCAAATCCTGAAAAAAGCTGCAGAGAGGAGGAGGGGGAGGGGCAGGGGGAGAAAAGTACTTTTCTGGGAAGAACTAAGTGAGAGCGCTCAAATATGAAATGCTCTGTGGGGACAATGGGATCTGGGAAAACATGAAGGGGGTATATGGCATGATGCTCATCTCCCACCACGTGCTGCCATATAGCAGCCTCCTCACCTGGTTGCCTAGCTCTGTGTTAGCAGGTGCTAGAGGACAAAGAAACAGAAAGAGTCCTTGCCTTGGAGGCTGTCACAGTGCAGCTGGTGTGCCTATGAGTGACTAAAGAACCATGCCCGCCTAGTCCTGGGTGCTCACTGTATGCTGGACCATCTCCTGCTTGGCTCTGAAATGTGTGAGTGCAAACATGTACCTACTTGACTGTCTCCTTTGCGATGCCCCCCTGAGGGCATGGGCTCTACCTTTCCTTCTCTGTATCACCCACACCAAGCACCATGCCTGGGTCATCATGGGCTGAGCCAATGATGAGTGAACAGATGGAGGAAGGATGGGTAGAGAGAGAATGTGTTCAAGAAATAGAGAACTCTCTGGGAGCCTTGGTAGCTTCAGAAAGAGCAGGGGTTGGTGGCACTTGTGGGATGTGGTACTCTGCATGCACCACACTGGTCGTCAGCACAGTCACATGTGTCCTTAGCTGGCAGTTTGCTATGTATCTTTCTCGGCTGTTTCCTGTGCTTCTGCAGGTGTATTTACATACATGCTTCCCTTTAAGACATGCATGGTGCTATACACATCACTCTAGAAATTGCTTTCAGACTTAACCATATATCATAGGTTTGTTCTATATTTTTCTTCTTCATGGCTGTGTTGTTCCCAATTCAATCAATACTACACAATGTATTTATTTATTCCCCTATTAATGGGCATTTACAATGTGTCCAACTTTGTGTCTTTCTTCATTACTTCAAATTTTGCTGTAGGAAACATCCCTTGTATATATTCTCATTATTTTATTTTCATTTCTGTAGAACACATTCTTGTATGAAATACTGCTGGTTCTTAAGGTATGTATATTTAAAATTGTTATAGAGCAAATTTATTTGCAAAAATTTATACTTTCAGCAGTAGAATGTGAGAGTGCCCATTTCCACACACTCTCACCAGTATTACATTATCAATTAAAATTACATTTTTGACAATTCGGTACATACAAAATGCACAATCATTATTGCCTTAAGTTGCATTAAAATAGTTTTTCAAATGAGTTAATATTCCTATGCATATTGTATGTTACTGTTTCTTTTCATTAATTCCCTGGTCATTTTCACTTCTTTTACTGAATTATTTGCTGTTGGTTTTTCTTATAGAAGATCATTATATATTAGAGAAATTAACATTTGCATATTAGCTATATTGCAAATATTTAGTAACATCTACCACTCACAAACATAACTTTTCCTCTGGCCAAATTATCACTTATTTTCCTTTTATAATTTTTGAGGTTTGTGTCTTACTTAAAAGGCCTTACTCACCCCCAAACTACAGAATATAGTCATCTCTATAGCAATCTAAATAAACTAATCACAAACTTTCATAGTTTTATGTTTATATCTATAACTTCTGTGGATTTTTATTTAAATAAATTAAATTTCATTGTTTCCCAAAAGGAAAGCCAGCTGTCTGTACATAATGTATTAAATTATCTATTATTTTCTTATACATTTGCAATGCTTTTTTAAATGAGATTTTCTCTAAATATATGAGAAAGTTAATTCAAAGACAGTGGTTTTCAAAGTGCAGTCTAGGGAGTTTTTGGGTTCCCTAAGACCCACTCAGGTCAAAACTATTTTTATAAATATATTAATATGCTGTGGTAACAATACTCTAACTCTCATGAACGTACACTGGAGTTTTTCAGGGCTATGTGACATGTCCTGAGGCCATTGCTGTGATGGATACTAGAGTGTGTGCTGGTATTTTCCTGCATTTCCATTTTCCTGTTTTAATTTCTAGTAGGGTAAATATTGATAGCTATAACTCACACACAAAAGCTCTTTGGATCCTCAAGAATTCTTTTAAATAATGTAAAAGGGCTCTAAGACCAAAAAGCACGGGAACTCTCAGTCTAGGTAGATTTGGCACGTTTTATTCTGTGACTTTGCATTTCTCCTGGCACGTTTGCCTAACCTGAGAGTCCACGTACCCAGACTGAGAAAGGAGCAGTGCAAGTAGAGAGAGAAAGCACAGCTCTCAAAAGGTTATGCCTTGTCTTTTGTCACCTCCACTTACTATTTCTGTCAAGTTGACCAAAGGGTCCAGCCCAATACAGCTCCGAGAATGTTTTACCATGTTCTCTTCTTTATTTACCACTCATCCGTTTCAAATTGAGACACATTCATTTCTCCTTCCTGAGATTTCTGGTTTGCAAATGGATCTACCGGTCATCCAATTTTGTGGTCCTTACTCATCCCAGTGCTCTTTAAGAAAGACCAGTGTGTGTTTTACTGGTCAAGAGATAGAGTAGAATTCCTGGCCTGAGGGTATTTGGTCATTTACTTTCTGGCTAGTGCCACATTCTATACCATGGGGGACCTGGGCCCTTGAGCTCAGCCTGATGTCCTGGAATCACTGCAACTTACAAGCCTCCAGGGGCAGCCAGCCCAGCCAGCATATGGGGATATAATAAGATGGGAAAAGACAAGGGTCATTCAAATCTCAAGTATAGAAGGCGTTTCAAATTGCATTTAGTAGTGAGAGTAATGCTTATCATGTGAATAAACTGTCATTTGAAATTCACAAAAGTTGTAGAATATATACAAAAAACACTTGCTTGTTAGGAAGCTCACCACTGTTGACCAATTCTTATTACCATCCCTATAACGTGCTTAACTTCCCCTTCCATCCCACACCACCCAAATACACACTAGACTTGCATAGCAATTGCTACTTCACTCATGTGTCAGTCCTTTCAGAAGTCTTTCTCAGACTCTTTCTCCCCAATCTCTGTCCACAGGGTTAGAGACCCCACCTTGTGCTCCTGGGGCACTTTCAATTACGTTGAATTTGCCTTTATGAGCATTGTTTTCCTAGGGCTGCCCTAACAAATAATCACAAATCAGGTGGCTGGATGGCTTACAAGAGAAACACATTCTCCCACAGTTCTGGAGGCCGGAAGTCAGAAATCATGGTGCTGGACAGGCTGTGCTCCCTTAAAAGTCTCTAAGGGGAAATCCTTCCTCGCTCCTTCCCACTTCTATGGCTGTCAGTATTTCTCCTCTTCCTTGGCTGTGTCTCTCCAATATCTGTCCCTGTCTTCACTCCGCCTTTCCTCTACTGTCTCTAATAAAGACACCGGTTATTGGATTTAGGGCCCACCAGGGTAATCCAGGGTGATCTCGTTTTGAGATCTTTAACTTATTTACCATGCAAAGATTCTTCTTCCAAATAAGGTAACAGGTTCTAAGGGTTAGGAAATTGGCACACTTAGGTCAGCCTTTTTCTGCATAATGTTTTATGCATTTGGACTATTCACCTAAATATCTGGATTTGGAGCTTCTTTGGAAAAATCAGAAGATCTAGCAACACTGGACTGCCTTCCCAATGGTACCAGTCAGGAGATATAGGTGTTCTCCAGTTCACTTGTGCCTGACTTGACCTCTCAGGTCCCCATAGGCAATTGGCTTTGTTATCCTTGCCTTAGACTAAGTCATCTTATTTGACTTTGCATTCCTAATATCTAGAACAGTGCCTGATACAGAGCAGTTGCTCAAAAATATTTGTTGAATTAAAGAATGTAGAACTTAAGGACAGCAAATGACAGACACTTTTCAATCTCAGTGGAAGAGACCTTAACAGGTGCCTGACCACGAATGGATATCTACCCCTCTCTATAAACATTAAAGAATCCTTGGGGATGAGAAGCTGCTGATATCATAGGTAGAAGGCTATACCAAGACATTGACAAGGCCTGTATACATGCGGACTGATATTGAACTTAGAATCAATTTGTTTGATTATTTTCACCTATCTACTAGTGATATTAGTAATAACAATAGTTATACTTGTTCTTTGGGTTTTTCTATATAGTCTAACTGTTTATGATTACTGTATAAGATAACTGTTAATACGCTTCATGGTTTATGCCAGTGGTCGGCAAACCACGGCTCCCGAGCCACATGCGGCTCTTTGGCCCCTTGAGTGTGGCTCTTCCACAAAATACCAAGTGCAGGTGCGCACGTACAGTGCGATTAAAACTTTGTAGCCCATGTGCAGAAGTCGGTTTTTGACCTGGGAGAGTCTATTTTGAAGAAGTGGCGCAGGCGGGCCGCATGGTACGAGCAGCGCGGGGGGGTACATTGTTTTGAGGTATGTTCGCTGAGGTTGACCCCTTCCAACTCTCCCATCCACACTCGTCTATCTGAAACAAGTATACAAGACGAGTGTGGATGGGAGAATTGGAAGGGGTCGACCTCAGCGAACGTACCTCAATCAGACTGAGGATGTTTTTAGCAAAGGCCAGCTTAGGAGTACCCTAATTAAGTTAATAACAATGTACCTACCTATACAGTTTAAGTTTAAAAACTTTGGCTTTCAAAAGAAATTTTAATCATTGTACTGTTGATATTTGGCTCTGTTGACTAATGAGTTTGCTGACCACTGGTTTATGCAAATGTTATACTAGATCCGTGGTCGGCAAACCATGGCTTTCGAGCCACATGCGGCTCTTTGGCCCCTTGAGTGTGACTCTTCCACAAAATACCACGTGCGGGCATGCACATACAGTGCGATTGAAACTTCGTGGCCCATGCGCAGAAGTTGGTATTTTGTGGAAGAGCCACACTCAAGGGGCCAAAGAGCCACATGTGGCTCGTGAGCTGCGGTTTGCTGAGCCATAGTTTGCCGACCACTGTACTAGATGACAAATACAGAAAAATGAGACAAAGGTAAAACTCGGATCATGATAGTTCATAAGATAACAATGATCCCGAGTGTGTTTTTTTCTCACAATAAAGGTCATAAGATTCGATTGCCTTCCATTTACCTGCCTGCCCTTTTAGGGAAGAATCTGTTCTCTACTCAGATCCCATTCTTACAGTGTTGCCATCCCCAGTGGCCAGCAAGATGACATGGATACAGAAACTTCCTGGAAGAGCCTTTCTAACACTGTGAGACCACACTACCTGATCAAAAAGTTGGTCATCAATATATCTTTTGGATTGCTTTATTACCAAAAGGGACAAAAAAAGTTTCTATGGAAAGTAACCTTACAGGGTAATCTGATCATAAATTCCTACCTGAGCAGGCCATTGTGGGCAGTCATGCCCCAGCCTTATATCTTCTTTAGTGAAAGGTTTTAAGCCAGCCTTGTCCATTGTTCCTGTGCATCTAAGTTAACACCTTTGAAATACCAGAAGCCATACCCCTCAAAGCAGATATTAACCCTCAAGAGAGCACATAATCTTGTTAACTATCATGTAATCCAATCCCCACCTTGTTTTTCCCCACTTTCAAGTAATCTTCCTTAAATTTCCTTCTTAATTTCAAATGCATAAAATAAGCTGTGAAACTGTTTGTTCTCTGGAACACATGAGATCTTGCATATGCCATCAGTTTCGCTCAAATAAACTCATAAAATTTCAGTAAGAAGGAACGGAAGAAAGAACGAGAGAGAGAGAGAGAGAGAGAGAGAGAGAGAGAGAGAGAGAAAGGAAGGAAGGAAGGAAGGAAGGAAGGAAGGAAGGAAGGAAGGAAGGAAGGAAGGAAGGAAGGAAAGAGAACAGAAATGTTTCCCTCTAACTCCTACTTATAAACTCCTTCTTACATTCAAATCATACAAAATAAGAGCTGTCCTTCTTCCTTATGAAAATCCCTTACATTTAAAAAATACAAAACAAAGGAGAATACATTTACACTAGCATTAACACTGATATATCCCTACTAACAAAGAAAGCTGTTTCAATTAAATTTGATTTATGAGAAGGGCTTGGAAAAATAGTGGCTAAAACAGAAAGGGGATATTTTCTGATTATGAAAAAGAAAATTGGAGCTCTGCAGGCCAGAAGTGCCAGAATGGTGTTATAGTATCACCAAAGACTCTAGAAGTCTCTCCTCCTTTTCTCTATCCTCAGTTTGTTGCTTCCACTCTTAGGCATTATCTATTCAGGTAGCTCTTCTGTTTCATTCTCTCTGCTCTTTCTGGGACAGACATTACATGTTTGTTAGATAAATTGTCATTATCCCCCATGTCTTTCTTTTTTTAAAAAATATTTCTTTATTGATTTCAGAAATGAAAGAGAGAGAGAGAGAGATAGAAACATCAATGATGAGAGAGAATCATTGATCTTCTGCCTCCTACAGGGGATTGAGCCCACAACCCAGGCATGTGCCCAACTGGGAATTGAACCATGACCTCCTGGTTCATAGGTCAATGCTCAATCACTGAGTCATGCCATCCGGGCTCCCCATGTGTTTCTTATGTTCTTTTCTATACTCTTCTTACTGTTTATCTTCAGTAACATCAGTCTGAGTATTTTCTCTTGACCTATATTTTGGTTCACCATTTTTCTTACAGTTATGTCTAATCGGATGCTAAAACCTTCTGCTGAGTTCTTAATTTCAGTTATCTTATTTTTAGTTTCAGAATTTTCATTTAAAACTTCTTTATATTTTCCAGTTCTCTGCTGAAATTCCCCATCTTATTATCTAATTGTTTTAGCATATGAATCACATTTACTTAAAACATTTTTGTCTAACTCAAATATCAGTTTCATTTGTGGGTCCATTTCTATCGACTGAATTTTCTGTTGGTTTTTAATCATATGACCCTTGTCTTCTAGTGTGCCTGGTAAATTTTTATTGACTGTCATATTATAGATGAAATTTTTAGAACTAATTTTAGGTCAAGAAATTATAATATATTTCCTTCAAAGAGGATTTGCTTTTATTTCTGGCAGGCAGTAGTATAGGGGCAGTTTATCTTATTCCAATTAGGAGTGAGTGGTTTGAAAATGTACTTCCATTTTATAAAGAGTAAACTATTTCACTTCTAGAGCAGGGAACTATGGGGGTCCCAAGGGAAGCTTCCTTGATAGGCTTGAACTCCAGTGTTTGGCCATGTTTCTCTGCCTTGGACGACTGTTAGAAGCCCTCTTCAGTTCTTAGTATCTCAGCCAATGCTTTATGCTGTTTTCCAGCCTCTAACCCACCACATTGGAATTGACAAATGCTTAGTGAGGAAAGAGGAGTGAATTTGGGGCTCACTTGACTTCCTTCTCTAAGGCTCTCCTGATTGTGTGCTTGCCTGGGTGCAGTGGGCACGCCTTAAGAAGATAGAAGAGAGGATTCCTCAATGAGCGTCAGGACCTGTGTGTGGAGGGCAGTGATTACTGAGCACATCGCTGGCCCCAGACCTTCCTCAGTGCAAGCAGATCACCCTGCTTAAGGATGACACCTTTCTGCTCCTCACCCTTAACCAGGGAAGAATCCAGCAGCAAGACCAGAGACATCTAGGGATGGCAGAGGCTCTGAAAGGCTTTAGAACCCTCGTATATTTGTCCTTAAACCAAACTGATGGAGGAAGGCACAGCATTCTTCCCACTTCTGCTCTTTGCCCTCTTAAATATTTACCATCTCAATAACTCCAAGATCTTAAAATAGACATTTTAGTTGTTCGTTTTTTTAAAGGAAACACCCCAGCTTCTCTAAGTTGTTCTCAGTAGGAATATAGGTCTGCTAAGATTAGGTGCCCACACCGGAAGTGGAAGCAATTTAAATTTAAAAATCACTTCATGGTCTTAAATGGATGCAAGTACTCCAGCCAACAGATGCTCCTGTTGACCCCTCCCAATAGGAAGAGGGGTCAAATAAAGACCTATCCTGTTTCTAGAGAGACATCAAAAAAGTGCCACACAATACCAGTTACATCTGATTGGCCAAAACTTAATGTGGCTACATTGAGATTCCAGCGAGACTGAGAAATGTAGTCTTTTGACTTAGTTAAAAAAAATCAGGATTTTATGAGTAAGGAAAAGGGGAGAATGTATACTGAGGGTGAGCAACTAGCACTCACTGCCCACAGGGATGTTCCAAAAATACCCTTTGTGAGAAGTTTTGCATGCTGAGAAATAGCATTAGCGCTACAGGGATGAGTTTTAGGAGTGGGGCCGGCTGCAGTGAAAAAATGTGCACTCTTTAACTTGTTAAAGAGTGATATAAATAATGTCTGATTAGCATAAAACACAAAAATATATTTCAGGGCAGAGGAAGAAAAGAGGCCACGTGTGTTGGGACTGCAGATCCAAATGCTTAGAATCAGCAGGCAGGTTACAGGGCAGGGTGGCAGGGGCCACGTTCTTCGTGACAGGAACTGAGTGGATCTAAGTGGGGCCTCCATGGGCAGTTTGCCATACTGTTGCATGTCTCAGACCCCTGAGGTGGATCTTGGCTTGGCAATGGACATGACTAATAAGGGGCAGAAGCAAGCTCAAATATCGGCGAGTTGTCCTGGCTCATGCCATGTAACCCCTTTGCACCAGAAAGACAGAAATGCTCATCATTGCAGAAACCTCAGAAAATTGCTGTGAGGATGGAGTTAAACCGCAGGGCCCTCCCCCACGCAGCAGGCAGTCGGAAATGTGTCCTCCAGGTCCCCTTCTGTGGGTGGACAGTATGGAGAGGCAGACCTCGCTGATACCTGCATCGGAGGGCATTCATTGTTTGGCCAAGTGATGGTCACCTGTCAGGTGTTGTCAATCAGACGTGTCCAGGCACAGACCTAGGCATGCAAACCTGGTGGTCTGGGCCCCAATAAGTCCTCTTTGTTTTGCCCTCCTGCTTATGACTTCTCTTGGCTGGTTCCCAAATCTTCTGTATTAGATTGGCTAATCCCACTTTTAATAATGCTCGGATATTTGCCTCCCTCGGGGACTACAACCACAGCAGTGGAGAGTATTAAAGAGCAGCTGAATGCCATGCCGAGCACTTACCCTTTAAGCTCTGTGTATGTGGGCACAGCATTTTGCATGTGTGCACACAAGGGATGTGTATGTTTATGGGGGTCTACACATGTACATTCTATTGGCCTTCTGAGATTTTTTTCCAAACAAAATATTACATAGAACACCCAGTTTATTTGCAGCGTTAAAGCAAAGCACTGCAGAATCCATCCAAAACTCCTGGTTCCTAAATCAATGAGATTATTAACTTCCAAATTCCATGTGTTTATTTCTACTAAATAACATTAGCTCAGCATTAGCCTTAAGGGCACAGTAACACTTCATGAGACCTCAGAAACATACATAGTTGAATTTATTCAGTTATTTGAATTATGCTTAGTATTTTAAACTTAGTGTAAACTGAGTAGCAATCAGGGACACAATTTGCTCCCATTTATAATAATATTTGGGGGGGCATGTTTTCCCCCCTTAACCTGACTATTCTGGTAATCAAGAATCACACTAAAAAATAATTGGTGGAGAATGGAGAAAGAAATATACAGAGTTACTAATATACACCAGGGTTTAAGCTGACACGAAATTTTATCTTAATTATCGGACAAATTTGTACTCCCACTATCTAATTCAATTTGCATGCATCGGTAGACACTTATTAAAGGTAATATTACATCTGTCATTTTAAGACTGGTGAGAATTTTATCATATGAGCTGCATGAAACAGCCACTCTATTATGTACAGAACTCTTTTGTATGGCTTAAAATAACCAGCATTGCATCCTAATTAAGTATTTTCTGTTAATTGTCTTTGGGGCAGTCATAGTCTTGTCCATTTTGTGTCCATCTTGTAAGTTATTTGGACAGAGAATTAAAGTTACAGGAATGTACGTCTCCTCCCCTCTGCTTCCTCATTCTGGGTAAAAAATGAGAGCTTTACTAATAAAATGCAAACTGGAATCCAATGTTCAAATAAGGTTTTATGAGATGCATGCAATGTATAAACCATCTTAGAATTCTCGGCTGGATTTAGAATTCAGCTGTATACAAATATATTAGGCTGCTGAGGCATTAGCAGTTGAATATACTGAGGTTATTTTTGAGATGAGTTTATTAGATTTCGACTTTGTATAAAATGAGTTGGTGGAGTTGCTAATATAGCATCATCAGTTCAAGATAACAATGTTTCTGAATATAAAGCCCTAAAATGTTATTATATGTTGATATGATACTGTCCAAACAGACCCCAAAATAAGCCCACAGATTTCTGTTTTGAGCTTCAGGACTCGGTGAGGTTTGAGATTAAATTCCCGTTTCACAAAGCACTCATTTAAGTGTACATCTGTTCCCCCTGCTATAGCCATCTTGGTTTCAGAGCTCTTTGTTTCACCCACCAAAGGGAGTGAAAGAAATGAATTAAGGAATGAAAATAACAGTCCACACACAAGGAAAAAAGAGTGAGGAAAGTCCCAAAGGGCAAGTATGCTAGACGGGAACGGCCGATGGGGGTCTTGGGAAAGGATGGAAAGTGGGGGGTGGGACACCACTGGGTGGCGAGTCCCTCACTCCCTGCTGCCCTGGGGAACCTGGAAATGGAAGAATCGAGCATTGCAGCTTTTGACCAGCTCATTCTTGGCCCTGCAGGTACATTTGATATGCTCACAAACCCCTTTCCTACTTGGGAACAAGATGCAGTTTTTCTTGTCCTACCTTTGAAAAAAATGCAACCTTTGTCTGTGTCTGGGTGAGAGTTCCCAGAGTTCAAACCAGGTGTTGTCTACTCATGAAACTGTTGGATCATTCACTTGGTCACAATGCTGCCTTCTTAAACAGAAACTAAAAATATTTAACTAAGACATTTTATCATAAAATTTTATGTATGTATGTATGTATGTATGTATTTATTTATTTATTTATTTATTTATTTATTTATTTATTTATTCTGTTACGCCTCACCTGAGGATATTTTCCCATTGATTTTTAGAAAGAGTGGAAGGGAAAGAAGGAGGGAGAGAGAGA
Source organism: Myotis lucifugus (assembly GCF_000147115.1). Taxonomy (NCBI): domain Eukaryota; kingdom Metazoa; phylum Chordata; class Mammalia; order Chiroptera; family Vespertilionidae; genus Myotis; species Myotis lucifugus. The sequence continues at coordinate 472,283 of NW_005871272.1, read as the reverse complement.
GAAACATTGATGTGAGAGAGACACATTGATTGGTTGCCTCCCGCACATGGCCCGACCTGGCCGGGGATTGAACCTGCAACACAGGTACATGATCTTGACTGGTAATTGAACCTGTGACTCTTTGGTGCTGGGGCCAATGCTCTAACCATTGAGTACACTGGCCAGGGCTAGAATTTTATTTTATGATTTACTGAGACAAAAATCCAATCTTCAGCTGCTTACTGGGGATGAACACTTTAACTTGGGTTAAAACAGTACAGTGGTTTTTTGATCACTGTTTTACAGTTACTGGGGACTGTGACAGGATGCACTCAGTGTTTGAGAATGCTGCTCCTGTTGTAAATGATCTCAGAATCCAAATATTCTCATCTCTCTTCAGTGTTTGTTTTCCTCCAGCAGCCATCTCCTTGCTGTCACTCTAAAAATGTGTGGCAGTGTGCCTTCCAGGTCTTGAAGGAGGCGGTGGGGGGTGGCCTCCATCCCTCTCCCTTCCAGCAGAAGCCGATGCATAATTCATGTTGTCACCCCGAGGTCTTCTCCGAGACTTCTCGGGAGCACGTCGGAACCGGCGCAGGACCAGGGAACTTACCAGCAGTCACAGTGTGCTCTGTCAAAGAACAGTCAATCAATCTCCAAAGAAATGTGAAGAGAACAGGTTTTTCATGCCTGTGCGTTGGGAGGGAGCCAAGTGCGTGTTGTCATTTGATGGTAGAATTGGTGTACACCTGTTCCGACCAGCTGTCAACATAACCTGTGTCAGAGGCACGCGTCGCACCCGCTGCATCCTCACAGCGGGCCGTGTCTGTGTGACAGTCAGGACAGACAGCGCCAGCAACGTGGGGACCAGGAGAGGAGGAGCCTGCAGAGCCACTGCGGGTCACAGATGTATGAGGAGTGTGATAAAAGAAGGAAACATCTGAGGGAATTAAGCTCAAACAAAACAGCAAATGTCATTTGCATTATATAATTATGGCAAACCATTGAGTCCTTTGTAATAACACTCCATAGGCCAATGTTGAACCTACAGTGAGTGATAAAAAGGCCTCCGCTTAAAAAAAGGTCAGCGTGAATTAGTATTTATTTGCTGATTAATTCAGAGTGTGCCTTCGTCAATTTAATGTCCAGGGCCCAGCCTGGTCTGAGACAGCCTCCTATGAAATTCAAATGTGCTTCCCTCAGTGCAGATCAGCCTTCCAAGCCTGCATTGTGCTTGTGGAAAATGAGGGCCAAGGATGGATGACTAGACGCATGAATGCCTGATGCTGAAGAACCAGGGCCATACAGGCCCAGACTGAAGAGACTCTCTATGTGATCCTCTGCCACGCCCATCAGACAAGATATGTCCTGTGGCCAGCACTCGCCACCTGCCTGTGTCCCCTGGCTGCAGCAGGAATGCTGGGAACCTCTTCACCCACACCTCCACAGAGGCCTGCTGATGACAACAGGAGTCTCTTATGAGACTGTTTAGTTGACATTCCAAGGAAAAAGTAACTGTGGGATGTGGCCAAACATACATGCAAGGGAAATATTTAGCCTGGAAGAGTGTTGGTCTAAGACTAATATAAGTACACATCTGCTTTTAGATGACACTCACATCGATGAGCATCTACTAAGGGAAAATTGATTTGTCAACTTTAATTCTCACAATTATTCCATGAGATACCAATTATTTCCTCCAGGAAACTACTCTCAGGGTGGCCCAGTTATCAAATGGTGCGACTGGAGTTTGACCACAAGTTTAACTGCCTCCAAAGGTCTTAGTCCCTGATTCCCTTCATTGCCTGTCTTTGCAATCGCTTGTTACATATTTTTTCTGTTCCTATGTGCTAAGTCCCTTGCCAGGTGCTCTGAGTTGGGCATGTAGAGCATGAACACCTAGCAGATTTCAAACACTTACTTACCTGGTTCATTCCAGCCCAACCCTTTTCCCAGCAAGCCAGGAGCTGCAGCCAACAACCCCACGCAGCCAGATTGCTCCAACTCAAGAATATTTCCTTCGACTTCCAAGCCCATGTTTCCTCTCTGCTTCTGCACAGTGGCTTTTCTTTATACACAGAATGGAGACGTTACCCTGGGACTCTGGCTGAGCTCTTCTGCCCTTATCAACAGAGTTGTTAAAAGATCAAAGTGGCAATGAACGACATTTCTGAAAAAGTAGTGAATCTGTCATTTTCATAGATCAACAGACCCCCTCTCCACAATGAAAGAGGTTTGCTGATGCTTCCAGAGAACGCTGGCTCATGTGGGAACGGATGGCCAGGCCTGCCCTGGAATTCAGTCAGATTACAGCTCATGATTTTAATGTTAAATGAAGGAATTGTGGTCTGCTTCATATTTTCCACAGACTGGGAGTGGGGGTCGTGGGAGTGATCAGGCCAGGTCCCAGAGGAGCAGTGTGAAGGAAGGACACAGCCTGAAAGTCAGCAGAGCTGCCCCTGCAGCCAGGTTCTGCTTTATCCTATTAATAATAACACCTTGTACTGGACGACTCTCATGGTTCACAAAGTGCTCACATATTACTCCACAAAAATAAATAGAATTTGGGGAGGTGATATGGCTTGTTCAAAGGCGAGAGGGGAGAAAAACCAGAAAGCTGGTACCATGATGGACAGCAGGAGCTCCATCTCGCTGAGGCTCTCAGAGAAACTGTGCAGTCTTAGCAACACCCTGCGGGAGGATGGAGCCAGGGTGGGAGTGTGCCCATGGGCTTCAACACCTCCTTAGTTGAGGTTGCTTCCTAGAAGTGTTAACTCCCTCACCTTGGGGATTACTCATGAACTCAGCTGTCACCATGCTTGGAACTCCTAGGGCAGCTGCCGGTGACTTCAGGTGGGCCAGGCAGGTATGGAGTGGGGTATTCATAGTACATGTGACACCCTGGGAGACTAGAAATAGATGGGTCCAGGATGGCCACTGCCTGTGTATCCCAAATATCCCCTAAAGGCATTAGATTAACAGAACCCAATCTGTATCCAGAATTTTAGCAACCAGGGTTTTGGACAATGTAGATTGTAATTTTCCAACTTTTCCAAATAAAATGGGGGAAGACATGGAAGTTGAGAGCTGATCCCAGCATTAACCTGACCAAATACAATCTTTGGTGTGTGTTGCTGCTTGAAGTAATTATACTTAGGTGGAGCTGACGGAGATTCCCAAGGGAAACAGAATAAGACCAAGACTGTGTTCATCTTCTTCCTCTATCTTGTGTTCTCTTATCATCTATACCAGTGGTTCTCAACCTTCTGGCCCTTTAAATACAGTTCCTCATGTTGTGACCCAACCATAAAATTATTTTCGTTGCTACTTCATAACTGTAATGCTGCTACTGTTATGAATCGTAATGTAAATATCTGATATGCAGGATGGTCTTAGGGTTGTTCTACTGCCAAAGGGGTAGGGAACCACAGATTGAGAACTGCTGATCTATACTGACTATCCAGATGAATGATGCTTGGAGACTGAATGGGTCACATTTAAAAAGGAACTAAATCATCACTGCCTCCAAGCTAAGATTGACTTCTAGCTGCTTCTAAAAATACAATAGGTGCCTCCTCTGTGCTTCTATAAAGTTCTGAGCTCACTTCATTTGTTGTTGGTTTCTATTCTGGCTGTACCCATTAGATGGCAATCTCCTTAAAGTCAGGGACTGTTCTTACATTTCCTTTGAATCCCCAAGCACTGGGTGCCTGGAACTGGCAAAGGGTGTGGAATAAATGCCCTTTCCACCTCCCCAGGTGTGCGGCAGCTTTGTGGAAGTTCCATCACTCACTCAGTTCATCAATCTTGGTGTCACAAGGACTGACATGTAGGTAAGAGGCAGGGCCTTAGGCTGGACTGTGAAGCAGAGCTAAGGTGACCATGTAGAAATGACTCTGTGGCCTCCTTAGCAGGTTCCTTTCCACTGAGTTCACATACCTACAGGTCTGTGACCAGGCAGGTTTCCAGGGAAGCTTGCTGTAAAGCATCTGTCCCTGCTAGTAATACCCTGATACTCACTCAGCATAGCAACGTGGTTTTTCTTGGTACAGATCCATTGTGTTTGGGAGCCAGAGCTATCTATCATCTCTGGGGAAACGCTCAAATTCAAGCCAGTTTCTCCCTTCCCCATCCCAACCCACTGTGACGTCTACCCACGGGACCTATGGAAGGATCCCCTCACCAACTGCATCCCTCAGTCTGTCTTTAGGAAACTGACATAACTGGGAAAGGAGAATCAGCCACAAATCCACCCAGTGTTGTCTAATTTCTCTCCAAATTATTGATACAGTTTTTTCCCCCATCAGGTTTATTCAGAGAATATAGAGCAGGGGTCCTCAAACTTTTTAAACAGGGGGGCCAGTTCACTGTCCCTCAGACCGTTGGAGGGCCGGACTATAGTTTAAAAAAAATTATGAACAAATTCCTATGCACACTGCACATATCTTATTTTGAAGTAAAAAAACAAAATGGGAACAAATACAATATTTGTATTTGCATGTGGCCCGCGGGCCATAGTTTGAGGACCCTTGATATAGAGCTACTAGTTTCAAAAATATAAAAAAATAAAACTTTCCATTTGATTCTAAGCCATCATGCCCACTAACATGGGCAAAACCTCTTTCAATTTTACTTTTTTCTTCTGCTCCTTTTTTTCTCAGCAAAAAAAGGAAAAAGAAAAGGAGAGTATTAAAAAAGAATGAATGTTGGGTTATGTTTACGCTGTTTGGAGAGTTGAGTTACTATCAAGTGAGACTGACAAACCCAGATAATATTTTATCATGCAGGCCCTTGCTACTCATTTTGGCTTTGCTGGGTCTAATTGTTTGTGTAAAGGGCCTCTTTACTCCCCTTATTCTCTGCAGAAACAAAAATCAGCCCATATAAAATTCTAACTAGACCACTCACAACCCAAACCCCAGTGATTTTCATGTCCGACCCCACTCTTTGGTCTGACTTCAGCCATTTTGAGAATGATCATAATACCCAAAAGTGAAGGTGAGCCAATGGGTCTCCAGAATCCAAGGGAAAGGAATTCTACCTATTCTGTTGACCCCTCTCAAGTAGCCAACAGAAGACTAATCAGTAAGACATCAGAAAGTCTTCATTGCCTTTTGGGGTAGCTGAAATTATACCTTTAAAATTAATTCATTTACATCTCAAAATGTCCTTGTTCTTTAAGGAACCCCTGTTAGAATAGGATTTCCAGATCCCCTGAAAAGAGACCACCTTGAGCCCTTCTAAGTAACTGATTGAAGAATGAGTTCTAACACAGGTAAGTAGGCTAGGAGAGAAAGGGAAGGAAAGGCAAAGATGGAAAGCTGTAGGATGGATTTTGCCCACTTTACATCTTTGTTGAGAGCCAGTTCTGCCAAAAGGATTCATCCTGAGTCTGCTGTACATGATTGTTCATGTGCCTGGGCAAGGGGACAAGTAGCACTGAAATCCAACTCAGTGGGAGGCTGTAAAGGCATAGAGAAAGAGGGCCTTTTTCCAATTTATACAGATGTCATACAGCCAATGGCCACTATGCACCAAGCCCATGGGAAGGGTCTAGATGTCTCTCTCCCCACTCCAAGAATAGCTCATATTCCAAGGGGCATGGTTCCTGAAACAAAAAGACATTAAAAAACTCTCTTTGTATACTGAGCTTGGGCTGCAACAGTTGTCTTTGCTCAACGGCACCTGTGGAATTGGGAGCAAAGAGGTGGAGACAGTCACCACAAACAGGTTCAAATAGGTTTTTGCACAAGCTTGCGTGAGGGAGCAATATTTATTTGGCTTTGTTATGTGGATGATGAATTATGGAATGAAATATGAAGCCAGGTTTCTGCAAGAGGTAGAAGGAGATGAAGATGATGAAGATGGGGAAGGTGATGAAGGCTAGACAGGTCAGCCACCTGTTGGCACAAAAGGATGGATAGCATGAGCTCTGCAGTGCCTTTCAGACATGGGTGCTGGTGTCCCCATGGTGGTTCACTTTTCATTTGTTCTTTAAGCTAGATGTGAACTTTGTATCTTCTAAACTGGAAGACCTATCAAAGATGCAAACTCAACTGTGTAAGAAACCAAGTTCAGACACACAAATGGGTTTCCTTAGAAGCAGTAGAAGTTTAAAAAAAAACATGAGGAAGAACAGTTTTATGATGAAATAGCTTCTTTAGCCAGAATGAGGCAGAGATCCAGACAATAAAATAATGATTTAATAGCCTTGAAGTCAATCGGCCGAATACAATAACATTAATTAGCCTTTTATGCCCAACTCACAACTAATTCTGTTGTCTACTTATTTTTGTTCCAAAAGGATTACTAATTAAATATTTAATGTTTCACCAGGTTCCAAATCCATCTCTACTCTGGTTGGTAATTTTCTCTTGCATAGCTTGAAATTGTGCTCTCGATAATTTCGCCCCACGAGTGTATCTACATCACAGGATCGCTGACTGCGGGAGGAAAGGCTCCTAGGTCTTTGACAATCTCGGGTAATAGCTTCACTTTTAGCCAGTAGAGGAAGTCAAGAGCAAGAGACTACAGATAATGTGAGTGTAATTCATTATTCAAATCTGCAAGTGAAGCACTGAAAACAAAGAGAGAAGAGGAATAATGGTGTCATTATTTTTATTACTCTTGTTGGGCAAACCTAGCGTGAAACATTAAAGGAGACTGGGGTGAGCTTCCTGACTATACAGTGACAAATTGACTTTCAGAGCAATATTGATACAGGGAAAGTAAAGCAGACAGATTTTCTCTACAAGGTTTGCTTTCTTATTAGTGGTCCCATTAACTATTTTCTTGTTGCTGAGTGCTTCTTAAAATTCCCATAATTCCTTTGGACATTGTACCAGGGACTGGGAGGAAATGAAAGTGGTTCCTGAGCTCCTCTGAGTCAAGAGCCCCGCTGCCTGGAGCTTAAGCAACAAAGGCCAGGTGAGCCAGTTGGGGGCATTTTCCTTCAGAGATAAAGAGACTGCAAGTCAAAGAGTATCTGAGTGAGAACAAGGCTTTTTGCAGACTCTGTTGGAAACAGGAGTGTTATAGAATTGTTTTATCTCAGACCTTCAAAGTTCCCTCACCTTTAACCTTTTTAATGAATATTCTCTTTAATCATTTCTCTTCATGGGTTCTTTGTCACACATCCAGAAACACATGCATCAGCACTCCAGCTAGGGCAGTCTCATAGGCTGTGTAAGAAAGCTGGAGGCCTAGCTGGGTCCATTTGGGATCATCTTCGTGGGGAGGCGATGGAACCAGGTGGGGCAGGAAAGGTGCTGGCCCTCAGGTGGAGCTGCTGTTAGCAGGCCTGGGCTTTTGTTAACAGAGTGAGAGATTGCTGTGATCCCAGGGTCACTAGAAAGGGTCTAGATAGCTGTCTTCCTCTCCAAGAAGAGCTCATATTCCAAGGGGCATGGTTCCTAAAATTATTACAGACTTATTCCTTGGGCTTTTCTCCACAGTGAATGCTTTGAAAAAGCTAATGCCTCTGAGAGAGGCAGTGAGCTAACCTATTGCTCATTAAAGTGTTAGTGGTCCGTCAAAACAGATTTTGTCCCACCTGGAGAGGCAGAGAGCCAGAGAGTGGCTGTATAAAAGAACTTCCAGAGAGCTGGGAGGGATGAAAATGCACAGGAGAGGAGAAGTGAGAAACGGGAACAAGGGCCTGAAAAGTCATGTTCTTATTACCTTGACAGGCATTCTACAGTTCACCCAGCCCTCCACATTTAACTATCCAGATGATAAAGGGAAATAATAGTAGCAGAAGCACAAATTAGCCTGTTCAAAATCTGATGAGCTCACTAACTACCACAGGAGATGACCCAATTCATTAAACCATTGAGTAAGCCAGTAGATTCTTATTAGGGGAACTGGGTTTAACATGGCTCAGCAGTTTATGTGAGCTTAGAAAACTACTTTATCTGCCTGAATATGACAATGTTTTTGAAAGGACTTTTTGAAAGTAGTTAGGCACTGTGAAATGTAAAATATTATAATTGTCTGGAACCAGAAATCTTCCATCTTTACATTCTGGTTGTGTTCTGGGACAACACAGAGCAAGTACCAACCTCCCAGACAGAATTGTTCTCTTCTGGTGTTTGAAGACAGCTCTCTTATCTGCTCCGGCCTTTGCCTCTTCATACTGGACATTCTGGCTTTCTTCAGCTTTGTACATCCAACCCTTTCTGGTTATACTTGCCATGTCCCTTTAAGGGCCTCAGGGCCCCACAGTAGACAGATGGAGAATGTGCTGTACCTGTACCTGCCTGCAATGCAGACCCCAGAGCAGACTCAACATGCTCATTTAGCAGCCATTGTTTTTCCTCAGCACCAGTGCCCATGCACATACAGAACATTCAGGTCAATTTCTGAGGCATCAAGTTTGAAAATGAGACTCCAAGCATCACTGGTGGAGGGGGGGGGGGAGAGAGAAACAGAGCTGGCACCTCAGTGTGGCATGCATAATCCAGTGGCCTCTTCCATAATTTAATAGAGAAATAACATTTCTTATTCTCATCATCAGAAAACAATCAGCATATGAATGCACTTTAGGTATTAATTCTTATTCCTTGATGCAGAAACAATCTCATTTAAAAATTCTCACTCCCAAAGATGCTTATCTATTGCAGGACGGGGGACACATGGGTGAGGGGAAGGCCAGGTAAGCATGATACACCACATACAGCTGAATCCCCAGTAAACTCACAGCCCTAAGGAAAAAAGAAAGTTAATGAGTATCATCATACTCAGAGCCCCAAAAACTGAGATACAGAATCCCATTCACTCTATCACGGCCATGACTGACATTTAATTATTCTCTATTTTTTTGGTGCTTATGATTCCATTCTTATCATTCATTGTAAATTCTTTGGAACCCCTAGAAAAAGCGAGATCGGGTGACAAAACAGAGATAATGAAATCAGAGGCAGTAGAATAAAATTATATCTTGTAGGTAAAGCAATGATTCAGTAGAGCAAGTTATTTCATAAGGTTGCAGAAGCTGGGGGAGGGGATCAGAATTAATGGAGCAGGCTCTCAGGAGAGTTGAGAAAGAATCTATTGGGGGGGGCACACAATAGATAGGAGAGTAGCCTGCTGTGGAAAGAACATTCGACTAAGCATTAACCCCGCTGTGCTTCCATCTAGTCTGTTTGTGTAACTTTAGGCATATCTCTTAACCTTCTTTGGGTGTTTCCCTTTCTCACCTATAAACTGCCATCACCATCACATTCTTCTTAGCATTATTGTAAAACCCAAAAGGATGCACAGTTGCTATACAAATATCTGCCTGAATATAAGGACTGAATTTTTTTTCTAATATTTGAGGAATAACTGGAAGACTGTGGGCAGTGTGAAAAGACGAAGAATATAGTCAACTTAAACCAGGAGGCATAGGCTTATGGATTCCCCTACTCTCTTCCAGGGTGGCCTATGGGAATCATGTGGCCTGGCCAGCACCCTGTCCTCACTCTCCCTGACTTACCAGTTACACTGGGGAGTGAAGGTCAATGGCCTGGCTTGGCCAGTGAGCCCTGCTGAAAAGAGTTGGAAGAGTGGCAGCTGTGAGGCCCACTGAGCCTAAGGACGTATGCCAAGTTGAAAGCCCACTGGTGTGGAGGTGCCAAGATTGCTAAACCCAAGAAAGGAATGTGAATGTGTTGCCAACCAAGAGGGAGGGCCCCAAGCAATTACGGGGAGTTAAAGTCTGAATGAAATCAGGGGATCAAAGATCCAAGAGTCAAGTGTAGGAAGTGCTTGGTGCAGTGGGCCTGTGGAGGGCTAGCCTGGCTTTGCAAGTGGCTGGTTTTCAATGGTCCAGTCAGAGGGATACATGAGTAGGCTTCTCCACTTAGTCTAAACATGCGAAGCCAATTGCATTGGACACCCAGTAAGAGGGTTTATCTTTCTTCCTTTTTGTTAATCTTTCCTTCCTTTCCTCTGTGTCTCTGTTCGTGGAGACAGGTTGTCTCTCTCTCTCTCTCTCTCTCTGATCACGGGTCTCTCTGCTTGGTAATGGAAGATGACTGGGTCTTGTCCTTCCAGAACGGGATCCTGCCTTGCCCTTCTGCTCCTCTTACATCACTGACTTCAGGGAGCATAATTAACCCCTAGCCTAGCTGCCCTGCTCTGAAATCCATCATTATGCTCATGCTGAGACCACTCTTCCCATGGTTTCCCCAGCCAATAACTGAGCACGGCAGGGATTCTGAGGCAGCACCCCCTCCTCGCCCCCCCCCCCGGGTGACAGGGGATGCTCTAATGGGAGGCTGGGGCCTGACACTCCCTGAAAGCCTTGACAAACTTGTCTTAGACCCACATTGCCCTCTGAAGTGCTCGCACCTGCCCTTCCTCCCTTCCCTCTCCTTTGCTTGAGGGCAGGTCTCCCAGCCTCTCCTTTTCCAGTTCCTCTTGAAGCCACTTCCCATAATACATATCTTGCATGTCTATTCCCATCTGATGCCCACTTGTCAAATTTCCTTAAAAAAAAGAGTTCTAAGAATAGGTTTGGGCCCCCCTCACTGCCTCAGAAACCTGCCCTCACATACAATCTTACTCATGTCTAGAACCCAATATCATACATCTCTTCTTTTCAGGAAAACACTTCTAGGTCCCTTAAACCAGTAATGTCCTCATGATAGTGGATTATCAAGTTCAATGGTAGGAAAGAATGAAGGGTCATTTTCCTCAAAGGAGTTCACTGAACTATTAAAATGCCTGGAGCCTGGCAGGGTGAGGGCATCCATGTAGGGGGTGTGTGTTCCTGCATGAGGGAGTGGGGGGGGGGCAGAACCAAGGCTGAGCGAGTGAGCGAGGGAGGGATTTCACCACAGTGGGTAGGGGAGGGCAGCCCCATGTGGGTGGTGGAGGGCAAGGCTTCAAAGCCTGAGTGGATTTGAAAGACATCTATCTGTGTGAGGGAAAGGCAGTGGTCAAGATGTGAAATTGGTTATATACAAGAGATTTAGACAAATAAATATATTTAGGATAATAGGATCTAAGGTTCTTATTGCTATAAATGAGAGTTAAAACTATAGAAAGAGAAAAAAATCAGACTGACTCCTGTGGTGTTGGATTGGAATTGGAAGGACCATTGTGAATTCATCATTTTCAATAAGTATAGATAGATATAGAAATAAATATAAAGGGAGGTGTGTGTGTGTGTGTGTGTGTGTGTGTGTGTGTGTGTCACTCTCCAAGGGCTCCTTGGAAAAGTGACTGAATCCAGGATTGAAACAGGAAAAGTACAAGATGGGGTGGGAATGTCTCATGGTGCCAGAAACCAAGGAAGCTCAAAGAGTGGGGCAGACATGTGAGAGCACAGTTTAAAAAAGAAGCCAGCCCTAACTGGTTTGGCTCAATGGATAGAGCGTCAGCCTGCGGACTGAAGGGTCCCAGGTTCTATTCCAGCCAAGGGCACATGCTTGGGTTGTGGGCTTGATCCCCAGTGGGGGGCATGTGGGAGGCAGCCAATCAATGATTCTCTCTCATCATTGATGTTTCTATCTCTCTCTCCCTCTCCCTCTCTAAAATCAATAAAACATATTAAAAAAAATAAAACAGAAGCCAGCTTAAAAGGGCACCCATTAGCAAACTCAGGGCAACTTGAGCACTAAAATTAGTAATGATTGTAATGGGATATAACATTGAGCAAAACAGAAAAACATTCTAAGAAATATCAATAAGTGAATATGTTAAAAGTCTATTTATGCACTTTCAAACTTCCTCCTGACAAATTACCAATTAACTATAAAGAGACAAATATTCACTTTAGTTTTTAATTTTTTAAATTATTAATTCTCACCCAAGGACATGCTTTTATTGACTTGAGATGGAGACGAAGTGAGAGGGAGAGAGAGAAACATCGATGTGAGAGTGAAACATCGATTTGTTGCCTTCCACATAATCCAGGCCAGGGTTTGAGCCTGAAACCTGGGTATGTCCCCTAACCCGGAATTGAACCCATAACCTTTTAGTGCATGGGACAATGCTCCAACCACTTGAGCCACACTGGCCAGGGCAGAAGATTCCCTTTAAAGCGAAGACGCCAATCAGCCATCACCTTACTGAACATGAGCAGGAACTGGTGTGCCACCTACTAGGATGCAATGAAATGAACCAGCATCACTCATGTGATATTCCTGCCAAAGATACATAGTCTGAAACTCATCATAAGGACAGACCAGAGAAACCCAGATTGGGGAGCATTCCATGAAATAACTGGTCTGTAATCCACAGTAAAGGAATCACTGAAGGACTCTTCCAAACAGGAGACTAAAGAGACGTGACACTAGAAGCAACAGTTGATTCCAGACTGAATCTGTCTGCTAAGAACATTATGGTGAGAGTGGAAAGGTCTGGGGATTAGATAGTAGTAATGTGTCAGTGTTCATCACCTGATTTGAAAATTGCATTGGGCTTACATAGGCACATGTGCTTGGTTCTAAGAATTGAACAGCAAAGCATTCAATGGCTATGGGGAGCTGGGTCTGTCACTTATTCTCAAATGGTTCAAGAAAAAGAGGCTGGGTAGAGGTAGAAGAGGACATAGGGGAGGATAAATGATGATGGGAAAAAATAAAATGAAATAAAAAAGAAAAAAGTTCTTTGTACAATAACATACTTGCAACTTTCCTGTAATTGTGTGATTATTTCAAAACAAAAAGATGTTTTTTAAAATGCTAGTTAGCAGTGAAAATTGACACAATCCTTTAGGAAGATAGTTGGGCCTTAATCACCCAAATTTAAAATGCATATTCCCTTGGACTATTAATTCTACTGAAGTTCTCACACTTGAGAACAAAGACATATAGAGGGAGAATCTCTGCAGTATAATGTGTAGTAGTAAGGAGATCAGAAACAACCAAAATGTCCATTAATGGAGGTCTAGCTAGATAAATTACGGTGCACCCAAATAATGGAATAGTATGTGACCTTGGAAAATAATGATTAGAGTGAGCCAAACTCCAAACAAATTGTAAACAAATTGTTAAGTGAAGTGTGTGTGTGTGTGTGTGTGTGTGTGTGTGTACATTAAAATATCTGGGAGGACACTCTAGAAATGATTGGGAGTAATTGTCAGGAAAGTAGGGTCAGTACCCTTTGTGTACTGTTTGCATTTTTTAAGTATTCATTTTTTTTTCTTTTCAAAAGTTATATTTGCCTATGTAACCACAATGCAACCTTCAAAATCAGGTAGTCAGGTTTTAACAAAGGCTGTAGGAGAATTTGTCTATAAACTTTGCATAGAAAAATGTATCTACGTGTTTGCCAAACTTCTTAATTGTCCTGATAGGCTCAAAGTCTCCACCTCTGCCCCCTCTGCCCCCAGACATCAGTATACCATGTGCACCACCACTGCCTCAGCCCTTGCTCGTGACAGACATTGCTAATTGATCCCAGCACTCATTACCACTGAGCCCAGACACTGACAGAGAATCCTTCTCAGTGCAGACAGCCCAGCAGCCAGTATGTATTCATGGTTTGATGAGGAAGGAGAAAGCCTTTACATCCCTGTCGTCCAGAAAATGCCATCTATTTCAAAGACCTACTAGGGGCTCTAGCCCTCTAGCCTCCAGAAAGCAAAGAATCAAAGCACTGGGCCTGGCTTGACCATTCACAGTCTAGCCCAAGTCTGCTCACCCACCCCGATATTTTTGCTCCATTTGGGGTTGTGCCAGTCCATTCCTGGGGCTTCAGGGGTACCTGGATACTGCTCAGCTCATGGATAAGGGTATGGATTCAGCAATAGTTTCAACCAACAGAGCCAGGTACCCCTCCCACATGGCTATGCCCTCAAATCTCTGGGAATCCTGCTGAAATGCAGACCCAGATTTTGGGGTCTAGGAGAGGGCCAGAGATTCTTCATTGCTTAGCTCCATGGTGATGCCTGGCTCCTGGTTCTGGGACCACACCTTGAGTAGCAAGGCCTTAGAGCAGTAGTTCTGAAACTTCAGCTGCAATCAGAATTGCCTGAGAAGTACATTAAAACACAAATTGCTTGCCCTGGCTGGTGTGGCTCAGCTGGTTGGTTGTCAACCCATGCACTGAAAGGTTGCCAGTTTAATTCCTGGTCAGGGCACATGCCTGGGTTGTGGGTTTTATCCCTAGTAGGGGGTGTGCAGGAGGCAGCTGATGAACATTTTGCTCTTACATGGAGTTTTCTTTATCTATTATCTATCTATCTATCTATATATCTATCTATCTATCTATCATCTATCATCATCTCCCTCCCTGTTCCTTTCTCTCTATAATTCAATAAAAAATATTTAAAGAAAAAAAGTAAAGAATCTTTAAACACACACACACACACACACACACACACACACACACACACTGCTGGACTTACCCCAGGGTTTCTGATTCAGTAGGTCTGAGATGGGTCCCAAGAATTTACATCTCTAACATGTTCTCAAGTGACACCAAGGCTGCTGGTCCAGGCTGGGTTTTGTTCTCAAGCATCTTGGAGAGAAACCCTCCAGCAGCTCACCCTCTCCTCCAGGAGGCCTGTAAGGCAAAAGAAGCAGAGAATGTGGCAGCGCTGGGCACATCTGATTTGAAACCCTCACCTGTTGCTTCCTGAAAGCTGCTTAACCATTCCGAGGCTCAGTTCCACTGTCTGTGAAATGGGCCTAGCAATGCCTTACCTCAGAGCTCTGTCACAAGACTCAGAACAAATGCATGTGAAGGGCTCAGCTCAGCGCCCAGCACATTTCAGTTTCCTGCCCCTTTGCCTTGTGGCAGGCATCCCAAGGGTCTGGGGGGGAACATGGGATGGATCCCCCATATGAGTATGGTGCCCCAGGCAGACCTCAGGTTTTGAGCTTGTTCACACTTGACGTTTACAGGCACCCTGAGTGCCAACATGGCAGCTTCAGCAGAACTGGTCCCATAATAATCTTTCCATTGGCCCTGGCTGGGTAGCTCAGTTGTTAGAGCGTCGTCTTGATATGCCTAGGTTGAGGGTTGGATCCCTGGTCAGGGCACATACAAGCATTAACCAATGAATGTATAAATCAGTGGAACAACAAATCTCTCTCTCTCTCTCTCTCTCTCTCTCTCTCTCTCTCTCTCAAATCAATTTAAAAAAATAGTCTTTCCATTGCACACATATGGGAAGACCTGGCTCTATGCCTGTGAAGAGGTCTCCGGCTTCCTCCCTGACGTGGGCTGGATGCCTTTTGACTGGGCTGAGGAAAGTGTGCCAGAGGGAAGAGCAATGCAGCCTGAGGCTTCCTTGGCCTTTCACAAAGGCTCCCAGGCCCAGGGTCCTGTCCCCCTCCCCACCACCAACCCACTGCCCTGGTGACCAAATCCACAGTCTTTGCCGCAAATCACTGGCTGTGGTGCTGGATGGTGGGGAGGGGAGCAGAAGATGCTGTCTGGCACAAGGCAGCTGGGTTTCAGTAAGGCTTTCTCTCTGCGTAGCTTCCTCAGGCGGCACAACACAGAGAGGGCCAGAGTCTGGCAGCGCTCAGCTCTCTCCCAGGCTGGCTGTTCTGAGCACAGCATCCATCAGAGCTCACTGGGAGCGCCCACTTCCAGAGACCCCTGGTACCAGAGGCCCATGTACCCTAGAGGAAGAATGGCCATGGGAGGGCTTGATATTTGGAGGGACTCAGAGAAGGAGGCTTCCAGATAACTGAGACTTAACATTTTAAGAACCAAAGCTTGGTTCCCAAACTCCCCAGCCCCAAATTCACTCTGTTTATTAGAAAGCTCCCCAGGTAAATTCTGCACCTCCCTGCTTCCTTCAGTAGAGGCTATGGGTCACAATACAGTTTTATCACAGTGACTTGGGGTCATTACTGGAGCATCAATTACTGTGCCTAATTGAACCACTTGAACAAGTCTTCTTATTGCACCCTTGGCTCTATGTGTGCTTTTCACTTCCTGCTTTTCTTGAGCGGGTTTTCCCTCAGACTTCAGATCTGACAGAGTGCTGTTTTATGCCCCTTGCTCTGCTCCATTGCTAATTCACCTACTCTAACTTGGGAGCCAATTCCAATCCTTGGATTCCCCTGGATTTCACATGAGCTTAGCTCTGGCCATGGAGGGCGATGGATAGAACTAGATTGTGTAAAACCATTCGCCTCTATAGTCAATATTCCCTGTCTTCAAGTGCGTTTGAATTCTTGGTCCAGCTCCTTAATGGCTCACACCATCTTCATTTCTGGTAGCTTGGTGCCAGGCTCTGGTTTCCTGCCCTCCATAAGCACCTGCCTCTAGCTGTCCCTTTCCTGCTGCGGGGTTTTCTGCTGCAGGCTCTCACATCAGAGAGCCGGGCACGTTAAAACTGTGCATAAACTAAGAATTGATAAGCTGTGAGGAGGGCTTAGGTGGCCTTCTTGCAAGTAAAGGGCATGCTTCTAGGTTTTGGGTTCTTGATGGTCCCAAGACCTGACCCCCTGTGTCACAGTCTGCATAGCAATGTGGCACAGGGCCTCGCTAACTCAGTATCAGCTAAAGCACAGTCACATGCATTGTTCATATGCCTCTAATCCCTATGTGATAGAGAAACATAGTCTCATCACTGACAGAGACACAGATCATCTATTCAGAACCACGCCTGTGACAGGCGAAGAGGAAGAGCTCATGGTGAGGGTAGATGGCTTGCTCAAGGTCTCACAACCCTCCAGGTCACACCTGGAACCCCTTTTGTATCTCCTGATTTCTGGTTGAATCTCTTTACACATCACCAATGGCTTAAATAGTCATCAACTCATTCATTAGATGTTTGCAGAGAAGCCCAATATGTATTGATAGAGTCGATAAAGGGATCTGTCCAGAACAGGGTTATCTGTGGGGAGTCCCGGAAACATCTCCAAAGAAATGTGGAGCTTTTGGGACCCAGTCTGAAAATGAATAGATCATGTCATCTGCAGGTATTGTCCCACTCAGCCTTAGGAGAACCAACAATTCTCTTCTCCATGTTCGGGAGGTGGCGAAAGTGAATCCAGAGGTTTGTCCAAAGTTGAACAGAAGGTTAGGGCCAGCACAGAGCCTGGAATCTGAGATCCCAACTCCCAGCCCTACTGCTTCCCATATATTCCATGCTTTCTCTCCCAAGCATCAGCCGCTTTGGGGAGAGAAACTATGTAGCCTTGAGAAGGGTGGGCCAGTGGAGGGGTTGTTCTGGAAACAACAGGACCCCTGGAAGAGCTGCTGGAAAAACCAAGAGCGATGTTTCACTTTCCACACTCCAGTGGTCACCTGGACACAGTTCCATTGATGGACATTACAACCTGTCTTCTCCCAACAACCAAGCCAAAAACTGTACAGAAATCCCAGTCTTTCAGGTCAGGACCCTCAGAAGCCGGATTATTGCAATGGGCTCCTATCTTGTTTCTCGGCCTCCTCTCTCTCCTCTCTCTCTTCTTTAATTTGTCCTCCACATGGCCACAAAAAATAAGCTTTCTAAATCATGTTAAAACATCTCCAATAACTCTCTGTTGCTTACAGAAAAAAAAGTCCTAACTGTGTATCAGGTATTAGAGGACATCCACACACTGAAACTATAGGCCTTTCCAAGTTCATGTCCCAATACTCCCCAGAGGGTAGTTTATTTCAAACTCAGCTACGTGAAGTCTCCCAAATGTACTCCAGGCTGTGCTGGCCACAGCCTCTGAACAGCCATTTTCTCTGCTGCAATTTCCTTCCCCTTTAGAGCCCCAGGCCCAAATCCGACTGGTGCCCCAGGTCCAATACGCATGCCCACACTACCCAGAAGCAATTGCTGCCTCCTCCCAATTCCTTCGTATTTTATGGGTACCTCTCTTAAGGCATTTATCACACTCTATTTTGTATCACTATTATTTATAGATATGTCAGATCTCAGCTTTCAGACCATTTTTTTAAAACGAGGATCCTCTTCTGGTTTATTTTTACATCCTTTGCAGGATTTAGCGGTGCCCTGATCACAGTAGATTTATTATGGCACAGTAAGAACTGCATGAAGTTTCAGTCTCAAAGGTGCGGATTCAAATCCTGACCGCTACCCACTAGTTGCGCAATCTTCATCAAAATGCTTAACCATCCTGAGCCTTGGTGTCCTGATCTGAAGGGAAAGAACACTGATATCTCCTTTGAGGGCTACCTGGACAGTTGGTGATAAGGTGAGTAAGGTGTCTGGCATTGTTTGGGGCATAAATAATTAGATAATAAATGGGCACTTCAGTAAGTTTTTTTAAAAAAAATTGGGAGGAAATGTGTGAAACAACGATCCGATTGAATTGGAACTGACCAGTGGCAGACCTCTCTCTGATGATTTTCTCAAAGCCTGAGGGAACGGTCCTCCTCCCTCCTCTCCTCCCTCTGGACCATCGGCTCCCCTGCCACTCCTTCCGCAACTGATTGTTCACTTCTGCCAGGTTGGGGCAGTGCCTTCCAGTCCCCCCAGGATCCTCTCCCTAAACCCCAGGCTGTGTATAAATATGGCCCCCAGATGGTGCTGAGAAGGAGGGGACAGCCTCCTCCTTGCCCCGCACCCGCACGGGCCCTGCCTGCCTCACCCACCGGCCCAATGAGAACCAGGTGATTGTGGAGGATCCTGGCCCAGGCTTTGAAGTGCCGCCGCACAGAAGCCAGCTGAGCGAGGAGCGGTGCCAGATTTATTGCGGCCTGAGAAGCACAGATATTAGGTTGGCTGTAGCTCACTGACCTCTTCAGGCTTTCCATTTGGGCCTGAGATTTATTACCTCCTTGGCTTTTTTTAATTCCCAGGGATCTGTGCCTTTAACATTTCTGCTCAAGCCCCCCAAGTCACAAGGACTTCCTGTTTGCCGAGACCACAGATAAAGAAGACACAAACCACAGAACACCAACACTATGTAATTTTTTTGTTCCTGACTCCTTAATTTCTCAGCCATCCTAGGTGTTCTGTCAAGATGCAGTCTGAAAGTCTAGACCGAGAGATATCTATGATAGAAAATGTACATCAGTATTTCAAGTCCTCTGAATTTATTCTGGCCATTTGACAGTTGCTTGGAGATACAATCTCAATTTTTGCAATGGCCCCTTCAGCAAGATATTTATGGCAGATACAACTGTAATTATTTACCTGTAACAAAGTCCAGGTCTGTCTGCTTCAGGTGATTCAGGCAGCGGGGGGACAGGGAGGAGAGATTCATCTTCCTCTTGTCCAAAAGTTGACCTTTTGCCCTCGGCCCCTTCCCCCCTCACTGTGAAATGTGGATGTGTGGGGCCTGGGCCACTTCCTGTGCCTCTCTGGACACCAATATTAACATAGGTGGACCCCAAAATAAATACATGCGAGGGGAATTGGCAAAAAAATAGACTTGGCGAGTTCCTTGAAGGCAGGCGCAGGCTGTGCTTCCTTCCCCCCAGTTTCTGGTTTGAACTTGCAGGAGGGTAAACAGGCCATCAGTATTTAAGGGTTTAATATTTTCCTGCAAAAACATTCAAAATAATACATCATAATGAGTCCTGGCCCTGGACTAGTCCCCTGTGAAGACAGCACGACTCCAGAGCTGTGGCCCCGCGGGATGTCTTGGTGCCTACTTTGCTGCATCTTCCTAAGCTGGTGCGTTCATTTCAGTCTCTGGTCTTTCCACTCACATTTCACTTTTACCCCAAAATCTTGCCCAAATTAATTGCCAGTTTAAGGACAGAGCTTTCAAGCAGCTTTTGGAAAATCATAATCCATCAGAAAAGGCAGGGTGTTGGCAGCCCACTCCATCCACGCGCCTGTGCTGGGGATCCCAGGACCGTTCCAGAGAGGAGACCAGACGTTCCTGAACGGTAACAGCAGCATGGGAACAGATGTGCCACCTGTCTCAGGGACTTCTGCAGGGTCCGTGTCATTTGAAAGAATATTTTTAAAAATCTGTACGTTTGTAAAAAAAAAAAGCACACAAATGAAGTCATGTAAATTTATTTTTCTAACGTGTGTGCTCTTTTGTCCTGGTGATTGTTATCTGTGCTCTCCAGGGAAGGGCCACGAACAAAAGGCATTCGTGTGCCACTCGGGCTTCATGGTGGCGAGAGCTTTGCCTTTGGCACTTCTCTGCATTGCATGGTCCAGAGCCCCTTGCCATCACGTTGACACACTCAAGCTGCTGCAGTTCAGACTTGCAGATAAGGCACTCCAGCTTGCTGGTCTCAATACCAGGGCAACTATTCTGCTTTTAAAAATTGTTTTTCCAAGAAGTGGGATTGCTGGGTCAAATGGAAGTAGAGGAATGCATAAAAAAGCTGTGGGACATTTACACTACGGAATACTATGCAGCTGTAAAAGAGAGGGATCGCTTACCCTTCGAGACAGTTTGGATGGACCTGGAGACTATTATGCTAAGTGAAATAAGCCAATCTGAGAAAGACAAATATCACATGATCTCACTTATTTGTGGAATATAATGAACAAAATGAATTGACCAACAAAATAAGACCCAAAGCAGGGAGGCATGGAGCAGACTGACATACTTCGATGTAGGGATTGGGGGGATCAGAAGAGATAAACCAAAGAACTCATATACTTATATACATAGCCCATGGACATGGGCAATAGGGTAGTGAAGACCTGGGGGGGTGAGTAGGGGCTAGAAAGGAGAGGATTAAGAGGGGGGTGGGAGATATCTAATATCTATAATACTATCAACAATAATATATATATATTTATTTTAAGCGTGGTTTTCCATTTTTAAATACCACCTGGACCGTGTATTGAGACCAGCAAGCTGGAGTGCCTTATCTGCAAGGTAGAAAGCCAAACAGGACCACCTGGAGTGAAGTGATGTTTCCTTCCAGGGTTGATTTTCCTAAGCTCACTTGCTTATTTGCCATCAGGGGCACATACCAGTTTTTACTCAACATTCTAAGACTCATACCTTTAGCCCGCACGGGAAACTCTTTACACACACCTCTTTTAACAGCTGCCATGTGTCCCATTAAGTGAAGGTGCACCTGCATTGCTCTATCGTCAGTTACTGATACTGCTGTTCTTCTGTTTAGTACTGTTTCTACAGCAGGATTTCTAACGCAGGAGCAGCCCAGAGAATACAGAGGAAGTGATCAGTGTCTACGTCCGATAGGAAAGCCATTGTCCCCCTTATCGGCTCAGAACAAAGCCCAGGTCTGGGCCAGGCACATGATTCATTGTGCCAGCTGCTCAGCTCATCTCAAAACAGGATCTGAGTGGTTGGACCGCTGTCCTGAGAGGGTTTACCCAGCCCCTGGACCCTGCACCAGGCCCCAGGGCCCCGGGGACTGCTCCAGCCTGGCTGGAGAAAATCACGGCAGATCTCAGTGGCCTGTTCTGGGGCCAGGCTTGGGGCTAGTGCGTAAGAGACTCCTGGCTCTTTCTGAGGGCAAAACTGACCATAAGCTCAGAATGATCGTAAGACTTTTGTGACTTGCAGCACACCGCCCCGAGACTGCCCTGATGCTGTGCTTGTGTTGATACTGCTATGGATGTACAAAGACAGGCTCTGACTGAGTCCAGGGTGCTGTATTAACATTTATTATTGTGGAGAAGCTAACAATGCCAGGATCGGAACTAGAAGAGGAGCACCAGCTTCCCCAAGACCACACGGCGAGGCGACCACAGAGCCCACTTCATTCCCATCCACTGACTCCAAGGCCCAAGGTCTCTCCCTTTCACCAGCTGTCGATGCCAGAGATCTCCAGAAGTACCTGGTCTTGCCTTGTTATGAGGAGACCAAGACCTGGAGAAGGCAAGTTGAGTGCCCTGTGGTCGCACAGTATGTTGGTGACAGAACTGAGTCTCCAAAATCTGTCCAAAGCTGATGACTTAGTAGCAATTGATACTGGGCGACAGTTTCCCGAAGGTGTGAGTCCAGGGCACTGAGGAAGGGGAGGCCCTTGGTTGTTCAGGCACCGGGCGCTTCCCACTGTGTCTCATTCCCGAGTCTATCTCCCCAGCCCACGGCTGACTGTTGGTTCCTATCCACTCCCCAAAGCAGAAGGCACTCCCAGTTCACCACAAGCAGGCGTTCCAAGCTGGCCTGGGGACCTGCCAATCAGTGATCAATTTGCCAGTCACGTCACCGTCACAGAGTCTGGCAGAGATTAGCCACCCAGGACAGGTGGATCTGCTTCTGGGCAGGATCTGTGGTGACTCCCTGAGCCTTGCTGGAGAGTGAGCCTTGAGAGGGAACAAGCTACTGCTCGGGCTCCAAGCCCCAGCAAATCCTCCCCCCAGCTGGGCGCCCCAGAGAGTCCGACACCCTAGCTGAACCGATTCGGCACACTGCAAGCAGCTGACGTGGCTCTCCATTCTCCACGGCATGTGTTGAGAAGCTGTGGGCCTAAGCCTTCCTGGGTGGCAGGGTGGGCACTCGGAGCCCATAGGTTTGCTGTCCTTTCTAAGTCCGCCAGAAGAGAATAAGATCATGGCTACATCTTGCACTTATACTAGTAGGATGTATTTTCCTCACTCGCTTCCATTGATGCTCTCCTTACACTGCAACTACATTTGAGAACGGATTTGGCCCACGTGGCAGGAAAGACCTAGAAAAGAAACAGGTTTCTGTAAATGATGCAATTAACTGTCCGAGTGGGTGCAAAGTCCACCTCCTCTGGCTGCTGACCCAGGCCTCCTTCCACTCCCGCAGTGCTCCTCTCAGGAAAGCCACTCTTGCTATCTGTATGACCATGCAACACCCTGGTCACAACCCTTTGGCACCCATCACCCACAGGCTTGAGTCCAGAATCCTGACCACGGCATATGAGTGCTTTGTGACCTGAACCCCACCTCCAGTTCCCTAAGCACCCCAGGGAAAGTAGTGCCTCTGTACTCTTGCATAAGCTATTCCTTAATTTTGTCATTTCTTTCCCTTATCTGCCTGGAGAACTCCTATTCATCCTTAAAAACCCTGCACAGGCATTAGTTGCTCCTCTGCACATCCTTGAAACATGCTTACTCTAGATCACTTCAGAACTTTGTACACATGTGAGTTCAAAGCCCATGTAGATAGAGGTATCTTTCCCATTCATTAGGCTGTCATACTATTCTTATGGTAACATTTGGAGCCCAGAACATGGCACAATGCATAATGCATCCTGAATAACAGCTGGCATCCTTGGCCTGTAAGGAGGATTCCATTGGCACAACTCTTCCGATGAGGTTGGACCCAAGGACTGGAGGCCACCTAATTACAGGTAGTTCGTGATATTCTTTAAAGGCACAGTCCCAGGATAGACCTTTCCCAGTAGTACAGCACCAGCTAGCCCACCATCTGTATTTCCTCAGCCCAGAAAAGCTTGTACTGGGCATGCTCCAACCTAGCCATAGACTTATAAACCATGTCCTCACTCTCTACATTGAGGGATTCCACTGTTGCACTAAGGGCCTTGGAGCATGAACTCCAGCTCTGTCTTCCCCATGCTCTTTTGGCTCTAGTCCACCTAGATCTGGAGATTAGTAAAGCAACACACCCCCTTTGGGGGCTGGGTGTCTCAGATGTTTCCTGCGGCCCAGGGAAGATTTCCAGCCTGGGCGAAGGTCCACCAAGCCGGAGAAATTTGTCTGAACCCATCAAAGTCATATTGGGACATACAACTCAAAACCCCTCTCCCCAGCGGGAAGGTGCTATCTGCCAAGACGCCAGCATGCCCTGCCATCAGCAATAATTGCCACCCAGAACGCAAGAGCCATGTAAGAGAGAAAAAGACTTCAAATGATTCCTCTGCCCAAAATTGTCTATGGTCATGATGCGGGTGTCAGTCAGAGGCGAGGAAGGAGACCACCTCTCTGAAATTCACCTGCCCCCACCCACCCACCCACAGTGCCCGGGTCCTAGAATTCTTGCATCTGTTGCCCACTCTGTGCTGTGCCTGTCCTCTTCCTTTCACAGCCGAGCTAAAATTAACCCCTTGGTGTCCTTGGTTGGTCTGCAAGGTGGAGTCATTAAACAGGGCACTGAAGGAACAAAAGGAAGTAAATAATTATTTATATTGACCATTGTATAGCTTTGCACCTCCTGAGGGAAATATTCCTGGATGCTGTGGGATTAACCTGAGTCATTTTAAATGGCTTTAAGAGGTTGTTGTTGAAAGGCATCTTTGACAAAATGTGGGCACTGAGGACACGCAAATTAAACAAGCAGAAGGCTCTTCCCTGGAGAGCAGTAGACCATCCTGAAGATGTTGGTAAGCCCTACGGACCTCTTGCAGCTGGATGCAGGGAGTCAGAGTGTAGAATGGGAGAGGTAAACAAAGAGAAGTAGAAGATGAGGTTCTATTGAGGAACTCGGAGTCTATTTAGGAAGAAAAACAGGAATGTATGAAAAAGTTACAAGGTCTGAAGAGGCATTTTGGAGTCTAATTGTCAGCACCCAAGCAAGCCCAGTAACATGGGGGCCGCCTGGGAGGGCTGGCTGCTCTAAATGCTCAGCAGGATTCAGCTGGGCAAGGAGGAAAGCCAGGGCACCAGTACAAGCTGTGGGATCGAGGCAACAGGTGAGCGAGGGTTGCCAGAGGAGGGAGGCACCCGGTGTGATTCAGGCCCAGTTATTCTGGTCTCTGTAGCTGGCCCTGCTGAGGTGCTAGAGAGAAGTCCTGGACACCATTGTCCTGCAGCTGGGCTAAACCCAAAGCTTTAGTTTATCTTTGGGTGAGACTAGGAGGAGAGATGCCCCTGGCAGAGAAGCACCCAGTACAGAGGCCCAGGGGCTGAGAACAATGGGCCCATCTAGGAGACCACATGGTTGGTGTGGCAGGAATATTCCAGGTGGGAACTTGGGGGGTGGGGGAAGGGAATAGCTGGGGAGTGGGGCCCTGGAAGACATCCTGAAAGTCTTCACAGGCTTTGTTATACATTTGAGCCAATTCCAGGAAATATAGAGATATTGACTTTTATTTAGTTTATAATTTGCCTTTCCTAATCCCAGCTAAGAGGTGGGATTTCCAAGTTGGTTTTGGTGGCTGAGAGTTGTTTGGTGGAGCAGGGAGCAGACAGGGATTCCCTCTCTGAGAATGAACCTCAAGCAGCTCCAGAGTTTTGGCATTGGTGTCTGTATCCCCCTTTGCATGATTCTTTGGGGGTAGAGCTGATGTGCTCAGGAGGGCAGACCATCAAGCTGAGAACTGGGCTTCTCCCTTTTCTCTCCCCCAGTGTAACTCAGACTGGCCTCGCTGGCCTGGGTTTGCATCCCCTGGCTCCCTCCGTGTGGCCTTTCTCCATAGGAAGTGGGACACTGTGTCTGGGCCCAGAGCATCCCTTTAAACAGTTCTCTGCAGTTCTCTCTGCCTGTTTGGGCTCCAGTGCAGGCTCACACATTTGCTTTCGAGTTTGGCACTGATTTGCAATCTGCAAGTTGATGGCTCCTTAGGCTGCTGGCAGCTGGGTGAGTGAGAAGTGACTCTAAGATAAGAGAACCCCTCCCCAGTATTTACAACTGAGCCGGCAGAGTCCAGACAGCTTTGCAAGGCCTCAGCCAGGTCTGGAGGGCAGGAGCCAGCAGTGGGTGGGTGGCCCAGGGTCCTGGGATGAGCGAGGGCACCCCAGGCAAAGGAGGAAGACTCTTCGGGCTGGGAGTCTGGAGCCCTGGTCCTGCTCCTGGCTTCTGCCCAAACAAGCAGCGGGATCCTGGGCAAAGTATTTCCTCTGCCTGAGCCTTTTCTTGCCATCAAGTAGAGCCAATGATTTCAGCCTTATTCTCAGCTGTGAATATTAGGAGGCCCAAGTGAGATGACATCTATGAAAGGACAATGTAAGAGCCGAGCTCCATGCAAGTGCACTGCACAGCAAAGCCACGAAAGGGCAGGGAGGGGGACCTTGGAGGTGCTCACACGACAGCTGTCCCATGCCACGAGGGGCGCTTAAGAGGATCTCCAGAATTCCATATTTTTATGATCACATAGCCATTCTAATGTATATTAAGATATGCATGAAATAACATCTCTGATTTTGTGGCCCTTGCTAATTAAATATGGCTAAAATACAAGTGTAAGTGAAAATATTTCAAGTACTGATGTGGCAAATGCTATGAAGGTGCTCATGAATGCTGGGAGCTAGGGAATAAAGGCTGGAACCGAGCTCGGCCTGGACATCACCATCCCATTCAACTTTCTGACTTTTTTATTTTTAGTTATTTTTTTATTATCTAAAGTTTGACATATGTCTCCTTTTTCTTCCATTGACTCCCCCCACCCCAGTCATTCCCACTCGGGCAAGCCCCCACCTCCCCAGTGTCTGTGTCTATTGGTTATGCTAATATGCATACATACAAGTCCTTTAGTTGCTCTCTAACCCCCCACACTCCCCACTGCCATTTGTCTCTGAATCTATTCTTGTTCGTCAAATTATGTTGATTATTATATCCCACATTTGAGTGAGATCATGTGATATTTATCTTTCTCCAACTGGCTTATTTCGCTTAACATAATGCTCTCCAGTTCCATCATTGCTGTTGTAAATGGTAAAAGTTCCTTCTTTTTTATAGCAGTATAGGATTCCAGTGTGTAGATGTACCACAGTTTTTAATCCACTCATCTGCTGATGGGCACTGAGACTGTTTCCAAATCTTAGCTATTGTAAATTGTGCTGCTATGAACATAGGGGTGCATATATTCTTTCTGACTGGTGTTTCTGGTTTCTTGGGTCAACTTTCTGTCTTACGATGGAGGCATTTCTGGCCCCAATTCCCTGCCAGGTGGCCGTCCATCAGTCTTGCCAGCTCCAAGGTGACATGAGCAAACAGGCGTGGAGTAGTAAGTACTTCAGCAGCTACTGTGCTGGGTCCCACCCAGACCCCCAAAGTCCAGAGTGTGTGCTCTTCCCACTACATCCAGTGACCATTTTCTTCCTGGTGGGCATTTGCCCAGGGATGTATTCATGACTGATTCTTGTAGGTGCTCTCATGTTATAGTCACCTAGACCTGGGAGGTAGACAGGGATGCTGCTGTTATGATTGTATGAACCACATCCAGCATAGACAAGGGTGAACCTGACGAGGGGTGGTGAAGGATTAAAGAAGACAGACAAGAGAATACAGTTGGGGCTAGGTAGGTTCACTTGTGCCTGGATGAGGACACGGTGACCCAGCCTGTAAGCCGAAGCTTTATTTTATAGTCAGAGCACACAAAGCAAAACAAGGGAAGTGGTCAACATGTTTACAATGTTCTTGCCAATTTCACCTTGTTTTGGCAGCACTTGCTGCACCTCCCACAGCCCATTAGCTACCTAGGAAAGAACAAGGGAAGACTATAAGGTCAAGCTTAATTATGCTAGGAGGGCTCTGCCCTTCAAGCTGGGACTTGTTTGTGGCCCTGCCACAGGTCAGTCTGAGGCTTGACCCCATAGCCGCTCCCTACAATTTTATAGATATTGGAGATTCTGGAAAAGGAAAAAAAGGAGGGAGCAAAACAAGTCTCACAGACCGAGAGTGGCAAACCTAGACCTCGGAGGCAGATCGAATGGCTGTAAGGTCATTTCCAATGAAGCAATTTGGGTTCTTTGAAGCTTTACTCATGTTGCTGTTTCCCTTCCTAGGAGAGAGGGGAAGACATTGAAATTAAGAGCAGAAGTGACACTTTTAAGTCACCCTTTCTGGACCAACAAATAAATAAAACCTTTTGAAAGAAAGTCAAGGTCTGGGGAAATTACTGAAGATGGGAGATAGTTTTAAAACTGGGGATATTTTAAGAGAATTGTCTCCCCATTTTGACACAACCCAGACTAGAAAGGAGCAGAGTGCAGAGGGAGGCAGCGTGCTGCCCATGCAGAGGGCTGACGACCAGGAGGGCGCCAGCAGGACCGTGGTGGTCATGGGCATCCTGGGCCTTCACGTCTTCAGAATGTGGTTACTAATCTCACCAAAAGGAGAAAAGAAATGTGATCTTTGGATTTAAAATGCCTGTATCTCCAGTTTTATTTTTCTTCATCGTTCTCATCCACACCTGACAGGTTATATATAATCAGCCTCCAACATCTCTTTCTCAAAAGCAGCAATGCGATCTCTTTCCACTTTGCTTTCCTGAAAGCCCAGCACCTGGATCAAAGGCATTCACGATAGATACCCGGGAAGGATTTGTTGAATGCAGGAACCGATGATGAGCAAATGAATGCCATCACTGTAAGCTTATCAGGAAGGCTCATTCAGGTATGTATCCCAGCACCTAGCACAGACCCTCCACATACTTGGCTCTCAAATGTTCATTGAAAAAATGAGTGCAAGAATGAGAAAGCATTTTAAAAACAGCCAGGTTCCACAGACACTAATACATAAGATGTACAAATACAAGAGCCACATGCCAGCAAACAGCAGTCCCAAAAGGGAAACAAAATTTGCAGCTGCACACTCAACCCACTTGGCTGCACCTTCTGACTTCAGTCAATCCACTGGTTGTCTTGAAAACAGCGGCACATCGTCACTTGGTAACAGTCACTTCTAAGGACGAATTCAGCTGATTGCTCCTGAAACAAAGTGCCTCTGGAGACACAGACTGACTCCAAACCCAAGGTGAAATTATAAAGGTGAGCCCAGTGTTCAAGGCCTGCCAAGAGAGGATCCAGCAAGAGCCCATTAGACCTCAAAAATGATCTTTGTGCTAATAATCTAAGCTACCATTAGTGACTTAAGGCAGAGAATGTTTTTAAATGCTAGAATTCATATGATTTTATCTTGACATTATCCCTGTAATCATTGGTCCTGATTAAAGAGTCCTGCCCTAAAAGATGGATGGGCTCAAACACTTAAATATATGGTAATCTTTCACCTCTTAGATGCTGTTTCTTCCAAGAAAGTCTGCCATGCACCTCAATTTAAAGACCAGCAATTGTCTTTCTTCAACTATTTAAAAAACACTGAAGTTGGATTAGAGGGGGATGGTAAAAATAATAATAATTCTAACAATATTCATTCTTTTCTGACTTAACTAAGCAATTAAGAGGTCTATTACAATTTTTTTTGCAATCAACAGTAAAATATTTGAAAAAAAAATGCCAAAACATGTTAGTGCTTGTTTCTCATCCCAAAGGACACGGTGGGGTATCATTTGCTTTGCTCCTCTCACATCTGGCTAATGCCAAATGGGCTGGAACTCCCAGGGTATCCCTGTGGTATCTGATTCTGAAAGTTCTCTTTCCCACCCAGACCCATTGTCACCTCACTCAGCTGGCAGTTTTCAGTGGCCTGAGACACTTTCAAATCCTTTTGGGACATTTCTCATCTCAGGCTCACGTTTAAAAGTGCAGTCACTGGGGCTGTCTATACCCAGAGAGTGAGTGAGTTGAAAGAGGGTTGGGATTTTTTTCTAGTAACAAATTTTGAACAACAATCACCCTGTCAGCCACATCTTAAAGAGCTGCAGTCGACCGTGAATATCTTTGTGTAAATCTAGATGTTTCTTTTTTCAAGTTTACCTAAAACAAGACACCTCTTACTTGAGGAAGCTTGATGTTCAAGGCCCCCAGAGTCCAGCTTTAGGCTAGATTTTCAGGCTCAGGGCTAGCATTTCTCCAAGGAGAACCCACCTGCTAATCATGCCCAATCACTCACTCTTCCCAAATACTCGTTCCATGTCCTGCTTCAGCGTCCTTGTTCCTGCCATCCCTCTCCCTATTTGTTAAGAGCCTACTTATTCACAGAAGCCTGGTGTAAAGGACATATATATCTTGAGTGCTCCCAGAAAACCCAGGCCCAAGGAATGAGGCCCTCTCCTCTCACCCCCTTGTAGAGCTTGTCTGACAAGCACTTGGCCACATGCCTGTCTTCTCCCAAGAGCCAAAGATTGTGTTTTTCCCCCCCGATAGCCCAGAGCCTGGGGTTGAGCCCAGCACACAGCAGTGTCATGTTTGGGAACTGAATTTGGTCTGCTCTTGGTCCCACTGCTGCCTGAGACTTAGGGAGGAGGTTGGTACCTCCTGTTACCTGAAAGCCGCACCTTCCTTCCAAGCTAAACTCTCTGTTCCTTCCATCTCTCCTGCCACATCATTTCCAGTGGGGTAGGGATGCAGATGGGCCTGGGTCAAATCCCACCTTCCCAGGCACTTAGTGTATCTTTAACAGACTCTAGCTGGTCTGTGCTGGAGCTTCCTTAACTGTGACATGATGACACCTGAGATGACACCTAGGTGAGCAGAGGAAAGCATATGTGAGCCTCCGTTCCCTCCCTGTCTTGCTCACACCTGGGGCCTCCAGGTTGGCCCACGTCTTCCTGAAGCAGCCCTGCCCTGGGCGTTGGTAGGGTGGCTGTGCTTTCATCCCCTTAGCAGTTACATTTCACTGTTAGCAAGGTCTATTTGCTCAGAGATAATTTAGGTTTTAATTGAATGATGCTCATAAAGAGTCACAAATAAAGCTCACCAATGCTCAGCTGCCATTGAATGTTAGCACTAGAGGATGCTTTCTGAGTCAAGGCATTGGCAGCTCTAATGACATGCAGATATGAGGGCAAAACACATAGCAAAGTCACCATGGCAGAGTGGTTCCAGCCACTCACTCTGGAGGGCACTGGATGTGGGTTCAAACCCAGGCTCTGTAAGTAATGAGCTATGTAGCCCCAATCAAGTTACTTAGCTTCTCTGAGCCTTGATATAGTAGGAGCCCCTGCCTCAGCTGTCCTTCAAAAATCTCCTGATCACTCCTCCTCCAGGGAGCCTTCCCTGCCCATACAGACCATTTTAGGGGACCATCTTTTGAGCCCACACATGGGGTTGCTTCTGTCAGAGCACTTTGTCTGCTCAGGGTACATCTGCCTCATTAGCCCATGAAGACAGTGAGAACAGAAACCAGACACTCTTCAAATCAGTATCTTTAATGTCCTCCAGCAGGCATTTCTGAGAAGAGGCATTCAGTACATTTTTAGGGGTGGATGGAGGAGTGAATGAATGAATGAATAAAAGAAAACACCATCCCCTGGCAACACTTTAGCCAGGGTATGTGTATTTGAGCATCTTATTGAGTCGCAATACACAAATGGGATAGATCACAGAGCAGCATTGCTATAGGCAAGGACAGGACTGTCTGGGCAGCAATTATAGAGTGCCCAGGACTGATGAGGCAGGGAAGGAGGTGTCCTGGGCAGCCAGGAAACTGCCTGGGGCATCAGACATTCTGAGCTAGGGACTGGGAGACAGCAGGAGCTCTGATATGGGGAAGCTCACTTTCTTTCTCATGGAGGCAATAGATACAAGCAGTGCACAAATGGACCCAATAAGCAAACTGAAGATAATTATAAATTAAGGCAAGGGTCTTGAAGGAAGCAAACAGGAAAATCTAAATAATATGGTCATGGAAAGCCTCTCTGAATCATGATATTTAGGTTAGAAAGACGAGAAGAGGCCCCATGAAAAGTGGGTAGAGGGACATTTGAACTTGACTTGTTGGAGGATGAAGAAAGGTATATCACCAATCTTTTAGAGAACAGTGTGATAATGTCAGAGCTGTGAGTATATGTAATATGATGCACACACACACACACACACACACACACACACACACACACACCTGTGTTTAAATCCCAACCTATAAATGTCTGAATACTCAGATCAGCTCAGTTTTCTTACCTGTAAATGGGAAATGTAAAGACTCAGTAGAGGCCCACAGTTAGGGTTAGTCCACTTCCTACCTGGTTTGGCATTGGGGAGTAGAGGGAGGACACAGAGTAAGCTGAAGGCTACACAAAGGATCAACCCTGCCAGCTTCACTGATCTGCTAAGGCTGTCTTTTTCCATATGTAAATGCATTTTATATCAGATATAGAGATTCATGCAGGCATATATGAGCAAATACAAGCACACACGTACCAATGAATACACACAGGAAATAGAACAAATGGGATCAAATATAGGGTCTGGCAAAATTAGGTTTATAGTTGTTCCTATGGAAAATAATACAATAATTAATAAATAATAATACAAGAATTAACTGTGTTTCATGTACTCACAACTGTAAACCTACTTTTGTCCCACCCTGTGCAATAAATATCTACATGTGCATATGACCATAGTTCAAATAGATGGTTTGAAGTATTCTATTCTTTTGTTTGTTTATTTGATACCTATTTAATAATGACAATCCAAGGACAGAGGCTTTTTCAATGCCTTCTTTAAGTCAAGTTCCTAGATGGAGGAGGGCCAATAGGCTTTACCTTTGGATGAGGGCCCCTGGTTTTTGGAAATGAGAGTCTTGGTTGCTCTGATCAAGAGTCCTATGTTAGGTCACTTCCACCTGATCCTTGAGAACTAAACACAGTCACTCTTATCACAGACAGCATGTCCTCACCAAACAGCTGCTCTAACATGAAAGGGCAGACAATGACTGCCTTGATTATTTTGCTCTATGTTTTGCTAAATAACCAGAAAAATGTGGGATGTTGCCCTCCATCTATCTATGTAAAACCCTAATATGCAAATCGACCAAATGCGGAACAACTGGTAGAATGACCAGTTGCTATGATGAGCACTGACAACCAGGGGGCAGACGCTCAACACAAGATCTGCCGCCAACCTGCAGGTCCCAACAGGTGGCAGTGGCAGGGTGGGGCCAGCGAGCAGGTGGCGCCATACCAGCCAAGGGGGGTGTGAGCAGGGGCCCTGATCACCCTGCCAGTTGCCCCACAGATTGGCCCTGATCTCCAGCCAGGCCTAGGGACCCTACCCGTTCACAAATTTTGTGCACCAGGCCTCTAGTCACTTCATAAATGCTTACATCTGTTCACTTATTCTAACATTCCAAAAGTCCCAGGTATCCTTAATTATAGGATCCAGAGAATTCTGATGGGAAACACCCCACTCCACTGTTTTCTCAACTTTCATCTACACAGTAAAGAATGTGCTTTTCCTCATCCAAACCACCAACAGGATAATCTCATTCTGCATTTTGCTGATTGGTCTGCAAACATAATCTTCAGTGGCAAAAATCTTGAAGGGCTGCCTTGAGATTTGAGCATTCAATCAGTCTTAGGAATTTCTTTTGGCAAAAATACTTGGGCTCGATTAGAACTCATGGGGCTGTGGTTGGCTTTGTGTCTCTGAGGTTGGGTATACCCAGTGGTGAGGTTAAGTATCATCAGTGCTGAAGTTGGCTATGGGGTTTGTTTGGGGAAATTATGCTGTTGTGAATTTGAAGGAAGGTTAAAGGAAATGGTACTATTCTGCCTGCAGAATAGAAGACTGAGGAGCAATTAGATTTGTTTCCAAGTTTCACTGTGTCTGTAACCTCGAGCATAGCACAGAATTACCACAGGATCCTGTAATTGTCTTTCAACCACTGGAATGGGAGCTGTGGAAAGCTCAGCAGTGCCTTTTTCTCTCTACACCCCTGTCATACCTACATAGTGGATGTCCAGAGAATGTGTGCCAACTTTTTTAATTCATGAATGAAGAGAAGAGCTTATACTCTGTTTTCATCAAAAATTAAACAAGTGGATATGTTCTCAAGCTAAAAAGTTTATTGGATAAAATCCTTGATCAGCCAAGGAACAGCTGAGAGAAGATGGAAAACGTAAATGGGTTTTCTGGAAGAGTTGAAGAAACTCTGTTCTTGAAAATATTTTAGATTCTCAGTTATTAATGCTGAATGCATATTTACTTTCATGTAGGTAAGGGTCTGGATATGTCAAGTTCTCTCAAAGCTTTAGTCTCCAATTAGCATAATTTTAAATGAACACCATGATTATATGAATCTAAACTTGTAGAATAATTTAGTCTTTAATTCTTCCTGGAGCACCCCTAAAGACTGAATAAAGGACAAGCTCTTGGCATATCAGTAGGTGCATGGACACTGTTTCCCTACAAGCAATATGCATCCAGCACATGGGCCTGTCCTCTCCCATACAGTGTCAGTGGCAGACATTTCTAATCAATCATGGCAATCCCCATGAACCCAGGACCTCAAAATCCTTCTCAACTGCTTCCAACTAAGTAATCAGTGTGGCTACACAGGGAAGGACTTGTTTGTCACTTCAGATCTACCAATTCTCTACTCCAAACTTTTTAAATAAGATGTGTTTAGTCCCCAGAAATATGCAGTCCACACCAGGGGATAAGTGAATTTATAGGAGGAAAAATAGATCATAGTAATTAACTCTACTAAAATGTTGAGGAGAACCAAGATGGTGGAGTAGGTAAATGCTGGTACTCCCTACCTCCCACAACCACATCAAAATTACAACTAAAATACAGAAGAACATTCATTCAGAACTGCCTGAAATCTGGCTGAATGGAAGTCCAAGTAGAGAAGTAAAGAAATACATCGAGATTTGTAGGAGGGGTGAAGGAACACCCACATGTGGTGTTTTTAATTGGGAGGGATAGCTAGGCTTCTGAGGCCTCTCATGAGAAGCAAGGAGTCCCAGTCCCACACCATACCTCAAAACCAGGATTCCAGAGCTGGGAAGAGAAGTCCCCATAACTTTGAGCTGTAAAAACCAGCAGGGATTGTGGCAGAGTGACATGAAGACTGCTGGAGACCCAGGCAATTTTTACTTGGTCCAGCTTCCTCTGAGCTCTAGGGCCAGGCAGCAGCTTCAAGGGACATACCAGGAGGTACTGGATTATCTGGCATTGAGACAGGAACTTGAGGGTTGTTTTCATCCAGATGGGGGTACTGGTTGGGGTCATTGTTCCTGTGCTGGGATCTCCCCATCACAGAGCTGACTGGCAGCCATAACTGAGTTTCCATCAGCATAGCCTACACTGCCCTGTGATTCCCCAAGACCCCACCCCATCCAATTTATAGCCCCACCCAAGCTATTTGCAGCTGCTTTTCCATATAAATGGCCTGTCCCAGTTCAGGCTTCAGACTTTCCTAGAATCTCTCAAACAAGCAGCAGCTGTTGTCTGTGTGCCCCAAACATATCAATAAGAGGCCCAAGATACAGCATTAGCACCAGCCTGCCTTGCTTCACAGCTGTGCCTAGCCTGGGCACTTCACAGCCCAATACAAGTAGCAACCATCTACGGATCACTTGGTAGCTCCTGCTGGGTGGCCCTAGGCAGTGGCTGACTTTGCACCTCCTGGGAGGCCCTAAAGCCAGTGCACCTGGTAGACAGCTTCAGACCATAGCAGATCACAACTCTACACATCCACAAGTAACACACTCAAGAGGCAGACTCAGTGAGCAACAAAGCCCCACTGAAGCAAGTCCTGCTCCATAAAGGTGTCTCCTGCACAGCAGCTCTTCCACTGTAGACACAGCTGGTCCTCACAGCCAATTGGCCTAGAGGTCAATTCCTTCCAGTGATGCCAACAGTATTCAAGGCTCAACTACAAGACTGTGTACACAGCCCACACAGGAGTGCACCTAGAGGGCCCAGCAACTGGGCCCTACAGGACACCTACTACACAAGACCACTCTACCAAGTCCAGGAGACATAGCAGATCTACCTAATACATAGAAACAAAACAGGGAAGCAACCAAAAAGTGGAAACAAAGAAACATGTCACAAATGAAAGAAATGGAAGCAAGCAAACCATTGGCTACAGAGTTCAAAATAATGGTTATAAGGTTGCTCAAGGATCTTAATGAGAGCTTCAAGGGGCTTGGTGAGACTTAGAAAAATCTTAGTGAGAACTTTAAAGACATGAAAAAGGACCAGTCAGAAATTAAGCATACACTAACCAAAATAAAGAATAATTTACAGGGATTCAATAGTAGAGTAGAGGATTCCAAGAATCAAATCAACAATTTAGAATATGAGGAAACATAAAACACCCAATCAGAAGAGCAAAAAGAAAAAAGAATCCAAAAGTATGAAGATATTGTAAAGAGCCTCTAGGGCAGCAGTTCTCAACCTGTGGGCCGTCGAACGACCCTTTCACAGGGGTCGCCTAAGACCATCCTGCATATCAGATATTTACATTATGATTCATAACAGTAGCAACATTACAGTTATGAAGTAGCAACGAAAATAATTTTATGGTTGGGTCACAACATGAGGAACTGTATTAAAGGGCCAGAAGGTTGAGAACCACTGATCTAGGGCA
>NW_005871272.1:431450-435584 GCF_000147115.1 Myotis lucifugus | reverse complement strand
ATTATAGAAGGTAAATAAATCCCAGAATTAAAAAAAAAAAAGGAGAGGCTGGGAGCTTCTGTCGCCTGTGGGCTTGGCCTGAAAAGGGCCCTCAGCCCCTCACCCAGACTGGCCAGGCACCCCAGTGGGAATCCCACACCCTAAAGTGGGTGTGGCCAGCCTGAAAACAGCCATCAGCCCCTCACCCAGGCTGGCCAAACCTCCATGGGGTGAGGGTCCCCACTGGGGGGGGGGGGGCTTGACCAGACTGCAAACACCCATCAGCCCCTCACCCAGGCTGGCCGAGCAAAACAGCAGGACCCCTACCTTGATCTGGGACACCCTTCAGGGAAAACCAGCCGGCCCCCA
Organism: Myotis lucifugus; assembly: GCF_000147115.1. Lineage (NCBI taxonomy): Eukaryota > Metazoa > Chordata > Mammalia > Chiroptera > Vespertilionidae > Myotis > Myotis lucifugus. The sequence goes on along the minus strand of NW_005871272.1, from coordinate 435,236 downwards.
CCCGTGCACCAGGGCTCTATCCTATATAATGAAAGGGTAATATGCAAATTGACCCTAACAGCAGAACGACTGGGAATGACTGGTCACTATGACACACACTGACCACCAGGGGGCAGATGCTCAATGCAGGAGCTGTCCCCTGGTGATCAGTGCACTCCCACAGGGGGAGCTCTGCTCAGCCACAAGCCAGGCTGATGGCTGGCAGCACAGCTGTGGTGGCAGGAGCCTCTCCCGCCTCCTCAGCAGCACTAAGGATGTCCAACTGCAGCTTAGGTCTGCTCCCTGCTGGTAAGTGGTCATCCCCCGAGGGCTGCTGGGCTGCCAGAGGGATGTCTGACTGCCAGCTTGGGCCTGATCCCCCAGGGAGCAGGCCTAAGCCAGCAGGTGGACATCCTCCGAGGGGTCCCAGACTGCAAGAGGGCATAGGCCGGGCTGAGGGACCCCCCTGAGAGCACAAAAATTTGTGCACCAGGCCTCTAGTAAATATATATATATACATATTCAGCAATTGAATCTAAAAATCAAAATTAATGAAAAATCTAATGAATAAAATAGAATCAGGGGCATGGAAACATGGAACAGACTGATGAATCTCAGAGGGAAAGAGGTTGGGGGGAGCAGAAAGAGATTAACCAAAGATCTTATATACATATAATGCATTACCTATGGACACAGACAAGAATGTGGTAAAGGACTGGGGCAGGGTGGTAACCAGGTGGAGGGGGGCAATGGGGGGACAAAGGGGAACATCTGTAATATTCTCAACAATAAATATTTAATATAAAAAAAGAAAAATAGAAAAACAGTATCTAATTATTTTGCCTTACTTTCTTCCAATAAAATGGAAACCCTTTTCAGAGGGAGGAAAATAAAAGAGGTGGAGAGAGATTTTTGAGTCTCTATACTCTCAAAAATCAGTGAGTGACCAACATTTCCTGGGTGTCTCCCATGGCTGGCACTGCATCACGGGTGAGGATACAGCAGTGTCCGAGACAAATGGGGTTCCTGTTCTTGAGGCACTTTCATTGTAGAGTCAGATATAGCTGATAAACATGCAATAAATAAATACATATTATATGTTCAGACTCTTAGAAATAATGGGAATGAAATAAAGGAAGATTTTGTGACAGGATATGGTGGTAGCAGGTGTATTTTTGCTTTACCTTGAACTAGAGTATAAAGAAAGATCCACTGAGGAGAAGACACAAACAGAAAAAGCAGCCTTGCAAGCCTAGAAGAACTTTCTAAGCAGAAAATCGAGCATAGCCCAAATCCCTGAGAACAAACTGTGAATGATTGAAGAGACAACAGAGGGCCAGGGTAACTGATGTAGGGTGAATGCAGGTGGGAGGTAAGGTCAGAGAGATGGGTAGACTGAGATCAAATAGGGCCTGTGAACCTTCTTGTAAATTTTGTGCTGGTTGTTATTGTAGTGTTTTCAGTGCAGGAAGATGTGATATAATTTGTATTTCAGAAAAATCACTCTGACTGCTTTGTGGATAATAAATTTGGGGGTTGTTGGGGAATGAGGCTTAAAGAAAAGAAAGGAGGCTGTTACTGTGGTCAGAGTAGGAAAAGATGGTAGCTATTATGGACTGGGTTGTGTTCCACCAAAATCCATATGTTGAAGCTCTAACTCCAGTACCTCAGAATGTTACTGTATTTGTTGATAGGGTCTTTAAAGAGGCAGTTAAGGTTAACTGAAGTCATTAGGGCAGATCCTAATCCAATGTGACTGGTGTCCTTAAGAGAAAAGGAGATTAGGACATAGATATGTACAGAAAGAAGACTATGTAGGGACAAGAGGGAAAGATGCCCATCTGTAAAGCAAGGAGAGAGGCCTCAGAAAAAACCAACCCTGCCAATACCTTGATCTCTAACTTCTAGCTTCCAGAACTGTGAGACAAAACATTCCTGTTGTTTAAGCCACCCAGTCTGTGGTGCTTTGCTATGGCATCCCCTAGTAAACTAATATGGTGGCTTAAGTTAGGGTTCTGGTGCTAAACACAGGGAGAAGTGAAGGGGTCAGGTCCAGAATTTATTTTGGGGGAGAACTGACTATTCTTACTAATAGATTACAAGTGAAGTGTGATAATGGAAAAGGGAGTAATGAAAGCTACTCCTAAGTTTAAGGCCTGAGCATTTGGGTGGGTAGGAGTGCCATCACAGAGATGAAAGAGAAATCTAGATTTCCATTTGGGCAAGGCTGGGTTGAGATCCCTCTTAGGTTCCGGAGGCTCCAAAGAAATGTCATGTGCCCTACACCTGCATACTCCCAAGAAATATGGGCTCCATTTTCTCTGGCACTAAATTCTCCAGAAGAAATGTTGGCAAAGCATCATTCTAACTAAGACATAGCAGAGTGCTCTCAGTTCTATGGCCAGCCCATTTTACTATTGTTAGGATTATTGCAAGGAATTCATTCCTTTGGTTTAGTAGAATTTGTTCTCTTTGGAAATTCCTTCCTTGAGACTTCATCCCACCACTGGACTGAACACAACAGATCTAGTCTCCCATTTAATGGCTTCTAGTAATTCTACACTTGCTAATTAGGACCAACCCTCCTACTGAAAATTAGAACAGATGAAAAAAATGCTTTAAAAAGCTATTGAAGTTATGAAGAAGTTCCACGCCAAGATCTAGGAAAAAATAAAAATCTAGAAAGGCAATTTCGGTAGGGGTGGCTTTTTCTCTAAGAGCAGATGTTGCCTCTGGATGAGGGGTAATGGGACTAATTAGTACTCCCCTGGTTTTAAGCTTCCTTTGGATAAACAAACAAAAGTTGGAGTCCAGAGCCAAGCTAGAGGGAGTGATGGGGAGCTAGTAAACACCCATATTTTAGGCTACAACCCTAAAGGACTATACCCTAGAAATAAAAGTGAATCAGAAATAGACCAGCCTCCCTGGCCAGGGACTCTGTTAGAGCATCATCCCGATAGATGCACCAGGGTTTCAGGTTTGATTCCTGGTCAGGGCATACAGGGGTCAACCAATGAATGCATAAATAAGTGAAACAACAAATCTCTCTCTCTCTCTCTCTTGTCAATCAATAAATAAAATTTTTGGGAGGGGGGAGTCAATTGGGGGAAAAGGAGACATGTAAAACTTAAGACATTAAATAAACAGAGCAAAACAAATAAATAAATAAAATTTTTAAAAGGGAGGGTTGGGGGACAGGAGGGAGGGGAGTAAGAGATCAACCGAAGGACTTGTATGCATCCATATAACCATAACTAATGGACATAAGACACTGGGGGGTAAGGGAGGGCAGGGGCTTGTCAAGGGCGGGGGGGAAAAAGGACACTTATGTAATACCCTTTGTAATACTTTTAGCGAAAAATAAAAAAAATAAAAAAATAAAAAAAATAAAAAAATTAAAAAAAAATAAAAGAAACAAATAAACCAGCCCTGACATATGCAGCTACAAGTCATCTAAATGAAACTTAAAATCTCAAGTGATAAGGCTAAATTATGGTGATCCTTAATTGCTAGTTACCCTGGTTTCTGACAGAACTAACAAACACCCTTTCTAGATAAAGATAACATCATCTTTGGGCTTCATTTTTTCACAAAAAAAAAATTTAGGTACATTGCTGAGAACACAATAAAAAATTAGGTTTATGAAATTCTAAGAAAAAATGCTAGATAACAAATAGAAAGAACCAAAGATAGAATCAGATCTATAGGGTGTCCAGTTATTGGACTTACTAGATAAGGGCTTCTAAATAACAATGCTTTTTATGTTCAGAAGATAAAACATGGGATTGAAAATTTTATCATAAAACT
>NW_005871272.1:415383-431339 GCF_000147115.1 Myotis lucifugus | reverse complement strand
CAAATTGATGAAAACATCAATTGCTAATTTAAAGAAGTCTAAAATTCACAAGACGAGCATCATCTTTGCTATAAGTTTCTTCATGCACAGTAACTCGATTTACATTCCATATATGCCATTGAATCCAGATTTCTTTATCTCCATGCACTCATACATCTGGTCTACATTCCTCCTCAAATGTGGTGTCATCACTAAAAATCCATTACTTCAGATGCAGCTTGACCATGATCAAGAACAAATGATCAACTCACCCCTAACAGGGACTATAAACATCTATTAAGACAACCTACCTTTGCAACTATTTCATTTTCAGTCTCATCTTTATCTTCTATACTTCCACTTCACCTTTAACATTTTAGCTCTTCTATAAAAAAATAACACAAATGTTTACCAATGCTCTGCTGAAATTAAATTTTCTTACTTTGCTGAAGATGTGCCTTCTATGTAACCCTGATAAAAAGGAAATAAGGTTAGTTTGGTGTGACATGTTCTTAATGAGCCTATGCTGATGACTAGAAGACACCACAGGATTTTCAAGATGCCAACAAATCACCTATTTAACAATATATTCTGGCATTAACCAAGGGTCAACATAACTCAACTAACATATAAAGTTTATTGAAGCAAATATTGCCCCATTTAACAAAAATAAGTGTATAACCTGACCACCTCAAATATACTTGAAACTTTTCAACCATTGCTGATAATGAGATAAATCATGTGCAGGTCCTTTCACACACTGGGATGTAATTCACCTGAACCCAGACACCGAAAATCATCTCCATGGGCTGAGAACTCTCTTACAGACTCATCACAGACCCTGTTCCCAAGTCATGTTTTCTCTCCATGGTTGATCTCTGTGTCCTAAGCTAGCACAATGAGTAAGAGTTAACTCCACAAAGTGGATCATCCTTACAGCTCCTTGAAGCACATGGAAACTGTGTCCTCTGCCTGAAATGTCCCCTCCTCCTCAGCCTGCCCTCTCCAAGGTCTGGCTAATTCAGTCCTCACTCCAGATGCAGCACACATGCCCCATCATTGTCTGGGAAGCTTCCTTGACTCCTAAGTCTGGGTTAGGGGCTCCTCTCTGGAATCATCTGGCAGCACCTGTGTCTTCCCCACTTTCTAACATGCATAAATCGTACTGTAATTACCCTTCTCTTCTTTGTAGTCTTAGCTGCACTGCATGCAATTTGAGGACAAGGGCCAGTTCTTAAGCACTGAGTCGTATGCACTAATGTGTAACATAATGCCTGGAATATGTGACAATTAGAAAACTGGTTTTTGGTGAATTAATGTTGAAAATATTAGAAGCTGGGTGGCAGCTAAAATTCAATAAGGAGGAGGAACAATGGTGGGTGCAAAAAAAGACGGTTTACAATTCCAGGAAGAGGACCGAAATATCTGAGGTCCATTTTTATTGGCTGTGGGCTCTGGGACATCTGCATCAGTGCAAAATCAATGTGATTTAAAAGGCCCTGGGAATAATCATGGCTGTGCCTGATGACTCAGTCACAAGAATGCTAATCTCATTATCATTTTAATATTAATAAGTGTTTATTTAATGTAATATTATTTTACTAACTGTATAATTATTATATGGTTAGACATAATATAATGATAACTGATTTGATTTATTAATACATAAAATAATTTTAATAATTATTTTCAGAAATATCCAACCCTAGGGCATTGGTTAAATTAATCAAAGTGCATCAGTACAATATAAGAGTGTATATATGCAGAAATTTTTAAAAATTATGTAATTGTGTATATATTTACATCTATATATATAAAAGGCTAAGTGACCATCTGACCGGCCAGTAAGTATGATGCACACTGACCACCAGGGAGCAGACACTCAACGCAGGAGCTGCTGAGCAACTGCAACTTTGCAGAGTGCCCTCTCGCACTCCAGGACTCCTTGGGGGATGTTTCAGCCCGATCCCTGCAGGCCAGGCTGAGGGACCCCACCTGCCAGAGGGACCTCACTCATTCTCCAGGTGTGGCTGGCCGGCCGGGAAGGGACCCTGGGAGGTTGGTTCCAGGACGTGTCCAGCCCATCTCACCAAGTCCCACCCCACTGGCCACCCTCTAATTAATTTCCTTTCAATGTGCACAAATCAGTGCATCGGGCCACTAGTGTATTTTATAATTAATTATTAAAATAAAAAGTAACATATTACAAGTTACAAATCAGTACATATAAATGGAATATAAAAATTTTTATATAAAATGAAAGTATTCATAACTTTATTTACAGGTAATTCAATTTTTTTCTTAACACTCACCTGGTTTTCTGAAGTTTGTTCAATGAACATGTGATATATTTCAGAATGAAAATAAAAGTACAATTTAGGAAAGTTTTAGGGTCAGGGCCTACCATATCTTCCCACCTATTTACTGGGTTATTGTGAGGTTCAAATGAGATAATTACACATGAAACACCTGACGAATTAAACAAATGTTTTTGAAACATTGTTATTAACTATATCAATATGACCAATGATATTTTTGGTGATTTGGTGATAGACAGAACAAACCCCATCACACAGAGGGTGTAGTATCCGAGGTGGCGAGAAGTCCCTGGGTTCCCTGGGTTCCCGGGTTCCCTCCCTGTGCAGCCCTAGGAACGAACCTGCAACCCGGAGGGGCTGTTCCCTGACCCTCGCCCCTGCCCAGTCTCTGGGCACAGCCTCCCCGCCAGTCTGCAGACAGAGCCTTTGTGATTCTGTCGACTCCCTTCTTTATCAACACTGACTTCATCTTTAAAGGCCAATCCCTTGGATTTGTTCAAAGATGTATGGGTTTTAAAACCTGAGCCAGCTTTCCAGAAAGCGCTTCCCTTCCCTGCATGGGCTGGCCCACCGCTCATTTAGGCCAGAGGAAATTTACGCATCTCTTCTCACCACCTTGCCTCCGTCCTTGCTAATTCCCTAATCATATTGAATTATTTGGAGTTTACTGTGTCATCCCTGGTCACCTATAGATTCCCTCACTTCATTACTCCTTGGCCAAATTGTCTTTGGAGGGCTCCTGTGACAGATTTATATTCTGAGCAACAGACAGGAATGCGTTTCTCTGCTTTTCCTTTGCTTGTACCACATAAACATGTCCCGGGACACCCCTGGGCAGGAGCCGGGCCAGACCTGTTCACAGAGGGGCTCCCAGAGAGGACTCCTCTGACAGGGAGTGGCCAGCAAGGGAGTGGGGGCTCCCACCAAGGCCTGGTTCCTGAGAGGTGTGTTTAACCAAGCTTTTTCATTGTTTTGTAGGAACATCTATTATAAAATTCATCTACTGGGGTTTCTGATGTCTGAGAGAAGCTATTTCAACTTTGAATTTCAAACAGTACCTTCATACATGTGCACCACACGTCAGCTAAATTTATCACAGAGCATGCCCATCACCGATTAGCAGTTTAGCAGAAATAGATCCATGTTGAAAGTTTTCTAGTACATTTTTTGTAATTATTAAGTCTCCCAAAGTCAAATGCAGCTGCTGTTTTGTAGCTTTTCCATCAAAACTCCTGCTCTTTAATAATAAGGAGTATTATTGATATTGATATTATTGTTGCTGTTGCATGGAAGCTTGGCATGAGATAAGATTCTCACACGGAGGAGTTATAGTCTAGTAGAAAATATGGGTATACAAATAAACATGTTATTCCATGACAAATACATCATGGACTTATATATAAAGCATTAGAGAATCACAGAAAAAGCAACAACTAAACTTGATGACTCTAGGAAGACTTTTGTTTGGAAAGGAAACATGTATAATGGATCTTGAGGTAAAAGTGGAGTTAGCCCAGGAAAGAAGAGGCAGGGGGAATGAATCCCAGAGGAGGAAACATCACCAGGAAAGGCGAGGTGGCTTAAAGGGACAAGCCTTCCTGGAGAAATGTTCCATTTACCAAGGACACAGACAATCAGTAGCAGTTTTTCCAAAGTAAAGTAATGTGACCAGATTTATTTTCTACATTTAAGGATGTATGGTAGGTCAAATAGAGGCTGGTGGATGAAAGAACAGCTAGGAAATAGGTGTAGGAGAGTGACAATAAGGACTTAAACTAAGGCCAAACACATATCCTTTGGACCATTGTTTAATTCCCAGTCTCATTACCTCATATTAGGCTTTAAAATTCAAATATCAGCTTTACCACTTATTAACTGCATAATTCTAGACAAATTATTGAATATCGCTTATCCATAAAATGGTATAATAACATCTATTTAATGGGGTTAAGGTGAGGATTGAGTTAAATTATGTTTTTAAAAAGTCTCAATTATTGTTTTCTATTATCTTGGAAAACAAACAACCAAAAAGTGTCACTTCTCTTCTAATCAATAAGAATGAAAAGCAAGAGATTTAAGCCCAAATACAATACACCTACATGAGAGTATGACTGGAACATGAATGGTTGTCATGCCATTGAAGTTGAAACACCTTGCACACTTCCAGACAGTTTCAATAAAACGTCATTACAATAGATTCCATGACAAAACTGGTATAACCATCTTGTTCATGCCTTGTTTCAGAAAGACGGTGTTCAATCAAGTTAATTTCTTCCCATCAGGACCCAAAGGGTTTCCTCATCAATCTGCTTTTCAGGATTGACAGGGAAGCACCACCCACTGGAACAACAATGCCCCAAATCTGCTCAGAGATGCTCCAGGGCCACAACCCAACCATATTCTGTCCTCATCTTAATCAAACGATGCATTTGTTCACGCATCATCGTCTTCCCCACTGCCCACACCCCTAGAGATGAACTTTTGCAAGCAGGGATGTTGTGGTGCTCCATGCGGTACCCCAGTGGACACCACAGTGTATGTGGGTGGAATAAATGAGGGGATGAGTAACTCTGTAAAGTACACAGAACTCTGCAAAGGAACTAAAATAACATTTCATCAGAGAGGACATACAAATGGCCAACAAGTACATGGAAAGGTGCTCACCATCAATAATTGTCAGGGAAGCACAAAACAAAACCACCATGAGATGTTACCTCACATCTGCTAGGATGGCTATTATCAAAAAAGCAAAAGATAACTAGTGTTGGTAAGAAAAGAGAACCCTGGTTCACTGTTGGTGAGAATGTAAATTAGTGCATCCACTATGGAAAACAGGATAGGGGCTCTCCCAAAAAATTAAAGTATAATTACCATACTGTATATTAAAAAAATGAAATTAAGATCTCTAAGATCTCTGAACTTCCATGTTCATTGAAGTATTATTCATATTAGCCAAGACATGGAAGCAATGTAAATACCCATCAATGGATGAATGGATAAAGAAAATGTGGTATGTACATACAATGGAATATTTATTATTCAGAGCTAAAAAAAGAAAGAAATCTTAATTGTGCACCTGAAACCTGTGTAATTTTGTTAACCAGTGTCACCCTATAAATTCAATAAAAAGGAAAAAAATGAAATTTATTCTTAAATAAAGAAAAAATAAAAACAAAGTAAAAGTGGAATTATTTTTTAAATATATTTTATGTGTTGTTTTTTATTGATTTTTAGAGAGAGGAAGGAAGAAGGATAGAGAGATAGAATGAAGGATGAGAGAGCAACATTATCAATAGTATGCCTCCTGCATGCACCCCTGCTAGGAATTGAGCCCGAAACCTGGGCATGTCCCCTGACTGGGAATCAAACTGGTGACCTCTTGGTTCCTGGGTCGACGCTCAACCGCTAAGCCACACCAGCAGGGCAAAATTATTTTTTAAAACTCAATTAATCAAAAAATGCAGTATAGAGAAAAGGTGGAACAAAAATATATGGGACAAATGGAAATCAAAGATCAATTGGGTAAATTTAAAGCCAATGATATTGATACACTAAATGTCTAAATGACAAATGGTCTGAAGACTCTGACTGCAAAACAGTTGTCAGACTGAACAGAAGATGCACCATGCAACGATGTGCTGTCCACACAAAGCCCACTCTAAATAAAAAGACGTAAACAGGTAGGGGCCCTAGCTGGTTTGGCTCAGTGGATAGAGCATCGGCCTATGAACAGAAGGGTCCTGGGTTTGATTCTGGTCAAGGGCATGTACCTCGATTGCAGGCTCCTACCCTGCCTGGGCCCTTGTGGGGGCGCTGGACAGGGCATGTGCAGGAGGCAACCAATCGATGTGTTTCTCTCACATCAATATTTCTGTCTTTCTCTCTCCCATTCTCTCTAAAAATCAATGGAAAAATATCCTAGGGTGAGGATTTAAAAAAAAATGTAGACAGGTGGAGAAAGGCATAACATATTAATACTGACCACAAAAAAAGAAGTAACTAAAAAATCCTGCCATTTACAACAACATGGATAAATTAAGGGACATTATACTAAATGAAATAAGCCAAATACAGGAGGACAAATACTACTTTGGTACCACTTACATGAGGAATCCGAAACAGTAAACTCAGAAGCAGAGCAGTACCAGGGGCTGGGGAAGAGGAAGCAGGGAGGTCTCAGTCAAAACGTGCAAACTTTCAGTTATGCAGACCAGTGAATCCTAGAGATCCAGTACATAGTGCATATTTATAATAATAAAAGCATAACATGCTAATTAGACCAGACGTCCTTCTGGACAAAGCCTCAGCGGGCGGGGGCCAAGGCAGAGGCAGCAGAGGCCCCCGGCTGCGGCAACGGCGGGCGGGGGCTGCGGCCAAGGCCCTTGCACGAATTTCGTGCATCGGGCCTCTAGTAGTTAATAACAGTCTACTCTGCTGATGCTCAAAATTCATGTTCATGTCACAAAGTAATAATGATAATAATAGAATAAATAAAGGAGGAGGAAAGAATGTGACGGATATTGTAATGGATTGTGATTATGGTTTCAAAACTTATCTCCAAATTCATCAAGTGGTACAGGTTCAAAATATATAGTTTTTTGTATGTTACATCAAAAAGAAAATAAAAAGAACATAGAAAGCATATTAATGTCCTCCCCATTGAAGAAATCAGGAAAACAACACAGAGGGAATCACTGATTGCCTAAAGCCTAGACCCAAACCAACAGACTCCTGTTCTAGCTCCTTCCAGAGCCCTACATTCTCTTCTCCTGACGGGGCGTGGAGCAGGGCGACCGAGCCAGCATCTACCTCCCTGTAAGGCCTCCAGATGGAATGGACTTGGGCTCCTCTGTGGAAGCTGAAGACAGTGCCATGGAAACCCTGAGAGCTCCTGCTACCCATAGTGATTACTCCCAGAATGCACTGGGATCTGCAGGGGGCCATTCCCTGCCACTGAAGCTTGGAGAGACTGAATTTCCAGAGGCATAAGAGAGGCCTTCTATCGCCGCCCCCCACCATGAAGTATTGCAATTGGCCCTGTCAGCTTGGTATTTGAAAGAAATGGGTCAGGCAATGGGGCTGGATAAATCACAGCAATTTGAAATGTCGCTTTGTTCTATCGCATTTGAATGTCTTCCATGTTACAATAGATCTCTCCTTGCCCAAGCTAAATTGAATCCCTCTTTTTCTATTGTTGGAGGGTAAGGTTTCTGGTGCACTAATATTTGGATCTTTCCCAAAAGCCTCCTCTCTCCACCCCTCTCAGCAGGCTCCCCCCTCTCTCTTGCCAATCACAAGAGAGACTTCTGAGTTGTTACCAGTGTGCAAAACATCTGCTTTTACTATTTGGCATAGTGTGGGGTTGGGGTGACAGGGGATTTGATTGGCCTCGCAGGACTTATTATATTTGATACATGGTGTGTCAGACTTGGTTGGGACCCCTCCCCTCACTTGTTCCCATGCTCTGCATTCAACCCTGTTGTCAGCTTTCTGTTTCCAAGGCCTAGGGTTCTAGGGTTAACTATCCTTTCTCTGCCAGTGCCTCCTGGTCCCTCCTCCTTGCGCTCTCTGCCTCAGTAAACATGAGAAGCTGCCAGCTCTTTTGTTCTTGGTCATCTTCTGGGGCTTCAGGGAAGACGGTGTCTATGAAAGCAGCTTCTGATTTACAGGCCACCTCCTCACGCTCAGTCAGAGCCAACATTCCTCGGTGCTGTGTCCACATGTGTGCTTGGCCGGCCCAGTGTCCATCCAGACAAAAGGGATGTGGCTCTGGGATGCAGCAAAATCAGCCGCCTGGAGCTTGGAATGCCCTCCTCCTCCCCTCTTCTGTGTCTTTTCTGAATTTCCCTACCCAGCTCAACGCTCACCTCGCTCAGGAGGCCTTTCCTGACCTCCCTGCCCACCATTCCCTCCTATCACCTTTAATCACTGTGCACATCACTCATTTGGCTCCTGCCTGGCTGCCTCTCACATCACTGGCTGATCTTTTCCATGGTACCGAGAAAGGGCCAGCCAGGGCTTAGTCATACCTGGGGATGAATCTCCACTGTATCTTTCATTTGTTTGCTTGGCTGTTGTAACAAAGCACCACAGATTAGGAGGCTTAAACAGCAGAAATTTATTTCCTCACAGTTCTGGAGGCTGGAAGTCTAAGAGCAAGTTGTTGGTGGGGCTGGTTTCTTCTGAGGCCTCTCTCCTTGGCTTGTAGATGGCTATCTTCCCCCTGTGCTCTCACATGGTCTTCCCTCTACATGTGTCTGTATCCAAGTTTCTTCCTCTTATAAGGACATGGGTTGTTTTAAATTAGGGTCCACTCTAATGGCCCCATTTAACCTTACTTGGGTCTTTAAGATCCAGGCTCCAAGTACAGTCACATCCTAAGGTCCTGGGGGTTATGCCTTCAGCAAATGAGTTTTAGGGAACACGGGCAGCCTATAAGCTGCCTTCCATTAGAGCAGGGCTTTGTAACCTGAAGTTAATGTTACATCATCTGTAAAATAGAGTTAATAATCTTTTGTAAGGTTATAAAGATTAAGCAAAATCCTGCATGTTAAGACCCCGGCACCAATAAGTTTCAAAAGACCAGTTTCTTTTCCACTGTCCCCGCCTTAGTTTGGCTTCCATCTTCTTGGGGGTAGGGACTATGCTTTCTCATGTCAATCAATCAATAAATATTTGTTTCCTGCATTTTAATGCAGATAGGTTAGGTACCTTATTGACACCTGGGGGTCTCTCTCTGCCAGTTAACTGTTACCTCTCCAACTGAAACACAGTAGACAAGGGAGCACAATGTAATGAAGGGGAGAGGCAGAGTGGCTGTGGGTGCCAGCTCTGGAATCGGTCTTTGAGTCAAGTTACTAGAGCTCCCTCTGACTCCATTTCTCATCTATGAAAGAAGGCTGAGTGAGGCACCCAGCAGGACTGTAGCATGGGTTAGGCGAGGGAACCCTGAGTGCAGCGACCAGCACACAGCCATTCCTCTGCGACGAGAGTTGCTGCCATTTTACTGTCGGGCATGTTTAGCATTGTCTGCAAGAATCTGAGCAGGCCAACTTGCCTATTTGATGTGCAAACCAAATGAAACAAGAAACTTGGATAATGTTTTGTCCTGTAAACAGGGTACTTGGGTCTAGCCTGCCTTTGTTGAAATTGGCAACTGTCCACCTATCATCAAATAAATCCCTAGTATGCTGTGTCTTTCATGGCCAAATTACCCACCCTTCAATCTCTCTTTTAGGCTGAGGTCACCAAAGCCTTTGTGAAATTTCAGCAATGTCAGCTTTTAGGCTAGCTCTGACTGAGGACAGTCTGAGCAATGGCATTCAGAATAGGTAGGTCTTGGGGGAGGGAGGGAGGTTGGAGTGTGCCTGAAAGTTAAGGAGTCCCCAAGACCACCCTCGCTTTTCACACCAATTACACGTCTGGGGTCTCCAAGACTACCCTGGGTTTCAGTAATTCACCAGGACCCACAGAAATCACTAAGAGCTGATGTGCTCACAGTTATGGTTTATCACAGTGCAAACATCCAGATGAGAACCAGACAAAGGAAGAGCACAAGGCAGAGTCCAGGAGAGCTCATAGGTGCCGTCAGCCTCTCCCAGTGGACCCATGGACACCATAACTTCTCCTGATGATGTGGGACAGTGTACATTGAGTATTGCCAACGAGGGGAACTCACTTGAGCCTCCATGTTCAGAGTTTGTGTTGGGGATTCATCAAGTATATGTGGTTGATGACGTGACCAACTGCATGCTGACTTTAGTCTCCAGCCCCTCCAGAGGTCAAGCTGATATCACACAACCCAAAGCCCCATTATAAATCCCATTACATTAGGACATGCCAAGGGCTTAGAGAACACCTTCCAGAAGCTGAGGGCAAGGGACATATCTCTTCTGGGTTAAAATAATATTTTACTACACAGACCTCTCTTGGCCTTTGACCAAGGGTCTCTTACAACAAAATAAACATATTTGTCTGAGCATCTACATTCAGTATAGCATTTATATCACAGATACATCAATAATATCAGTAAAAATATGTCTAACATTTGCAGGAGCCAATGTGAGGAATGAATCTTAAATAACAACTAATCCATTCTATAAAGTCATTGCAAACTTTTTCATATTTTTGTGCTAATTTGATTGGTACTTATTATACCACTATTTGTACCTTATAGGAAACTTGTGCAGAACTATTTGGCATATAAACTAGCTGATGATTACCTAAATCCAGCTCTCCCTCAGGCCAGTTATTTTCTATATTATATCCCGAGGAAGATTTAACTCAGTCTGCCAGTACATTTGATTATCAATCAGTATCAGCATTATTATAAGATGTGTTCACATAATGCAGTTGAATCTTATCAACAATGCCAGTGTTAACCCTATATCACAGTATGGTAATGAGTGTAACTGGAAATATCAGTCAGAAGACATTGGTACATTATTAGTCTCACTCATTAGCAATTGGTCCATCAATTCATCATCATATCATAAGACCAAACTATCTTCCAGAGCAATTCCACTCAGGTTTGTAGATTTCCATTCAACCTCATTAAATTCCAAAAGTAAGAGTAATCTTAGCATGATATGGCTTAACCCTTTCAGGCATCTGAAATGAGATAAAAGAAAATATCATCTTTTCTTCTTAGCTTCTATTGTGTAATATTAGATTTCCCTTATTGCATAACCCATATTTATTCATTCATCTACTCTCAGCTACTATTCCTCCTCTCCATTTACAATTTATTTTTACTCCAAATTTTCCATCTTTGGAAGGGTTTGGCTATTGTGTTGGTCTAGATTGCCAGCTGCAATACCAGCCTAGCAAGTGATTCCTCCTCAGCCCACTCTCCTGAAATAGGGTGGATTTATATAGACATAACTAGTAGACTATCTCAACCACTGAGCAATGGAGCTTCATTCATAGTCAACACCAATTTTGCAGAAGGAGTGAATCACAATGCCCCATAAGCTATAAAAGTTCAGTTATCCTAAGTTTATTTCTTAGGAATTATCTCTGCTTCTGGAACCCACAGTTGCAGCCCGGGCCCTGGCACCACTAAATTAGGTATAGAAAAGAAAGTAAAGATGATGCAGGGAAAACAAAGTTGCTGTAGGGAAGAATTATTTAATTGTGCCTGCATTCTCCCCCCAACCCTCTTCCTGGGTGGGGCCCCGAAAACGGTACTTATCAATAAGAAGCCTGATACAGGGTGAGTACAAAATAATCAATCTCTTCTCTTTCTCCCACATCACTGAGTACACAGCTTGTGAGAGGAAATATGTGCTGTTCACCATGCATGTATTTCATACTGATCAGATGCTGGCCACCATCCCCTGATGTATTTAGAGAGAAAATGGGGCCTGCATATGAGAGAGAGTGGATCAGATTCCCTTGTTCTGAATATTGAGGGGTCTGGAAAGAGTTCCTGGGAGGTGAGTCTTAGGATAGTGTGATAGACAATATAATGCCCCCCGAAGAAGTCCACATCCTAATCCCTGTGAATGTGTTATGTTACATGATAAAAGGGACTTTGCAGATGTGATTTAATTAAGGATCTGGAGATGGGAGATGATCCTGCACTATCCCAGTGAGCCCAATGTGATCACAAGGGTCCTTGTATAGGCAATAGAGAGGCGAGAGAGTCCGTCTGAGAAGGAGATGATGTGACCAGGAAAGCAGAGGTCAATATAGACATTTGAAGTGTTATACTTCTGTCTTTGAAGATGGAGGAGAGGCCATGGACCAAGAAATGCAGGTGGCCTTTAGGAGCTGGGAAGGCAACAAACCCCAGAACTGTAAGGTAATAAATTGTCTTGTTTTAAGCCACCCTGTTTTTGGTACTTCATTAGAGAAGCAATAGGAAATGGACAGCACCAACTGGGGAAAGGTAGGAAGGAGCCCACACACAACTGTTTTCTTCTATGGTCTGACAGGGTCTGTACACGGAATGAAAAAATAAATTAGGGGTGCTTAATACGGAGTTCATAGCCCCACAGATAATATCTGATAAATCCTCATACCCCATACATTTTTAAAATTTTATATGGGGGCAATTTTTATGAAAGAGATGGTCTAGGGATCTATGGCCCCTGAATGGTTGAGAGGTGCTACATTAAGAGAAGAGAAAATCTGAGCTGAGGAAGAGCTCCGAAGTTGTTAGTGAGAGATGATGTCAGGAGTCAAATGGAGAGAATATTGGACTGTTATACCCGAAAATCAAAATGAAGGGGAGACACCGGGTAGGCCTCGGGCTGGGTTTGGTGGGAGAATGGCCTGTCCCTCCTGGGGGGTTGAGGATATGATGCTAGTTAACAGAGCTGCATAAAGAAGAGAACAGAAATTTAGCTTCAGACATCCTGGAAAACAGAAATTGAATACCACCCACTATATGCAGAAAAATAGACACCCAGTACTTCAAGGAAACATAAAGAAGCAGCTATCATCTCAAGTTGCGTTTTACTCTTGTCCTGAAGCAAGTCTCATACTTGGATCCAGGAAGGCAAGACATTTGTGTCAAGACATCTCTCCAAAACACCCCTGTGAGCCATGGTTTGCCAGTCCCGTCAGGTCCACGCCTGGGATGTGGGTCAGCTCAGAGTTAGTGTGGGAAACAGGCTCCCAAACGTTCCTGGAGGCAAAGGGGAGAAGGTGTCTTGTTTGCTTACTGACTGCTAAGTTATCATTCATGGCCCAAGTATCTATAAATCAAAACCACATGTTCTATTTTCATCTAAATGGACAAAGTATTCCAAATTAAAGAAAGTCATGCCTGAGTACAGAGTGGTCCAAAATGTGGCATTTGAAAACTCTCCAGGGATAAGTGGTGGCTTCCAGAATGCAAGGGGAGGGGAGGGCAGTGACGTGAAAGCCACTTCACCAAGTGTCTCTCTCTAGCTGATGCCCAGGCAACCTTGGAAAGAGGCATCCTTAAGGAAGGTCACCAAGGGAGGTGACCACATTAGGAATCTTCTAGTTTAGAGACCTCAGATACTCAGGTGTGTAGGGGCGAGTGGACAGTGCCACTGGCATTATTCAACCTAGACCACATGAGCAATTGACCCACAACTGTGTTAAACACACTCACAAAAGGTTGCTTAGTATGACTTTAAAACAAAAATAACTGGAGTGTATGTGAATGTGTTGTGTGTGTTTGTAGTGTATGTGGGGTGGGGTAGGAGTGGAGAGATGGAGTATGTGACAGAAGAGGGGCCCTTCTCCGCTAGAAGAGAGAAAATGTGTTTTCTCCATACATAATAGTTTTTCCATAAAGTCACAAAAATATTAGCTTGGAAATCTGGTCTAATTGACTTGCCTAATGGGCTGGCAAGGACTCCAAAGTGCAAAGAGGTGAAGGACTCTGTCAGGTCCCAGGGGAGTGGACTGAAACTATTCTAAATGTTGAAATCTAAGGAAGGCATCAACGGCCTGGCATTAGCTTTCTCACCTGGGGCATTTGCACTGGCTGTTTCTTCTGCTCTGACTGCTCTTTTACAGACATCTTTGTGGTTCATTCTTTCATGTAATTCAGGTCTCTCTCACATGTTGACTTCTCAGAGAGGACCTCCCTGACTACCCCATCTAACACACACACAAACACACGCGCGCACACACACACACACACACACACACACACACACATGGCGCCTTGCAAGCAGTGGAGGCTTAATGCATATTTGTTGAGAGTTGGTGAATGACCAGCTAATGATGGCTCACTGTGGTCCCTTCCCAGATAGCAGCTGTGTGGCATTGAGAACTCCAGCACCTTAATCTCATATGGCTGTGCTATAGAAACTCAGGACATAGGTGCTGGGAAGACACTGGTCTCTACTCAAGGAGCTCATTATCTGGTTGATGATGCAAGGATTGTACACAGGAAACGAAATCACTTAGCACAGCCTATCGCACTAAGCAATCAGGATCCCACGGGAGAGATAGAAGACCATGCTGTTAAGTGACAGCCAATACAGATGAAAAGTTCTGTGGCGAGCTTAGGAGAGAGAGGCCAACGTGGGCCAGGAACATCTTCCATGTATGATCTAAGCCCTGGCAAAAAAAAAAAACACACGCTAGTCACATGGGCACCTAGTCACGTAGTCACATGGGTGTAGAGGGCCAGGCAGGTCCTGCACAGGACACACAATCACACAGAACTCTGAACCAAGGTTCTACAGGAAGCTAGAACTATGGTTCCAGCCAACTTGTAATTCCTTACACGGATGGCAAAATAGTATTGGTTTCCACTCCTTTTCTGTTACTAATAAAGTCCTGTTTTTTTTCATTTAAACTTGCAATAGGAAAAAAAAATATATTTCTGGCCCCTCTCTACTTTCTAAGATACTTGGAGAAAATTTTGTTTTCTCAGTTAGCCAGTTACACAGTATTTATGAGGTGCCTTTTCTGTGCTGAAGTTTTCTCTAGGCCCTGATGGCCCAGCTGTGAACCGGAGGCTGGAGCCTCACCTCGGGGCTCTGCTGCCTGTGACTATGGGCCTCGGGGAACAAGAACGATGGCTGGTTTTCATGGGCTCTCTGGAAACGTGCTTCCCAGGGATTTAAACTTGGCCTTCGGGGACTCAAGACTTTTGCATTTTCTTCATGTATGTTATACGCTAGTTAATTGTTTAATTGAAAAATAGAACATAGAAACAATTAATGCTCCCCAAAAAAAGGCTTGGGTGCACACATCCCAGGAGGAGCTCGAGGTGCTAACCTAGGAAAAAACACATTTGCTAGATGTTACCATTAGGGGAAGCTGGGTGGAGGGTATATTTAACTCTCTGTCCCATGTTTAAAATTTGCTATAAATCTAAAGTTGTCCCCCAGCGAAAATAAAGTTTATTTTAAATAATACATTTGCTAAATAATTTATAAGGGTAAGTGCAATTGCATGTGAAGACATTTTTTAATCATTTTATAAGCACCCAGTCACTTACATTTAAACAATGATTGTTCTACTTATCAACATTCCATTCAAATAAAGACTAATCATTGGAATCTGAGAAGGACATGTTAAACTATTCATATTTAATTTTATCTCTAACATTTTAATTTCTTTTTTTGTGTAAATAAGCTACATCTTAGTACAGTAGCATATATATATATATACACACACACACTAGAGGCCCGGTGCATGAAATTTGTGCAGGGAGGGGGGGTCCCCCTCAGCCCAGCCTGCACCCTCTCCAATCCAGGACCCCTTGGGGAATATCTGACTGCCAGTTTAGGCCCAATCCCTGGGATCAGGCCTAAACCGGCAGTTGGACATCCCTCTCACAATCCTGGACCGCTGGCTACTAATTGCTCACCTGCCTGGTCGCCCCTAACTACCACCCCCCCCGGCAGGCTGGAACCCTCAAGGCTCTGGGGTGCCGGGCTAAACACCCGAACTTCCCCTTCAAGCCCGGGGGGCCCCTAAATGGTCACCCTGCGACCTGGGACTCTATAAGTGGCCCCCCCCCCCCACGAGGGGGGGGGCGCCCATATGATGCAACATTAGCAGAGAGAGAGACGACAAAAACCGCCCCTTCGAGGCGTTGAGAAAGATGATAGGGCTCCACGCGGCCTATTGACGCCCAGACGCCCCCCCAGACTGCAGTGGGGGAGAGACAGGCGCGTCATGAGATGTGAGTGAGAGCGCACATGCGAGTACGCAGAG
>NW_005871272.1:352039-415283 GCF_000147115.1 Myotis lucifugus | reverse complement strand
GCTGGCCTAATCCCCCCTAACTCCCCCCCATGCCAGCCTGTTCGCCCCTAACTTTCCCCCCTGCCGGCCTGGTCACTTTTAACTGCCCCCCCCCCCCCGGCAGCCTGGTCACCCCTTACTGCCCACCCTCACTGCCCTGGTCACTCCCAACTGCCCCCCCCTGTCAGCCTGGTCACCCCTCACTGCTCCCCCACCAGCCTAATTGCCCCAACTGCCCCCCCTGCCAGCCTGGTTGCCCCCAACTGCCCTCCCCAACTGGCCTGGTCTCCCCTCACGGCCCCCCCACTGGCCTGGTAGCCCCACACAGCCTGCTGTTTAGTTGTTTGGTCGTCCCTCACTAACCCCCCTGCTGGCCTGGTCGTAGGCAGCCATCTTGTGAGGGCATGAGAGTTAATTTGCATATTACCTTTTTATTATATAGGATGTATATGTGTATATATATATGGTATGCTCAAATGCATATACACATATTGCAGGGGTACATATACCCAATATTTTTCTAATAGAGATGCGTAATCAAAATAAGCTGGAGACCACTGAGAAGTGTACACTAAGCACATTGTAGCCGAAGAATTTGTCTGCAAGTCTATCTTCCTACTTGTCCTTACTAAAAGAAATCTGCTTCTCATTGAGCCATGCACATAGTAGGTCCTCAACTGTACTCATGGAGCATGGACTCCATACACCTCTAGGCCACCTTTGTGCTTTGCGAGTGAAAGAAGTGCAGTTAACCTGGGGATCAAGTGCAGAAACAAACTCATTCCAGGTATGTGGAAAGCCTATCTCTGCCACTTATAATTGCATTTTGTTTTTTTTTTTCTTTTTAAAATATAAATTGTTGTGGTTTATATATGTTTTCTTTTTTGAGATGCTTCATATTTTTTTAGAGAAGGCAGAACATAAATCATAAATAGCTATAACAACAGTCTATGAAAAAAACAAACATAAGCTAAATAGCCTAAAAGGACAACTGCAATTGCAGAGGTTTGCTCAACCTACTTAGGAGAAACGTAGCACTTTATAAGCAAGCAATTGCATCTGAATAATCAATGTTCTAATTATTGATTTTTATGTGAACGAAGCCCATTCCTGTGGCAATGATTTGTTAGCCTAATGCATAACTGTTTCTGCTTGAATTGGAGGCAGCGACAGGTCTT
Source organism: Myotis lucifugus (assembly GCF_000147115.1). Taxonomy (NCBI): domain Eukaryota; kingdom Metazoa; phylum Chordata; class Mammalia; order Chiroptera; family Vespertilionidae; genus Myotis; species Myotis lucifugus. Next base: position 414,126 of record NW_005871272.1, on the reverse strand, counting down.
TACCCCAAACCTGATGGTGCAGACTGCTCTGCTGTACTCCTTCCCCATCCCTCACCTGCAGGGCCCCGAGTGCTGCCTGCCCAGGGTGGTACTTCACAAATATTCTGAATGGTAGAATATGGGGCATGGACATGTCCTCATAGAAAACTTATTCAAAACTTCCATTTTTGGAAGTGAGGAAATTTGGACACAATAAAAAGAAGATACCGCTTGAAGTCACCCAATAAGCTAATGGCAAAGCTTGGATTAAAATGTGGCTTTTTAATGCCCTGTCTAGTGCTCTGTTAATATCAAAATCTTTTCCAATTGTTGGATTTAATATAATTTAGCCCTTTCAGTAATTCTCACTGTCCTTTATAACAATTAGCCCAAATTACTAGAGCTTTAGAGGGTTTATGATGATTTCATTTGCCCATTATTCTGGGCCATGGATTTCCTGTTTGTGGAGAGAAAGTGCCCATTTTCCACTTGTGCCAGCTTCTGACAGCCCCCTGACATGTGGGATGAGGAGAACTGATGAAGATCCTCCCTCCATGGCGGGAACTCTGCGGCCTAATGATGTGAGGGACTGAGCTAAGCGTGGTCGTAGGAGCCAACCTCCTCATTTGATTGTCTGTGAAGAATAAACAACTATTGTTTTTCTGGGACCCATCATGCTATTGTTGCCCCACAAGACACACTCCAGAATGGGAAAGCCCAGGCGACAACTGGTAATAATACAACAATGGGCCGTCCCCTCTTCAAGGGCGACTCCAGGAAAAATAATTACAGGCAGGGATGCTCTCCAAAACCCACAGATGGTTCCACCAGCTTTTCCCCCAGAGTTAGAGACGGGCCTGACAAACACCATCAGCCTCAAGGATATCAAAAGTGAAGAGAACAGGAAAAAGGAGGAAGATGAAGACATCGCTAACGGGACCAAAAGAGACTCCCAGGCAATGAGCAGCGGGAGGGGGGATTCTTGAGTGAAACAACATCACAGCTGACATCATTCAGGCAGGGCAAAGCGAGAAACAGCTGAGCTAGCAAAACAAGCTCCCAGCAGGCTCTAGAGACAGTCCCGCAGCACAAGATAATCCTGCAATAATCGTTCTTCTGCAGCACGGAAAATTCAGCAAAGCAGAGGCGGGATCTTAGTCAAATAAAAGATTTCTTCAAACACAGCAAAGCAGTATCAAGACCTTTACTCTCATTCTTAGTCCTGCACAGATTCTGTCTTCATCCAGAATGATCTGGAAATGGGAGGCGATAGTCAGCCAAACTGGGGAGACCTGGTTCTGAGCCTGAAGCTCACAGTTATTCTTATTTATTTTTTAAAAAGTTAGATTAGGTCCATGGTTTTTCAATCTTTGTTTTTGCCACACATTTTTTTATTACCACATAATATTTTACATGGGAAATAAAAATTAAAACAGAACACAAGGGAGACCCCATGTTGAAATGTAAATGGCAAGTACAGAGCTTGGCTTATAGGACCCACTCATCATCCTGATGCAGCTGTGGCCCTCCTTAAACCCCGATACGTGGAGGGTTTGAAAAGCTGGACTAGAAACTCAAAAAAGCTTCCTAGCTCTCAAGCTCGGTGACACCATGATCCTGAGAACTTACGGATTTGGGAGGATGGTAAGCCTACTATTGGCTACATGAGACGGGCTTTGAAGAGTGGGCCAAATGGGGCAAGGAAATGAGAAAACAGAAAGTATTCTAGGCAAGGAGCAGAAACAGCAAGAAGCAACAGAAGTGGCCATTCAGGTGGAGTAAAGCATTTGAATAGTTACTGCAGACCCTGCAGTGTGGTGTGAGGGTGGGATCAGTGCTCCCCAGGAATGTTTGCTGTGGACCATTTTCATTATATCCTACCCAACAATGGGAAATGCTTCCTAATGAAATAACAAGGAAAGACAAGGTGATAAAAACATAATTTTCAGCCCGGGCTGGTGTGGCTCTGTTGGAGCATTGTCCCGTACACCGGAAGGATGGTAGGTTCAATTGCCAGCCAGGGAACATATTCAGGTTGTGGGTTTGATCCCCTGTCCAGGCACATACAGGAGACAACTGATCAATATTCTTCTCTCACATATCTCTCTCTCAATCTCTCTCTCCACTCCTCTCTCTAAAAATCAATGGAAAACATATCCTTGGGTGATGAAAAACAAACAAACATATAATTCAGCTTGGCAGACAGCAAGCTAGCTCATCCTACCTCAGGTGTCTATGGGAGCCAAAGCCTATCCACCTCATCTGTGGGGGATGGGGAGGGGGGCGGTTAGTGAAGGTCTGGTGCCTTTGCTGCATAATTGCTGCTCTTGTCACACAAATGGTTGTTCCCATTTAGAACTATACCAGTTTCCTGAAATAGGAATTCTCTCCTTTCCTTGGATAACTTCCAATTTGTCTGGAGAAAGCAGACATGTATTTCTGGGAAGAGAAAAATGCAACATAACATATGCAACATAACAACGTTCAAAATAAGCCGTGGATGACGTGGGTGTGTCATTGTGACATTGGCAGAGTAATTAGGCTGGAGGGAGAAAGAATAAGCTTTGAGGAACAGGGCACAGCTACCTTCTAATGGACTTCATGGTAACACAGGAGAAGAAACTCCTTGGAAAATAAATTTTTGCAAAGCAGGAAGCAAATGCTCAGGTTCCACCCCCCAGAGCTCACTGCTCTGGCTGGTACAGTGGGGTCACCCTAAACCTGATGAGTCTTCTCACACTTTGCAAGAACCTAGTGTGGTAGATTGTCTCCAAAGACGTCCATTAGCAATCCTGCTATCCCTGTATGTGCACAGTACTCCTCCAATCAAGAGACAGAATCTTTTTCATCTCCCTTTGAACCTGGCGTGGCTTTGTGACCGGCTTTGCTCAGTAGAATGTGGTGGAGGTGACGCTGCTAATTCTGGGCCTAGTCTTTAAGGGGCAGTTTCTCTCCTGTGGAAGTCAGCCTGATGTCTGCCAGCCTGACTAATGAGAGGCCACATGGAGAAAAAGACAGCCCTAACGGAAGAGAACTAAGGTGCCCCAATTGATGGTCAACACCAAGGGCTCAGACATGTGGCTGAGGTCATGTTGGACATTCCAGCCCCAGCAGGGCTCCCAGATGAGGGCCCAGGTCAATGCAGTCATATGAGTGACACTCAGTAACTCCACATGGAACAGAAGAACTACCCATTTGAGACCAACCCACACAAAGAATTGAGAGAAATGATAAATCGTTACTTTTGAAGTTATTGAGTGTTGAGTTGCTTGTTATGCAGCAATTGGTGCCTGATATAGTTGGACTAGATGATACAGGATGGTGTTTAAGGAAGAGCAAACATGGTCCCTACTCTCCAAGGCAGAGGTACTGATCCAGGGCTTTTAGGGGCTCTGGGGGTGGACTGTAAGGAGTCTATAATTCTCCCTGAAACTATATACAAAATTGTAAGTTCCTGGGCATATGTGCATTTTTCTAGGCAAAGATATTACTAAATTAATGAGATTATTTCACCTCAGAGTTCCCAAGCTAATTGGGCTGGATGAGATGGGGAAAAGAATTATATCTCCTTGTTGTGACTCTAGATGTTATTCCATCTGGCTTAACATAGACCATTTTTTTTTCAAGTATAGGACACTTTTTTTCTTTTGTTTATATATATTTCACTGATTTTGGAGAGGAAGGGAGAGAGAGAGAAAGAGAGAGAGATGGAAACATCAATGATGAGAGAGAATCGTTGATGGCTGCCTCCTGCACGTCCTGCACCAGGGATGAGCCCACAACCTCAGCATGTGCCTTGCCCAGGAATCAAACCATGACTTCCTGGTTCATAAGTCAACGCTCAACCACTGAACCACCCTGACTGGGCTATGACAAGTTGTATGTGTGTGTGTTTTTAAATAACTCCAATTATAAAGTAGATATAAGTGAAGCCTCTCCGAATGAAGTGTTAGCTAAAATTCTCCCCAATGTTATTTCACCCTCATCCCCCATTGAGACTGAGAGACACCCCTGGGATTGAAAACTACTTGCAATGGGGGTAATTTCCCCCAATAGCTGCCTTTTCCAGGAGATCATACAAGTGGAATCACATAGTCTTTTTTTAAAAAAAATATATTTTATTGATTTTTTACAGAGTTAGAAACATCGATGAGAGAGAAACATCGATCAGCTGCCTCCTGCACACCAACTACTGGGGATGTGCCCGCAACCAAGGTACATGCCCTTGACCGGAATCGAACCTGGGACCCTTCAGTCCACAGGCCGACGCTCTATCCACTGAGCCAAACTGGTTAGGGCTCACGTATTCTTTTGAGTCTGGATTCTTTCACTTCATCCAATTCATCCACATTGGTCCATCTATCAGCAGTTCCTTTCTTTTTCCATCACGTGGATGCTACAGATTCCTTATCCATTCACCTGTTAATAAACATTTGAGTTATTTTAAACACTGATGGAAGTTTCCAGGAAATTTTAAGAGCCCCTTTCTTGAGATTCAACATTTACTTGGGTTTTCTGCGAGGGTGACAGAGGTAGAAGAATATCCTCAGTGACCAGGATCTTAGAGATGTTAGGCAACCATTTCACTGAAACCAACAATCTAGCTTTGAACTGATCATTTCTGGCAGCGTACCATTTGCTGGATGTGGGAATTCTGCAAAAGTCAGTCTGCCCACTTCCCCACTTTGGAGAAGGTTGGCACCATCATGCACCATCAATGCCGATGAATTCCCAGACAGCTGTGTGACAGCATCAGTGTAACAGATAGGCCAGTGTCACAAAGCATGGGCGCCTTGAACCAAACTGGCTTTATCACATTTCACACTGTTTCAGGCCTCCCCTTCCCAGCAACAAATCTATGCAGGGCCCTGAAATTGATATGTTTGCTACAGAGCCCAGGAGGGCCCCCATCCAAAACTGTCTGGGCAGGACGTGCCTTAATTCTGCTGCCTGACACAGGCCTCCCAGTCACCTAGGAATTCGGGAGGCGATTGCAGATGTAGGGCATTCCTCTTCGCTTCTGGCGCCAGTGGTTTCACGGGCATCTTTTCCTGCTTGGCAGCCTCCAGGAAGCGGAGATAAAGTAGCCTGTGAACTCTGCCCATGGGACTGTAAGATATGTTCAGTCACTTGTAATGGGGCAAAGAAAAGTGTTAGTCCCAAAACATAAGCTGTGGGTTGGCACCAAAAGGAGAAGCTCTCAATGGAGAAGGGGGACGTGGAGCTGGGAATTCACTTTCCCTGGAATCCCTTCTTTTCTGTCCTTGCTGCCATTGTTGCAATGGCCTCTGGCCCTGTCAGTCTGGCCCAAGGTGAACAAACACTCCTGATGCCCTGCAGAGACTGGCCTGGGTCCCCCAGCAAAGCATGGAGCTAGGAGGTCTGCGCTGCCCCGGATGGCTCCGGCTTCTCTTGGTCTCCCCCCAGGCCCTCCTTAACCACATCACCCGGGAGAACACACACAGATCCATTGATTCTTGGGGTCTCCACCAAGAATCAGAAGCTGAGCTTGCTCTCTCCCAATCTGTTGGGACCTATAACCTTCACTGAAGTTCTTGTGTGAGAATTGACCTCTTTCATAAGTAAGCTCAACAAGCAAAACTTCATTAATTGTGAAATGCCCAACCGCTGGCTCACAGGGTCGTGACTTAACTTAATAGTTCTTGAAGAAAACCAAAGTGCAAATCATGCAGCATGCTCGGTAATGGCATGGGGTGGCGTGGGGAGAGCAACATAGCAAAGAAGTTAAGGGCAGAGCTTCTGGATTCAGGCTGCCTAGCCCCACCACCTCCCCACTGTGTGACATTGGCAAGGCACTCAGCCTCCTGGAACCTTAGTTTCCACACCTGTAAAATGGGGTAATAATAATGCCTAAGTCACTGGACTATAACTGAGTGATAATCATAATAATAAAAGGCCAAGAGGCATCACAACCAAAACGACCAAACAACCAGTCACCATGAAGTGCATGGAGTACCTCTCTGGCCCTACCCCACGGCCCAAGGCTCTGATCACAGCAAGGCTGGCGGCTGGTGGGTGGGTGTGGCGAGGCAGGCACAGCGAGGTGGACATGGTGAGGCACTTGTGGGTGGACAGGGCTGCAAGTGTGGTGAGGCACGCACGGGTGGGTAGGGCCACGCGATTTCACATGCTGGGCCTGTAGCATTTAAATAAAGCACATATCTTGGTACCTGGCATATAATAAATACTCAATAAAAAAGCATGTTGTTAGTGTTGACACGTTCTGACAATGGTCTGTTAGCGAAAAGCTTCTGGCTAGGTACAAAGCTCCCATTGATGGGGCAGCCTTAGCTGACAGCACTCCCTCACCTTCAGGCTGGGCCTAAAGCTCTGAGTAGGGACCGGTCAGAGTAGCAGGGAACCAATTATGTGAGGCCAGCTGTGCTTGGCCCATAGGCAGCACCATGCAGCACACGAGCAGAGGTGGACAGCCTTGCTGCCAGATCATCTCACTTGTCCATGGGGCTGGACAGCGAGGGCATCCAGGTACAACACCAAGAAACAGAGCACACCTTCCCCACAATCTTCTAGACTCCATTGATGTGTACAGGCACCTGCATCCCACCCCAGCTCTTCACACATGATCTTCCCCGCACTGCAGGCTCACTCCCACTCACCACTAAGGTGCAGCCAAAATGGCGCTGCCTCCTCGCAGCCTTCCTTGGTTCCCTCATTTATTCTTTTGTCACCCCAAGTTTTTACCTTGATAATCCTTATCATAATTTTTAATTACATACTATTTGAAAGTTTGTTTGCTGTCTGTCTCTCACTCCATCTTAAGGTCAACATCTTCCTAGTTCACTACTGTACACCTGACAGAGCAGTTACCTGATTTACAGAACGACTGATGGAATTATTTAATTAGTTCCAGAGGACTTTATCAGATTGAATGCTATGACATCACTGTTACTCAACTATCTTTGACCTAGAAAACAACAACAGTGATTTCTATTTTGACCTTTTATTTACCATACTAATGGCCCGGTGCACAAAATATGTGCATGGGGTGGGTGTCCCTCAGCCTGGCCTGCACCCTCTCCAATCTGGGATCCCTCTCACAATGCAGGACCGCTGGCTCCTAACTGCTCGCCTGCCTGCCTGCCAGCCTGATCGCTCCCTAACCGCTCCCCTGCTGGCCTGATTGATGCCTAACTGCTCCCCCGCCGGCCTGATGGCCCCCAACTGCCCTCCCTTGCTGTCCTGATTGCCCCAACTGCCCTCCCCTGCCGAGACCTGCCTCCTCCGCGCTGCGCAGAGCCATGGGACCCCCAGGCCTCACAGCACAGAGTGGCTGCTGGGCCCTACCTCTACTGTGCACATGTCCATCTTGTGGCTGCCATCTTGTGACGATGTCGCATGCAAGGGCCACCTAGGCTTTTATTAGTATAGATGGAAAGTCTATGTTCTCTTACAGTGAGTGCAGGCTCACCTCACTGGTTGGTATGCATAGTGTGTCTCCAGAAACTTAACGTATGAAGTACATAGCAATCTCCTTGATTTGTATGTGAGGAAACTGAGCAGAGCAGTTCAATGGCCTGCCTAAGGTCAGCTTTACTCATGGTGTAGACTATATCCATGTGTGTTTACACATACCAGCAATTTGAGAGCCCACATTCAGGAGCAAAAAAAAAATGCTTTGCAAATTGAGGGAGCATACATTGTTGAATTTAAAACAACACAGTTAATAAAATGCTTTCCCTGTTTTTTGAACTTAATGGCAAGTGGGGTTTTATTGATTTCATTCTTTCTACTCACCATTAACTCAATAAAATTACTTTTTAATTTAACTCAAGTGCTTTTAGCTCACATTTTCTGAATTCTATAAAAGTCATTTTAAAATTTGCTTTACTGCTTTGCTTATTTTGAATTAAGCATTTCTCTGAACTTGAACAAGACCCATTTGCAAATAAACACTTTCTGTAAATATGCTTTCTAGTGTATCCATTGCCATCTTCCATCATTTAAACCTGAGCAGGAGTCAATGGGCGCAATCTCAGGTCAATTTCCTCATTAGTCAGGAAGCCGTGGCTGCTATCAACACATGGGAAGAGGAGAAGGTGAGTGATTATTAAATTCTGATCGCTGTCTTAGTTGTTGTGACCATAGCTGCTGTAAATCTTGTAACTTTATTCAATTGTATTGAAAATTTTAAGTGACATATATAACTTGGGCAGATGTACAGGTTAGCTAGTTCTCGCCAGCGTTAGCACCGTTGGCATCATTGTGGACTCCATTTAGAACAGTGGGCTTCTCAGTCCCACCGCAGACTCCTGAGCCAGCAGTGATGGTCTGCAGCGGGTCCGTGCTGCCCATGTTTGCTTAAGAACCTTCCTTTGGCATTCTGCGACAGCTAGGTCCCCTTAAAAGCTTAGATGTAGCCGAAACCGGTTTGGCTCAGTGGATAGAGCGTCGGCCTGCGGACTGAAAGGTCCCAGGTTCGATTCCGGTCAAGGGCATGTACCTGGGTTGCGGGCACATCCCCAGTGGGAGATGTGCAGGAGGCAGCCGATCAATGTTTCTCTCTCATCGATGTTTCTAGCTCTCTATCTCTCTCCCTTCCTCTCTGTAAAAAATCAATAAAATATATTTAAAAAAAAAAAAAGCTTAGATGTAAAGTTATAGGACAACTTTTACAAGTGGCATTGTTACCACATAAAAACTTTATCAGCAACTTTACAATCTTAAACCTTTTTTTCACACTAAAATTTTGTCAATCTTGACATTCCTATATGTAGGGAGCAGCTATAGGGTTAAGCCTCGGAATGACCTGTGACAGGGCCACAAATAAGTCCCAGCTTGTAGGGCATAGCCCTCCTAGCATAATTAAGGACCTTATAGTCCTCCCTAGTTCCTTCCTAGGTAGCTAATGGGCTGTGGGAGGTGCAGCAAGTGCTGCCAAAACAAGGTGAAACTCACAAGGTCATTGTAAACGTGTTGACCACTTCTCTTGTTTTGCTTTGTGTGCTCTGACTATAGAATAAAGCTTCGGCTTGCAGGCATCACCACTGTTTCCTTATCCAGGCGCAGTGATCCTACCTAGCCCCAGCTGTATTCTCTTGTCTGTCTTCTTTAATCCTTCACCACCCCTCCTCAGGTTCACCCTTTGCCATGCTGGCACGGCACACCTATAAACATAGGCAAAAGTAAAAGATGGTCACTCACGTAGTCTGCTATGCCAACATATTTTCCATGAGCTCCCCATGCATATTCATGCCTAAAGAGTCAATGACTTTACCTCTGTTATAGGGGCGAAAAGGGGCAAAAATTTGAAAAGGGCAACATATCTTATTTTCCTGTCTCTTGTATAAGGACCAGGATATATGGATTTTCTGAAATTGTCGATTATCAATGCATGTGTGGCCTCTCTCTAAGGCAGTGGTTCTCAACCTTGGCTGCACATTAGAATCACCTCTTTGGCCCCTTGAGTGTGGCTCTTCCACAAAATACCACATGCAGGCACGCATGTACAGTGCGATTGAAACTTCATGGCCTGTGCGCAGAAGTCGGTATTTTGTGGAAGAGCCACACTCAAGGGGCCAAAGAGCCACATGTGGCTCGCGAGCCGCAGTTTGCCGACCACTGCTCTAGGGTGTGCTGGAGTGACAGTTGATGAGTCATTGTATGAGGTAACATGATTTTGCTGTGGTGCTTTGTGAGGTAGAAGATTAAGCTAATGACATTGTTTATACTCCAGCCAAGGGTGCTCAGCCTCCTGCAAACCTGCTTCCACTGGCTGCAGGCCTGCAGCTCCACTGGGCTGGGTGGGAAGTGACTCCGGAGGGTGGACAGGAGTGTGCGGATGGTGAGGCGGGTAGCTGCTCTCTCACCCTTCCTCTAAGAGAGAAGAAAATAAAAACGTAGAAGAGTGTATTAACAAAAGCAAAAGACCAAAAGATAGAAAAAACAGAAGACAGGAAAATAGATACAGAGTCCATAAAGCAGTGGGAAGGCCAAGGTGCCAGGACCATGATAACCCTGCTCGGATGGGGCACAGGAAGTCCTCGTAGCAAAATGGGCAGAGCCTAGAAATCGCACACAGATGCCCACCACGGGCCTGAGAGTGGCTGGCCAGTACTGTGGTAGCACCTGACAGCTCAGACCACAGGCGTCAACATCAAAACTTCTTTTAAAAACACTCACTTGCTCAACGTATGAAAATGGAAAACAGCTTGCTCCTTATCCCAGACCACATTCTGATGATGGATATCTAAACCCAGACACTAGCTCTGCATGCCCCAGCCCGGCGCTCACAGGCAGAGCAGGCAGCCGCATGGGGGACATCCAGAAACGGTCCACAGACTAGAACAAATTTTTTTCTTCTGCACTGAAGGACTAGAGGTTGATGAGTTGAACTGTGGCTGCAGACCCTTCTATAGGCTTTTTTTAAAAATTGTTGATAGTATTACAGATGTCTCTCATTTTCTCCCTTTAATCTCCTCCACTCAGATCCAACCCCCCACAGGGGTAAGAGATCCCTCTTTTTTACAGATGCATAGTATTCCATTGTGAAAACGTCCCACAGCTTTTTTATCCATTCATCTACTGATGGGCACTTGGGCTGTTTCCAAATCTTAGCTATTATACATAATGCTGCTGTGAACGTAGGCGTGAATGTATTCTTTCTGATTGGTGTTTCAGGGTTTTTAGGATATATTCCCAGAAGTAGGTTTGCTGAGTCAAATGGCAGCTCCATTTTTAATTTTTTAAGGAAACTCCATACTGTTTTCCATAATGGCTGCACCTATCTGCATCCCCACCAGCAGTGAACTAGTGTTCCCTTTTCTCCATATCCTTGCCAGCACTTGTTTGTTGACTTGTTGATGACAGCCATTCTGACAGGTGTGAGGTGATACCTCATTTTCATTTTAATTTGCATCTCTTAAATGATTAGTGACTTTGAGCATTTTTCCATAAGTTTATTGGCCATCTGTATTGTCTTCTTTGGAGAAGTGTCTATTCAGGTCCTCTGCCCATTTTTTAATTAGATTATTTGTCTTTCTTTTATTGACTTGTATGAGTGCCTTATATATTTTGGATATTAACCCCTTATCAGATGTATCATTGGCAAGTATATTCTCCCATATAATGGTTTCTCTTTTCATTTTTATGGTGGTTTCCTTTGATGTGCAAAAGCTTTTTATTTTGATGGAGTCCCATTTGTTTATTTTTTCCTTTGTTTCTCTTGCCCTGGGAGATTTATCAGCAAAAATTCTGCTATGTGAGATGTCTGAGATTTTACTGCCTTTGTTTTCTTCTAGAATTTTTATGGTTGCATACCTTAGATTTAAGTCTTTTATCATTTTGAGTTTATTCTTGTGTATGGTGTAAGTTGGTGGTCTAGTTTCATCTTTTTTGCATGTACCTGTCCAGTTTTCCCAACACCATTTGTTGAAGAATCTGTTCTTACTCCATTGTATGTTCTTGCCTCCTTTGTCAAATATTAATTAACCATAATGGTATGGGTCAGTTTCTGGGGTCTCTGTTCTGTTCCATTGGTCGATGTGCCTGTTCTTGTGCCAGTACCAGGCCGTTTTGATTATGGCAGCTTTGTAGTATAGTTTGTTATCCAGTCTTGTGATCCCTCCAACTTTGTTCTTCTTTCTCAAGATTGCTGCAGCTATTTGGGATCTTTTATGGTTCCATATAAATTTTTGGAGTATTTGTTCTAATTCTGAAACACCAATCAGAAAGAATGTATGCACCCTTTTGGTATTTTAACAGGGATTGTTTTGAATCTATATATTGCTTTAGGTCAGCGGTTCTCAACCTGTGGGTTGCGACCCCTTTGGCAGTCGAATGACCCTTTCACAGGGGTCGCCTAAGACCATCCTGCATATCAGATATTTACATTACGATTCATAACAGTAGCAACATTACAGTTATGAAGTAGCAACGAAAATAATTTTATGGTTGGGTCACAACATGAGGAACTGTATTTAAAGGGCCAGAGGTTGAGAACCACTGCTTTAGGTAGTATGGACATTTTAATGATGTTAATTCTTCCAATCCATGAACATGGTATACATTTTCATTTATATCTTCCTCTATTTCTTTTGTCAATGTCCTATAGTTTTCCAAGTACAGGTCTTTTATTTCCTTGTTTATTTCCTTGGTTAAGTTTATTCCTAGGTATCGTTTTTTTGTTTGTTTGTTTGTTTGTTTTTTGCCTTGCTGTTGCAATGATAAACGGGGTTGTTTTTTCAGTTTCTCTTTCTGAGAGCTCATTATTGGTGTAAAAAAAAATGCCATCAAGCCCAGCTGGTGTGGCTCAGTGGTTTAGCATAAACCTATGAACCAGGAAGTCATGGTTTGATTCCTGGTCAGGGCTCATGCTCAGGTTGTGGGCTCAATCCCCAGTATGGGACATGCAGGAGGCAGCTGATCAATGATTCTCTCTCATTATTGATGTTTCTATCTTTCTCTCCCTATCCCTCTCTTAAGTCAATAAAAATATATTTTAAAAATAAATAAAATTTAAAAATTAAAATGTCATCAATTTCTAGATGTTGATTTTATATCCTGCTACCTTGCTGAATTCATTTAGTAAGTCTAGTAGTTTCCTGGTGTAGTCTTTAGGGTTTTCTATGTTCAATATCATGTCATCTGTGAATGACAGTTTTACTTCCTTGTTTCCAATTTGGATGCCTTTTATCTCTTCTTCTTGTCTGATCACTATGGCTAGGACTTCCAGTACTATGTTGAATAAGAGTGGTAAAAGTGGACAACCTTGTCTTGTTCCTGTTCTTAAGGGAAATGCTTTTTCCCATTAAGTATGATGTTGGCTGTAGGTTTGTCATACACGGCCTTTATTACTTCCATGGGCTCTTAACCTCAATACTTCAAGTCGAGTCTTCTTAATCCAAGAGTAAGTACAATCTCTCCTTTTACTTTCTCCCTTGGATGTTGGTCAGCCCTGTGTACACAGAACTCATTTTCTCAAGTTCCCCAAAACTCTGTAGTTAAGACTCTGAGCTATAGATAGAATCTTGACTCTGTCACTATCTATCCATATGATATTAAGCAAGTTATTTAAACCTCTCTGTGCCTCCACTTCTCTATAACTTGTGAATAACAATAGAAGCCCATGTAATGAGTTGTTACAAGGATTAGATGAAATCTGCATTTAAGATGCCTATAATACCAATAAATAGTAGCTCACATTATAATTATTATAATGATTCCCATTGTTCAGGACTGCTGAGAACCCAACCTACTCTATGCCTCCATTATGGTAGAAGGTAGAACAAAATTTTCTAGTTCCTTTTTATTCTAACTCTATGTTTTTATTTTCACCCCCAAGTCTATTAACTATCTCTGGCTAAGCCAGTGATGGCGAACCTATGACACGCATGTCACCATTTTTTTGGTTGATTTTTTTTTTGTTAAATGGCATTTAAATATATAAAATAAATATCAAAAATATAAATCTTTGTTTTACTATGGTTGCAAATATCAAAAAATTTCTATATGTGACACGGCACCAGAGTTAAGTTAGGGTTTTTCAAAATGCTGACAGGCCGAGCTCAAAAGGTTCGCCATCACTGGGCTAGGCCATAATTTTCCTGATCCCTCATTTCCCTTTGCTGTTATTGCCTCAGTTATTGTTAATAACCACCCCCACAACCTCTATCATCAATACCAATACCTATACCACCATCAGCACCAGGGTCACTTCCACCACCACCTCTACCACCATCACCACCACTATCAGCTCCATCACAACCATTTATTGAACTGAACATTTTTCATCCTTAAATTCCATGTTCATCTTCTTATTCTATTCTTATTTTTGAAGGTATTATTGTAAGGCACACTTTGTTTGATTGTACTTTGCTTTATTGTGCTTTGCATGTATTACCACTTTTACAAACTGAAGGCTTGCAGCAACCCTGTGTCCCGCAAGTCTACCAGTGCCATTTTTCCAATAGGCTCACATGATCATTAGCATTTTTAGCAATAATGTATTTTAATTAAGGTCTGTACATTTTTAAAACATAATGCTGTTACACACTTAATAGACTACAGAATAGTGTAAACATTTATGTGCACTAGGAAACCAAAAAAATCATGTGCCTCACTTTATTCTGATAATTGCTTTGCTGCAATGGTCTGGAGCTGAACCACCATCTCCCTGAGGTATGCCTCTATTTCATTTTTGAAGCCACTTCAAAACCTTTCTGAAACAAGGTAGGGTATAAATATACTGATATACAACTAGCCATTATTTAATGAAAAGGCATAGAGGCAATATGTGCCATCTACATTGGTCTATAATTCTAAATGATATATTTTATCAATAGTAAGTTAGCAAATAATGCTACATATTACTAGGAATTAAAATGAATGAGAATTACCTTCTTCCTATTCTTCTGTGTATCATCCCATGCAGGTTTCTGAAATTATAGGAGCCTTTACTTCTGTAAAATGAAGATGACAACCCTGGAAACAGCATGTTTTTCTGGATTGTTCTTGAGATAAAATCAAAATATACATGAAAGTACATTGGCCTGTGATGCAAATGTCCAGAGGAACTCATTCAAGCAAATGTCCTCAAGGGCCTTCACTCCGACCACATGTGCTTTCATGAGCCTTGCCCCATCCCATTTCCTGCTAAACTGCGTTCCTAAGTGAACAGAGGGTTTCCATAGAAAGTGTGGAGCTGTGAGGCCCTCGGAATCACAGGTTCCTGGCCCTCACCTGCTCCTGCTCTGGCTGAGACTGACGCCCTAACTCCTTCCTCTTTCAAAGGGTTGGAGAGAAGCCTCCGGGCCAATGGTCAGGGATTTCTTGGTGTGTGACACACACAGATCTAGGTAGGAAGTTTGTCACTTCCAGTCATCCAATCCTTTATATCTGCTTCTACAAGTTGAACTAAATATTCATCAAGAAATATTGCCCGAGAAATATTAACTGCCCCACATAGTAGACACCAGTAGTTAAGACTATGTCAATAACCAATTTGTATTTCACTTCACTTGGAAAACAACGAGGTGTATTTCTTCACCATTTCCCCATAATGTTTGCCTTAGAAAGAGCTGGGAAAGCTTGCTGAGTCCCTTGCCATCCTCCACAGCATCCTTTCATAGGTACCCTTCACCAGACACCACACCCAACAATAACAGCAGCATATTCACAAGCTTAGTTCTAACTGCTCATTTCTTTTCTCTTCTCACATTGAACTCCACTCTTGTTATTGATGCTTAAAGCTATTGTCCTCACTATTAATTCACTATTTCAGCCTTGGTCCCTCGAACCTGACACTTGGCACTTTCTTCTTGAGCCCTACATTGCCTGACCAGCCTCATCCTCTGCTCTCCCCTTCCCCAAAGCCAGCCAGGCTCTCTCTTTCTTCTCTAAGCTGCCTTGGTCTGCCTTAGCAGCTTCCCTGGTTCAAGCCAGCCCCAGATCCTATCCATTGTCACCTCGTCCTTTGGGTGGCACCTCTGCAGGGTTCCCTTGAGTCACCTCACATTTCTTCACCTACTCACTAATTCCTGAAACTTCTTGAACAGGGAACAAATTTGTGGGAGGCTTGGTCCTTATTACTCACCAGGAAGGCTGGGAAATGGAGGCTGTGGCCTAACCAGAAAGAGGATCAGGCTGCCAAGGGACATGGTTTTGCCCATTTCTTTAGTAACTTTAAGTGACTTCATACTACCTTCCTATCGAAGTTTCTTTCACAATGGATATGAACTTTCTTTTTTCCTGCTTAGTGGTCATGGGAATGTAGGTTTCTAGCAGATTGTGTTCTGCAGGAGGGATATAAAGCAACCTAACATATTAGCCTTGGAAACATAGTGTGAGAAGAAATGTGTAAGACAGAACAGATTCCTTCATTAACAGGGTACCAGGCTTGGACACAGCCTACTTGGATTGAGGGTGCAGGGCTGGAGCAAGGAGATTCTGGCTAAGGCAATAGGAGGTGCTGGGGGCGGAGGAATGGTTGGGCTTTATCTCAGCAGCAAGGACCTCAGAGATGAATGCCATCAATGGCAAGGAGCAAAGTCAGAATCAGAGACAAAACTCTGGGACCTGGAATCGGGAAATAGGATCTAGTGGAATCTAATTTGCCATTCAGATGGGAGAGAGAGGTTAGGATGGGATGAGGTTCAGGGGGGAGTCCCAAGCAATTGCCTGAAGTAACACTAGGAGAGTTAGTCCTGCCCTGGATTCACAGGGTCTGCTGGATAGGCCCACCTGGCCTATTATACACTTTTAGATTGACTCACGTAGTTAGACACCACTTTCCTCCAGAGAGTCTTCTAGGAGGGCCCAGTCTGTATGGCACACAGCACCACAGAGCATCGCAGATTGATTTTATCTTCCCACTGCCAAATCACTAGTCACATCCCATCTCACTAATTCTGATACATTCAGGGGAAAGATCAATCTGCGCTAGAAGCCGGTCTAAATTAAAGAAAAAGTTTGATGAAGCATCATTTGCTAGTAAGTTCTTCAGCTTTGCTTGAAGTCACAGATGAGATGAATATTGAACAGGATTTTAAAACAGCGATTTAGGCATTAGGCTGGAGTGGGAGAAGGGAAAGAGGGGCTGCAATGATAAACATCGAGGGCCTTTTTCTCCAGATTCTAAGCACCTGGATTCTAAGTGCAGATAAAAGCACTCAAATATTTACGTCTATAAATACCTACGCTCATTTTGTGTGACCCATGGATACAAGTAAAGAAAGAATCTCAGCTCTGCCCAGGCAGTACTTTCTGTCGGAGCTCACCAAGCAGACCCTTGGACGGTAGTGACCTCTCAGTCCCGAAGTGTCCAGGACAGACAGGAGGGGCACTGGAGGGCACTGTGGAAGGGGGTGGTGGGAGCAGCCCCACTTACTGGCCTGTGACTCCACGATTCTGGACAATGCAGGTAACGATCATGCTGCTTGAAGACCTTGAAGGCATCGGGCTCATCACACTTGTGAACTTGGTCATTTAGAAATGTGTCTGCCAGATTCTTCCTTATGTATCCAGAGCTCATCCTTGCCCAAAATTACTATCACTTCAACGTTAGTGGCATTTTAATTCGTGAGGATTTTATTGCATCACCAGATCATCTGATTATAATTCAACCTGCAGCCAGCACTTACTCCAGCAAAAAAAAAAAAAAAAAAAAAAATGTAGAGCACATTTCTCCTCTCTGGTACACGTGACCTAGCTCTAAATTATCCACTGATGTATAACTGTTTAAAAAATGGTGCTATCCAGGGAAGATCTGTACATTCGGAAGAGGCCTAAATAAACTTAGTAATTGCAGAAGCGTTGATTGACTTGTCTGTGTCGTGGACAAGGCCCCACCCCAGTGGGGCCACACCATGCTTCCTTCCAGCCTGGAATGCAAGCCCCGTGGCCTAGCTGTTTATTTTCTGGCATCCCTGCCACGAATGCTGACTGCAACAGGATCAATATTTACTCAATAGCAAACGTGTGTTACATTAGGAAACAGAAAAACTAGCCCAGAACAAACATGCAACTCAATCCAAAGGCTGTGAAATCCCTCCTTGAGGTTGTTATTGTCTGCAAGCGAAGGCAGATATGTGCCTCTCCGCCCTGTGATGCAGGCGCTCAGGGCCAGGCCGGCTGCAGGGCAGCGGGGGCAGGGCTGCGGGCAGGTGCGGAGCCCACACATTGTCTCGGATCAGTGTCTCCTCAGCATCCAGGACCACAGGCCCAGAAGGAGTTCTGCGCTGAGACGGCCACTGTGGGTTTGAATACTGACCCTGTGCAGGGCCAGCTCGCTCCAGGGCAGCCTGGCTTTCCATTTTCTCTGTCCCCATGTGCCAAGACAGAGGCGGCAAGGGACAGCGTGTTTATTTCGCAGTCAGCCAGTTTGGGGTGAGGAGTCCCCTCAAACGCCTAGTTGTTGCTCCTGTAGGTGGCAGGTTGGGCCGCCTCCCTTCTTGCCTTTGCACACAGAGCCGTGGAGTCTCAGAGGTCCTTCTTCTCTCCCCACAGCCCTTCCCTCTCCCTGCATCTGGCCCAGGCCACACACCCCTCCTCAGGACCCCAGCGCGCCTCCCCTGCACCCCAGCATCCCCCCTCCGGCTGTGCCCCTCCTGGACAGTCTGCAGCCCTGGATCAGATCCGACTCTGCCACGCTGTCTCCCCACTGGGCTGGGGCTCCTGTCCCCTCCGCACCCCAGTGCCGGCTCGTGCCCAGCCCGTAGCAGGTTCTCAGACGTGCTGAAGAGATGAACTGGATGCTTTACATTGGCCATCAGGGAGCAGTTTTCAATGTAAATGTTCCTCTGAGAGGAAGGAGCCTCATCTCCTGGGACCCCCTTGGGGTGGTTAACTTCCTAAAGGGGTCCTGTGAGATAGGCGCCCTGAAGCCCCTTCAGGAGGCAGTGATGTTTCTAAGGCCCGTCCTCACCACCCGGGAAGCAGCTGCCAGGTGAACAGCTCTCAGGCGTGTGACACGCCTGCTGGCCACCTGGGCTCCTGCATCCGCCTGCAGCCTGGGTCCCATGGATTCCATGTTCCGTCACCGGCACAGCTCCCTGGGCCGGCCTCTGGCACAGCCTCAGCACCCTGGCCGAGCCACGTGTGCCCAAGTACCCACCAGGCTGTCAATCTGAGATGCCCTTCTCCTTAACACCCACACAAAGGACCTGGCTCACAGTTAACATCACGGGGTCCTCGCACCCCTTCACCCTTAAATGTCGGCTCAGCTGTCCAGGGTGCCACCCTTCCCTGAGGCTGGGGCTGAAGGAGGGACTCAGCCCTTTCTAAAGCGTCTTCCCCACCTTCCCACAGGGACCCTTCATGCTATCTCTCCCTCTTGGCCTCTCAGGCCTCCAGGTGCCGGCAATGTGCTTACTTGCACAGCTTTTCTCCCTGGTTTTCGTGCCAGTTCAAGAGTCACCAAAGGCCACATTCCTGGCCTGTGAGGGAAACACTAAAATCCCTTCAAATTCGGAAAGCCGCGGTCTGCTCAAGCAGGCTGCTCTTCGACTTTTGCACACAGAGCAATTTTTGCACCACCTAACAGCCCAAAAGTGTTTTCCTAAACAAAACGGGAACTTCCCTTTGCCAAGAATGTCTGTCCGCAGCATGGCCACCGACCCTCCACAGCCTGAAGTACTGGCTCTGGCTCTTTCAATAGCTAGTGTTTATTGATATCGGTTTTATCTGTGGCTTCGTATCATGGGACCTACAGAGGGAGAAATCTCAAGAGTAACTTCCCTATGAAACAAGTATACAAGACGAGTGTGGATGGGAGAGTTGGAAAGGGTCGACCTCAGCGAACGTACCTCAATCAGATTGAGGACGTTTTTAGCAAAGGCCAGCTTAGGAGTACCCTAATTAAGTTAATAACAATGTACCTACCTATATAGTTTAAGTTTAAAAAATTTGGCTCTCAAAAGAAATTTCAATCGTTGTACTGTTGATGTTTGGCTCTGTTGACTAATGAGTTTGTTGACCACTGTCCTAGTGCCATCTGCGACAACACGGGGGAAACCTGGGTCAGGGAGCTTGTCCCCCAGCCTCCTGTCCCCGAGCTCATGGTGCCACGCCACGTGCAGCAGCCTCCCTCTTGCTCTGAACTCTTCTTCAGACCTTCCTTGATTTCACCACCTCAGAGTGCTCTTGCTCAAGTTTTCTCTTGCTGAACTCAAACCTGCTTCCTCTTGTCCTTCTGGCAGCTCTGAATTTGACCCAAGTACATGAAAACGGTTAAATAAACATATTAATGTCAACAATATACATAAAGTCAACTGCACAATTTATCAGGCTACCCTGGAGCCATTTGCTTGCCCATCTCTCTCTGCCAGTGGACCATGAACACACAGGTGGGCTTGGCTCCCCAATGCCTACAGTAGTCACTTGCTTAGTATTTTTTGAATTCATGTATGAACAAATTAATAAACACATGGGTGAATGGATGTAGATAGACCCCAAACGCCCACTGTATGTCATGTATGTACATTATATACTAAGCAGATGTCAAAAATGGAATTAAATAAATGCTAATGAACAGTTTCACTTTAGCTTGATTATTTTCAAGATTTCTTGTTTCCTACAGTAAGATGACTTCAGAGATAGGGACCCGGGACTGCCAGGTGATTGATTGCCTGCAGGACCAATCGGAGCTCCCACTTGCTCCAAAATTGATGGCCCCAGCCCCACCGTGGTAGTGCAGTTTTTCATTATATGAAATGGAAAAGTGATTTAATAATTCTTTCTGTCTTATATTGCTTTAAAGAATTCAGACAGTTAAAAATTGCATGGATTTTTCCACCATCTGTGTGAGAGTAGGGAAAAAATGCTGGTTTTGTTTTTCCTATTTTTAATATGAGCCAGATGAAACAAAAAGATTGTTTCCCTGCAAACTATAGGTCAAGTACCTATAGAGGCTCAGGGATGCTCTGTAAGTTATCATATTATCTTTCTTCCTTGACAGGATACCATTAGAGGGTATATCATTTCAACATTTATTATCTTTCATGTCCTTTCATCTTCACACTAGGATTTCTTTTAAAATTCCGATCTGTGCATTGGGTTTTATTATACAGCACTGTCTCTTACCAAATCAATTTTTGAATGTCTTTCAATATTCTTCAGTTTTACATTTGTCATTTCAGCCTGAAACAGTGCCCTAGTTATGTCTGTTTTAGCTTGTTAAAAAGAAACCTATCCAGGGAATGAAATGTTGGGGGATCACACCTTTAAAGGCAAGCATTAGGCGTCCTGGAGAAATGGGAATGGCTCAACGAGGAAAGGCAACCATTGCAAAAAATAAAATGAAAATGTTGAAACCAAATGTAACAACTGGTGTTTGTTTTTGGAATATTGTCAATTATTTTAACATCTGGAAACATTCCGGAGACTGCAGCAGCTTTCTCCCACAGCCCATGTGGGGCTGTGTCCTGATTCACAAATGGGGTTGCTCTACCCAAGTGCAAAGTGGTCCAGAGTTTGTCTTGCTTTCAAAGTCAGCAATATAAAGAGTTTCTGGCTGAATAGTTTTTAAAAGAAAAAAAGCTTTCAGTTTATTCCACTTAGTTGAAAACAGGACAGCCCATGTTTATATAACAAGCAGAGGCCTTCTAAAGCATCTTGACATTGTTCTATGACGTTCTGAGAACTTTTTCAGGATCTATTTAGATGTCTTCACTTCTACCATAGCTTTACTAAGCCAAAGGGATTTACATTGCAGGAAATTTGAAGGATTTTGGAGAAATACTTACAAATCTCTGTTGCAATGTTGTCGGGTAGAGTTGCATGAAACATAACAGATTGGCTGGACTGGGAAATGTCATTTCAACAGAGCCAGACACCAACCAAAGCAGAGTAAGGTGCTGACATCATCTTAAACATGAGTTTCACAAGACACCGTTCTTCCACATCAGACTGACAAAGGGAAGAGCCTTCCAACCTGGTTCTCTTACCCAAGTGACAGGACAGATTCAGCAGGCATTGATAAAATGAGAAGATTCAGGTTATACATTCATTTGGCAAAAGAAAGAGTTCTATAGTAATTTTTATGCATCAAAGTGAAATGGAGATTTTAGAAAAACAGAATTTAAAATAATGCCTGATTCAACTAATTGGGTGTGAACAAACAGAAATCCAAGGAGAGGCAAAAGTGAGTGAGAAATGCCTCAGAAACAAAGAAAAGCTCATTTGAAATGTGGGAAACTAATTTACTTTTCCTAGTACTGCCATTATACATTATCACAAATTGGGTGGCTTACACAACAGAAATTTATGCTGTCACAGTTCTGAAGGCTAGAAACCCAACACCAAGGTGTCAGCAGGACCACATTCCTTCTGAAGGCTCTAGGAAAGAGTCCATCCTTGCTTCCTCCAGCTTCTGGGGATTGTTGGCATTCCTGGGTGTTCCTTGGCTTGTAGCTGCATCACTCCAATCTCTGCCTCCTTTATCACGTGGCCTTCTTTCCTGTATGTATCTGAGTCTCTGTGTCTCTCCATATAAGGACACAAGTCATTGGATTTAGGGTTCACCCTAATCTAGGATGACCTCATCCTAACTAATTACAAAAACCTGTAAAGACTCTATTTCCAAATAAGGTTCCATTTTGAGGTTCCGGGAAGACATGCATTTTTGGAAGACACTATTCAATCCAGCTCAGAGATCAATCATAATCTTGGAGAGATTTGTAAGTTTCCACGTTCCCAGTTGAGCTTTCAACACATGACAACATCCTCACTAACATATTCCTTCCAAGTTCTTCTTAAGTTTCATAGTACTCTTCAAACAATAAAGATAGCTCTGCTAAAGTCTGAACAACATGTTTGCCTTAGATCTAGTGC
Source organism: Myotis lucifugus (assembly GCF_000147115.1). Lineage (NCBI taxonomy): Eukaryota > Metazoa > Chordata > Mammalia > Chiroptera > Vespertilionidae > Myotis > Myotis lucifugus. The sequence continues at coordinate 391,842 of NW_005871272.1, read as the reverse complement.
TCTCTTTGCAACTAGAATAAATTGAGATTTCCTGCTTTGGCATTTAACCTCTAAAGTGCTTTGTCAGCAACTACAGTCAAGTTGGTTGTATACCTTAACACCAGGTGGGCTAAGTTGAGGAATTCATTACTGGTGTGATGGTTCTATCTACCGCTTGGATTGTATACCAGTCAACAGAAGGCATTTATAAAAACAGCACATCAAAGGTAGAACCAAAGGCTAAATCGTGGGTTGATTTGTGTGTGTGTGTGTGTGTGTGTGTGTGTGTGTGTGTGTTATTGGGGAAAATGGGGTATCACTTTCCCCACTGAGTGCTGGAGGTGGAGTCCTTATGCCATCTGTAGAAAAAGGATTTTCTGAGACTTGCACAGGAGGATAAGTCATTTTTATTTGCATAGGGTTACACCCCTGGGTTTCCCAAGTCCCATTTCCCTTAATCCAGTCCTAGAAGAAGTGTAATTGGGGTTTCAGTAGAGCTAAAAGCCAAACCAGTGTCCAGAGTTTCCATTCTATGTTGCAGTCAGGTGTAGTTCAGCATCAGGGTAGTTACAGTACAATAGTGCATTGTGTGGGGGTCCACATGGCCGTGGACCATGTGGGCCAATGCAGGGGAGGCAAGAGAGCACACCCCCTGCAACAAGAATCCCAAAATAGCCAAGAGCAACCAGGAGAGTGAACTTCTTTGTTTAGGGGATTCAATATCCCAAGTTTTGCACCCTTGCAGTGGCCATGCCTATTCTGGCCAATGATCTGTTCCAAGATGTGGCTGACAGTCAAGTACCTTCTCCATGTCACCCCAACTTTACTGGGCATGTGCCTATCTCCCCTCTGTTGGACCCCTGGGGAGTGTAAAGTTGTAGCTTCCTGGCAAAGCTGCCCAAATGACATGCCTATAATATTTGGCCTTTCCTTTGCTCCTTTCCTGTTATTAATAACTAGGTTAATCCCAATGGTATCATTTGAACAATTTTGAATAATTATACCAGTTGAGTTTAAATTAAGCCATAAAAGAGACTATTCAAAAATAATAGCAATTTAGTCAAGGCAGGTTATTTCTCACTTTCTGTAGCATAGAAGTCCAGAGGCAGGCAGGCATGTATGCTGCATGGAATCCTAAGGGACTCAGTCTCCTTGTAGCTCGCCCCTGCTATCTCTAGAAGAGTAAGCCCTTATCTTCAAGGTCCAATATGGCAGCATCCATTTTCCAACATTAAAAAAGGGTAATGAAAAGGACACATGCCAGATAACTTTTAACTTAGGATTCACATGGGCCAGGCACACTAGACTCACCCCTCCAGGGGAGCCCAACCATTTCTTGCTCTCGGAGTTTAGATGCTGAATCCGTGAAAGATGTCTACCTCGATGGTATGCTGAAAAAGCAGCAGACACTTATCTTCATGCTTCATGTATGGCTACTATTTTTATTTTAATGCACTTTTTGGGGTATAATTTGGATACAGTAAGATGACTGGGCCATTTTGAGTATAGTTTGATGATTTTTAACAAATATAAATATCTCTGTAACCACCACCCCAATCAAGGCATAAAATATTTCCATCATTCCCTTGTGCCCTTCCTAGTCAATTCCTTTCCCTGGCTCTAGGCAAACACTGATCTGATTTCTATAACTATAGATATTTTTTTTTCTATTCTGGAACCTCATACAAATGGAATCAGGGAGCATGTGTTCTTCTCTGTTTGGCTTCTTTTGCACAATAAAACTTTTTCAAAATTCCTCCATGTTGTATTTACCAGCAGTCTGTTTTACTTTCATTAAAGAGCAATATTGCATTGTATGGTTGTACCCTTATGTGTTCATCCATTATATTATTTATGGACATTTTGATGTTTGGGGCTATTATGACAAAGCTGCTGTGACCACTCTCATATAAGCCTTAGTGTGAACATATGCTTTTATTTCTCTTGAGTAAATACCTAGAAATGGAGTTGCTGGGTCATGTGGTAAATGTATATTTAGCTTTATAAGAAATGAAAAAAACTGTTTGTCAAAGTGGTATACCATTTCACACTTCCACCAGCAATGTATGAGAGTCTGTTGTTTCTCACCTCTACCAAAACCAGGTTGTTATCAGTCTTTAAAATTTTAGCAATTCTAGTGGTAGCACCTCATTATGATTTGAATTTGTACTTTTCCTGTTGACCATTTGTTCATCTGATTATTGATCATTTTACATGCCCCCCCCATTGGGTTGTCTCTTACATATTTTGGACAAAAGTCTTTTTGCATATGCATCATACATATTTTCTTCTAATGTTGCAAGATTTTATCCCATATTTTCTTCTAGAAATTTCATAGTTTTAACTTTAGTTACTTCTATGATTCATTTCAAGTTCATCTCTCTGTATGGCAGAAATAGAGGTTGAAGTTGCTTTTTTGTTTGTTTGTTTCTCCTTAAGAATATCCAGTTCTTACAGCAACATTTGTTAAAAGGAGTATCCTTCCTCTGTTGAATTAACAAGATGTGACTTGTGCAGTGTCCCCCGGTCAGCAGAGTACACTTCCCATCCACGTCTAAGCAGAAACTTTAACTTTAATGATATACTTTGCTTTCCTAGTAAAACTTCTTTCTGCCTTGAGAACAGGGTCCCAAATGAGAGGACATGTAGAGACAATTCTCAGTTGCACACAGCTTAGATCAGATCCTCAGTCTTCCTGCAACCACAGTCATGTGAATGAGAAATGAATGTTTGCTGTTTAAACCACTGAGACACTGGAATTGTTTCTTACTGCACCAAATGTTAACTAATACACTTCACCAGTGCACTTTTCACAGCCCTGAAATTTGCACACACATTCACTAATTTACATTAATTGGATGTCTCAAATGCACCAGTCACTGTGCCAGCACTATTAACATTGAATATAGCCATGTGGACGTCCACTCACAAGAAACATACAGTCTAATGAGGGAAGTAGTCCGGAAACATGAAAGTGCATAGTACTTGTCTAATTAGTGTAGCTTCAAGCCACAGAAGGTTCCCTATGGAATCTGACCTCTGAACTAGTCCTGAAAAGCGTATCAGGCCAAAAAAAGGTCCAGAAGGCATAGGGAGGAAGCTGTCCTTAGCCGTGGAAACATCATGAGCAAAAGCTTGAAAATGAGAGCGATCCTAGTTTACTCCCTTCGAAGTACCTGAGAAAGACTTATCCCCATAAAGGCTCTTGAATCAATTCTCAGATAACACCTATTTTTTATTCATTACAAGTTGTTCACCTCACAACACTCCAAATAAATATAAGAAGTGAAGTTTCGACATCATGGTTTCAGGCAAAGACTCACTCACCAATTTACTTGACACCACAGTTTCTAATTAAAGAATACCATCGGGGACAAATCTGAATTCATATTTGAATAAACCCAAAGTGTTTGCTTTATGCACACCCAGAGAGATGAAGAAGGAGCATCATCTATGCCCTTTCAGTCTGTTATGAATGTGTGTTATTCCCACATGCTTTGGTATAATTAGCCTTTATTTTGATTAAAGGTGATTTTCTGTGCCATTGCTTTTTTTAAGTGCATTTTGAGTGCAAAATAATCAGAAGTTTCCCAAAAGTTATAAAAGGTCTAGAGAAATCGTCCTGAGAAAGTAGCAATTATTTTCTAAAGAATTAATTCTTGGCCTCCACCTGCCACCACCTACTGTCAAGAACTTATTCTTCCTTTGGTAAGTACAATAACTCTTCACTCTACTTATGAACAAAGTAATGTATTTACTTTCCAACTGTTCTTATTATTTATATAAACTTATTTTTATTGTGCAGTTTATATATTTTCCTATTGGTGAAAATTGTGGGGATGAAATGTACCACAATTTTTCCTATTATGATAATAAAAGTATTTGGAAGCAGCCCAAGAGCCCATCAGAAGATGAATGGATACAAAAGCTGTGGTACATTTACATAACGTAATACTACTCAGCTGTAAAAAAGAAGGAAATCTTACTGTTTGGGACAGCATGGATGGACCTGGAGAACATTATGCTGAGTAAAATAAGCCAGTCAGAGAAAGACAAGAGCCATATGATCTCACTCATATGGGGATTCTAATGAACAAAGTAAACTAACAAATAGAAACAGACTCATAGATAGAGAACAGACTGACAGCTATTAGAGGGGATGTGGGTTGTGGGGTTGAGTGAAAAAGGTAAAGGGATTAAGCAGAAAAACAAACGAGCTCATAGGCAGACAACAGTTTGGTGATTACCAGTGGGAAAATGGTGTGGGGAGAGGTAGAAGAGGGTAAATGGTGATGGAAGGAGACTTGACTTGGGGCGGTGAACACACAATATACAGATGATATATTATAGAATTGTACACCTATATAATTTTGAAATGTAATATAATATATAATTTGAAACCTATATAATTTTATTAACCAATGTCATCCCAAATAAATAAAAAACAGAAAATTTAAAAAAATGTTTTAAATTAATGAAAATATTTCCTTGATTCAGCAGATTTCTCTTAGAGACAGAGTTTGGGGAACAAATTAAAGATGCTAAGAAAGGGATAGGTGTATAATGTGGCCTAACACAAATTAGGGACACACTTAAACTGTACTCTCCAAATTGGAATTCCAGTTTTACTGGCCTTTCCCAACTCCTCAACATGATCAAGTGTGTGGTCCCTAACCCCTGAGGACCTCTGGCCCTGCCCCAGGGGAACGTCCACATTGTCACACCACCCAGACCACATTGGGTCCATCTCTTCCACCCCACCTAGCTGATGACCTTCCAGTCCAATTCTCTCACCAGGGATAAGGGACCAACAACAAGGCAGGCAATACCCAAATGCTCTGTTGCAAAAGTGAGAGGGAGAAAACCATGAACCCCTCAGGTTACTATTTAGTTTATATACTGTATAGAGAAAATTGATAATTGTACTTTAATTCTATAACATCTCTTGGGTTGCCTACCACATCAGATCCTCTTCTGACCTAATTCTACATTTTCAATCCATCCATCTCCCCCTGGTTTCTCCTCACACATTGTCTCTGATCCAATGATGTCTTCTCAGCCATGCCCCTACCTCTTCCACTCTATTCCTATCTCTTCTTAGCATCTCCCTGATGCTTTCCTCACTCTACCTTTTTTGAAAATTCAAGGCTTCCAGGCCCATGGTATGTTTCTCTTTCCTGCAGTACTCTTGTACATATATGTAATAAATATAAATGTAGGCCTAGGTTATTCTACAAGGGTTTCATTTTGGTTCCCCAATGAAGGTCAAGATTATCCCCAGCCCAGTGTCTAGAACATAGCGGGTGCTCTGTTTCACTGAGAGGAGACATTGTGAACCCCATGCAGAAGTCTTATTGTCTGTAGTTGGCCATGTAATTCTTTGACTCTCCAGGACCCAGTTTACCCCGTATATACAATGCAAAATGGATAGATTAAAAACAAAAGGGCAATCTTTTTTGTATCTTCTCGGAATGACCTGATGCCAGTAAACAACTTGCTGCTAGATAGCACTGGTAGGGAGCATTTTCTAAAACCGATTTTTAATCATAAAACCCTCTTGTATTCCGTTCCAGAATTTTCTCTAAATGGGCCTATCTAAAAATTGGCCCTTGAAAGTCCATCAGATTCTAGGGACCACCTATGCTTGTAGTTAAACCCCAGTGCCATACTGTTGTCAACACACACACACACACAGACACATACACATACACAAGGACTAATACCTAGAACACAATTTTTGTTTGAAAAATGCTCAAGACTGGCTTTTACATCCACATACTTAGCAAGCTTATAGTAGGAAAAAGATGGAGCAAAAGAATCAAACAAGAACAATGGAAAGTGTTCTGACACTGTAAGAGTTCCGGAGGGATGGGAATCAGAACATCTGAGCTAGTCTGGAGAGGAACGTCGCTAGGGGCAATGACCTGCAATCAAGCAGAGGAAGTATGGAGTTGAGCAGGAAATTTCCCAGTTGGCCCGTTACACCAGGTCTCACAGCTCCAGGAAGCCAGTGGAAGCTCGTGTCAATAAAAAGCTCTCCAGCTATACTGCTAATTGGAATAATCCACTTTGCTGGGATTAGAGAATGTCCTTTAAACCTAAAAGCTCAACCTCTTCAGTTTTCAGGTGAAAAAACTGGAGCTCAGAAAAGGGAAATCGCCTAGACCCAGAGTTCAACTTGAATCTGACTCTACCCATTAACTCCACCTCCTCCCCTCCCTTTCCCCTGAAAACTCTAAGTCTCCTCGGCTCCCTCTACTGAGACCTCCAGGCCACAGTGATAATTAATAGCCCCATCCCACTCGCTGTCGAGGAAACATGGCACATTGAACTGCTCCCTCTCTCTTGAAACAGCCCTCCTTGGGACATGATCCCAGTCCCTAGTTTTCCTCATCTTTTCCAGCAGCTTCCACTCAGGTGTCTTTGGCAGGCACACGCTCAAGGTTGTCATAGCCTTTTTTTGTCTTCTCACCCCTCACTTCCTCCTTACACAATCGCATCCTCAACCACAGTGCCAGAATTCCCAGTAGATATCCCATCCCAGCCCCCTGCTCCTCAGACAGTCCAAGTAGACATGGCCCACCCACACACACTGCTCTCCCTCTGTTCTTCCCCCTCTCAGGAGTGACATCACAATTCCCGTGTGCCCAAACCAGAGCCCTGGGCATCATCCTTGGCACCATTTGCCTCTCCAAGTCATGCTGCCTCTTATGCGTCTCAAATCAGCCTACTGCTCTCCATCCCCAAGGCCCACACCCTGGTCCAGTCCATCCCCATCTCCCACCTGGTCCGTTGCAACAGCCTGCTCCCTGCCCCAATCCTGCTGGCATCAACCCATACCACAAGTCATCCTGTATGATAACCAGGGTCTTTTTAAAGTGAATCCCGGAGGCTGCTACTCCCCATATAAGCCCCTTCAGTTAATTTTACCCCATTGTCCTGAAGATAAAGCCTTCAGGGGCTGGTCCCTGCAAGCTTTCAGTCTCATCTTGTAAGGCCCTCGATGTCCCTCCCCCAGCACATGCACAAACACCTTACCTTGCTCCGGACACGTTTATTTCTTTGAATTTAACCAAGACCTTTCCTGCCTCTGACCCTCCACCTCCTCACGACTCCAGCCTACTATTCACCCCTAAGGTTCCAGCTTAGAAACCACACCCCCTGGGCAGCATCCCTGGGCCCCCACAGAGGCCAGCTCTCCAGGCTGCTTGCTCTCCCTTACTCTCTTCTCCTTGACCATCATGTCACCCAGGGATCTAAAATGACTTGTGTCTCACCCCATCTAATTCCTGGGCCCAGGGCTGAGCACAGAGCATGGCGTGTAGCAGGTGCTTAACAAGTGTTTGGAAAAGCAGCGGCTGTCGGCAGGCTTCTTCCCCATTTCTCTTTAGTATCCCTTTAAGAGGAAGGCTCAGATGGGCGATGGAGAACACCAGCAATGGAGTCCAAGAAGACATTCTACTCCTACACCCAGTAAACGCTGGATTCAAGTTTGGGGGCCTGGCAAAGTGAGCACGTGGCACTGGGAGACTAGCCTGGAGAGGCAGGGATTCGGTGAGTAGCGTGCACTGGGCCCCTGCCGCGTGCAGACCTAAAGGCTTCCTGGGGATTCTAACGCACAGAAGGCACCTACCCTGCCCCAGGAAATGTTCAAGTTCTCCAGCGAGAACTGAACTGAGACCCACAACATAAAAGACAGCCTGGAGACAAGAAAGCTCCCCTTCAGCACAACATAGCCGCTCACCTTACACCCGGCAGCTGTGTCCTTGGCGAGCTATTGCTCCTCTCTGAGCCTCAGTCTCTCCACCTGTAGAATGGGAATGAGAACACCTGTCTGCCTGCATCAGAGGGCCACAGGCCAATACAATAAAGTGCCGTGTGTAAAGCAGTTTGTAAAGTGTAACCCACTGTTCAAAGGGGAGGGGACAGGGCTGCAACAGCTTGGTCCCACATTCATTCAAAAGCGGGAACACAGGACACAAGAGTAGAAGTCACTCAGGTCTCACTCAGCCTAAGGCAACCTGACAGGGGCTTGTTTACTGTTTGTCCAAAAAGCCTCAAGCCCTCCTGTTACCACGAACCACCTGGGCTCTGGACAACTGTGGGCAGGACTTCCGGTCCATGAGGACTCCAGGGCCTCCAGAGGCCCCTGGGGCAGAGGTGGCCCCCCGCTCGAGCAGAGCAGCTAAAGCTTCTCTCTGGGAAGAGCTGCCTCACTCCCCCCAACCACCCCCTCCTCTGTTCAGGCTGAACTCCACGCGGGCCGGTTCAAAGCACCGCTCCAATTACAGCTTCCTGTAACAGTGCCCTGCTTGTCTCAGGCCCCTGAACCCAGTGCTTTCTGCCAAAGACCACACAGCCTTCAGACCCACTTCAAATCCCTAGTCTCACTAACTGGGAGGAGGGTCAGAATTCGCCCTAATTTAAAACCCCAGGCATTTGCAAGCTTCAGGAAGCCCTAAAATTCTTCAAATTCAAGGAGCCACTCTTACTTTACTGTTAATATAAAGATGGCTTGCCCTGGCCAGAGTGGTTCTGTTGTTTGAGCATAGTTCCTCCATGCACCCAAAGGTTGCTGTCGGTTCAACTCCCGGTCAGGCACATGTCCAGTTGGGGTGTGTGCAGGAGACAGCCAATTGATGTTCTCTCTCTCTCTCTCTCTCTCTCTCTCTCTCTCTCTCCTCTCTCTCTCTAAAAAATCAATAAAAACATATTTTAAAAAATAACAGATGGCTCAATACTCCCATCTCATATAGAACAACAACAACAAAATCAACATTTCCTATTCCCAATATATCCAGGGACTCACAAACCTGGAGAAATTCTTATTTTTCTGTGGAATGTCTGCTCCAATTCCCTGCTTCTACTAAATTGTCTCTCATTCACCCCCACCTCCCGCATCTGGTCCCTTCTTTCCATTGCATTCTGACCCAGCCCAGGTCCCAGCCCCTTCCTTTCTCTCAAGAGCACCCAGCATACAAGTCTATGCGGGTAGCTGAGATGTACTGAAGAGGGATGGAGGGGGTTACCTGCATCCCAGACTAGCAAACAACCACAAATCAAACCAGCTTCCAAGTTCCCGGAAGTCCCTGAGCCATTACCACCTGGAGAATTTCCTGCTGTATTTTCTTGACCTCCCACCACCTGGTACCTGGCCAGGAGGCTGGAGCCTCTGCTTCCTCAGGCTCCCTGAGAGGCGATGTGGTGCCGGGTGAAGAGCAGGCTGCGAGAGCGGCGCTGTCTGAGAGCAAGCCTCCAGCTTCCTACCCAGCCCCAGCCACTACCTTCCAACAGGGCGAGGCAGGGGCTGCCAGGCCTCCCCAGGCTGGGCCAGGAAGCGACTGACCAGCGTCCCTGTTCCCACACTCAGGCACAGGCCACCAGGTTTGACTGTGCAGGAATAGATGACCCCTCTGTGCTCATAAGAGGCAGGGACAATTGTTGATAACCATTTCTACCAGAGCAATTAAAAATTTTTGGAAAACACAAAATTAAGCAAAGTAAAAGAGATTTGTGCTTATCTTTGTTTTACTTGCAGGAATTACACGGCCCTCAAAATACTTATTATTATGAGTCTCCAAGATGGTGATATTGTACACAAAGTGTCATTCGATTCCCTATCACCACAAACACAAAAGAAATGGAAATAGAAAGAAAATAAAACATGCTAGTAATCCCACCATCTCAAAATAATGTTAATAGTTGGGTATACTTCCTTTCAGAATCTTATTGTGTAAATATGCATATACAATATTGTATATAGCACTTGTTTATATATGTATATATACTGTATTGAATATATATAACAAAATTGAGAACATGCTATGTATGCGATTTTGGTTCCTGCTTTTTTTCCAAAAAGAACTTGATTATATTTCATGTGTAATATTCTATCTTTATCTGTACCTTTCCCTGTGTTATTTGTATACTTCTGTTGTTTTGTATGTATGCCACAAATATTTGAGCATAAGCTTTTTAATCTAATTACTTCATGAGGCAGTATTCATAAACAATGGAATTAGTTGAGTATATAAAAAATTTTGAGGTTCACAATACACAGGGGAAAATTGCACTTGAAAAACATTACGCGAAATTTTATTCCAACCAGCAGCGAATAAGAGCACCTGTTTAATCAGCACCTTCCTTATATTAGCAGATTGTTTTATTCTTTCCACTTGAAAAAAGAAAAGTGGTATCTGGCTCTTGTGTTAATTTTTTTTCTCATTGACTAGTAGTAAGACGACATTTTTCATAGGTATATTCAGTCTCCACAATTTTGCTCACTAATTATGTAGTCATGCTATTTTCCCAACAATTTTTTAAATCCCAGACAATTTAGTATGGCAAACTTATCAAATCCAATTCTATATTAAGTTTCTCATATTTAGTTTTCATAAAACAGGGAAATAATACACATGAGTATGTGATTTTGCTCTTCAATTCATCATATACAATTACTATAGAGACTTTTTAAAGTATGATTTTACTGATTTTTAGATAGATGAAGGGAGAGATAGAAACCTCAATGAAAGTGAAACATCGATCGGCTGCCTCCTGTATGTCCCCTATTGGGGATTGAGCCTACAACCTGGGCACATGCCCTGACCGGGAATTGAACCAATGACTTCTTAGTTCAATGGTCAATGCTCAACCACTGAGCCACACCAGCAGGGCTACAGAGACTTTTTTGCTTATGTCTTGGTGGAGGTTAGTGCATTGTTTGCCTGCTTGTCCATAAACCATGTATACAGTGTGGCTAAAAGAAAGTCTGGTGCATAGAAGAATTAAAGGGACATCAAAAGCATTCATTCATTAATCCATTGAATGAATGTTTTTAACATCTTCCATGTGCCAGACACTGTATTATGTGCTGATGGTATAAAGATTAAGTAGATAAGGCTTAGAGGGATATAACAAGGATATAGGACAACAGTGTAAGACAAAGGTGTGGATAGAAATAGCATTGCCCACAAAGATGAGCACTGTAGGAGAGGCACGTGCTTAGAGAGTATAAGTGAAGAGAGTATAAGGAAAGGAAGACCCATTCCTGCCAAAGAAAAACAGGACACTCCAAAAGCAATGACTGGAAAAACAGTGAAAGGTTCAGGATTGTAACCTGATCGTTAAGGGTCTTTTTTTTCTTTTTCTTCTTTTTTTAATTTTTATTGACTTTATTGGGGTAACATTAGTTAATAAAAATATGTAGGTTTCCAAAAAACAAGTATACAATTCTATAATACGTCATCTGTATATTGTGCTGTGTGCTCACCACCCCAAGTCAAGTCTCCTTCCGTTACCACCTATCCCCCCTTTACACTCTCCTACCTTCCCTACCCCGCTCTTTCCCTCTGGCAGTCACCACACTGTTGTCTATCACTGAGGTGCTTGGACCTCAGTGATTTTGCTCAGTGATTTTTTGGTTGTTTTTGTTTTGTTTTGCTTAATCCCTTCACCTTTTCACCCAGATCCCTACCCCCTACCCTCTGATAGCTATCAGTCTGTTCTCTGTATCTATGAGTCTGTTTCCATTTTGTTGGTTAGTTTATTTTTTTGTTCATTAGATTCCATATATATGTAAAATCATATGGTACTTGTCTTTCTCTGACTGGCTTATTTCACTTAGCATAATACTCTCCAGGTCCGTCCATGCTGTCTCAAAAGGTAAGATTTCCTTCTTTCTTACAGCCAAGAAGTGGAATTGCTGGGTGATAAGGTAATTTCATCTTTAATTTTTTGAGGTAACTCCATACTGCTTTCCATGGTGGCTGCACCAATCTGCACTCCCCCCAACAGTGCATGAGGGTTCCCTTTTTTCCACATCCTTGTCAACACTTGTTTGCTGATTTATTGATGATAGCCATTCTCACAGGTGTGAGGTGATATCTCATTGTGGTTTTAATTTGCATTTCTCTGATGATTAGTGACAATGAGCATTTTTTCATGTCTATTGGCCATCTGTATGTCCTTTTTGGAGAAGTATCTGTTCAGGTACTTTGCCCATTTTTAATTGGATTGTTTATTATTTTGGTGTTGAGTTGTATGAGTTTTTTATAAATTTTGGATATTAACCCCTAATCAGAGTATCATTGGTGATAATCTCATACAGTGGGTTGTCTTTTCATTTTTTTGAGAGTTTCCTCTGCTATGTAAAAATTTTTTAGTTTGATGTAGTCCCATTCATCTTGATAGGTAATGTTCTCATTTTAATTATCTTCTAATCATAGCTTTTATTTTATTTTGACTAGATAATTATTTAGAAGTGCAAGGTTTTTTTAAATTGCTGGCTAATTAGCAATATTTTATTTGTATATCTTTTTCTCTGTGTGTCCTCCCTCCGTTTTTAGTTTTACTATATTGTAGCTGAGAAACTTTTGCCTTTGATAAGGTTTTGATTCACTTTGTTTTTGACAGGCCCATTATATGATCAATTTTATGTATATTTAATTCATGTTTGAAAAGAAAATGCAATCTTTATTGTTAGGATGTAAAATGTTTACTATACCAATTAATTCTGTCTTTTAAATTACATTCAGATTTTTTATGTAGTTATTTGTCCTGTGAAATACCAGAAGGGGATTTCTCTTGGCTAGAAACTGTTGTTTCTTCACTCTGCCTCCCATTTTTGCTTTTTATAGTTCATGACAGTCATGTGGTATATGCTCCATTTATACTTTCATTGTAGATTTCATCTGTCATCATTATAAAAGGACTCTCTCTATCCCATGGAACACAGTTATCTTGCAACCTACTTTGTGTGAAATTATATTGCCATCCTGATTTCCTTTGGTTTACATTTCTCTAGTAAGTCTTTTCCAGTTTTTTATTGTTAGGAATTATGCATCACTCTGTTGTAAAAAATACTAAGTTAGATATTTTAAGTCTAATTTTATTTTATTTTTATTAGGGGATAAGTCATTTCTGTTTGTAGTCATAAGTGATACGTTTGGTCTTCTGTCTCTAGGCAGATCTTGGCTTCTGTTTTCCAATATTCCTTCCTGTCTTTTGTTACCAAGAATGTACTTTATTTGCTTTAATCTTCTCCTTGATTTAGATGATATACACACTGTTTTTATTTTTATCAAAGGTTGCCTTTATCTTTTCTCTAGATGATTTTTTATTCCATATTATTTTAATTATTGATTCTTGGACTCCTTTGACTCCCTGATTCAGAAAAGGACAATTTCTTAAGCATTTAATGTCTTGGATTGTCCCAAAATTTTCATTTTCTTAATGTAGTCTTGGTTTAGACATAATAATTCTTAATATTTTCTTCAGGGTGGGAGTCCCCACTGGGGTGAGGGGCTGATGGCTGTTTTCAGGCTGGTCACACCTCCTTCAGGGTGGGGGTCCCCACTGGGGTGCCTGGCCATCCTGGGTGAGGGGCTGATGGCTGTTTTCAGGCTGGCCAGACCCCCTTTAGGGTTGGGGGGTACACTGGGGTGCCTGGCCAGTCTGGGTGAGGGGCTGAGGGTCGTTTTCAGGCTGGCCAAGCCCCCCAGCGATGGAAGCTCCCAGCTTCTCCTTTCTTTCTTTTTTCTTTTTTTTATTCTGGGATTTATTTACCTTCTATAATTGAAACTTTGTAGCCTTGAGAGGAGCTCAGAGCTGGCCAGGGCGGGCAGGAGGGAAGCCTCCTGCTCACTCCAGCTCTGTGGCCACGGCTGGCTGAAAGCAGGTATCTGGGCTTTATTTACTTTCTATAATTGAAACTTTGTTGCTTTGAGTGGAGCTCAGAGCCCGACGCAGCAAGCGGGAAGCTTGGCTTCCTCCATCATCGGGGCAACCAAGCCTCCTGCTTGCTCCAGCTCCATGGCTGCCGGCCACCATCTTGGTTGGGTTAATTTGCATATAGTCGCTTTGATTGGCTGGTGGGCGTGGCTTAAGGTGTAGTGAAGGTACGGTCCATTTGCATGTTTGTCTTTTATTAATGTGTGTGTGTGTGTGTGTGTGTGTATATATATATATATATATATATAGAGAGAGAGAGAGAGAGAGAGAGAGAAAGAGAGAGAGAGGAGGGCGCTTTAGTATAAGAAATTGGCTTATGTGATTATGGAGACTAAAATGTCTCAAGATCTGCAGTAGCAAGCAGGAGACTCAGGAGAGCCAGTTTGAGTCCAAAAGCAGGAAAGAAGCAACTGATGACCCAGCTAAGGCAGTCAGGCAGGAGTTCCCTCTATTCAAACCCTCAACTGACCAGATGATGCCCACCCACACTAGGGAGGACAATCTGCTTTACTCAGTCTACTGATTCATATGCTAACCATGTCCAGAACCACCCTCACAGACAACCCAGAAAAATGCTCAAACAAATGTCTAGGGACCTTGTGACTCAGTCAAGTTGACACACACAATTGACTCTCACAAAGACATAGAAGAGGGATAGATTTTGTTAAAAATGTTATTGCAAGTCATTGAAGAATTTTAAGCAGGCTACTGATATTATATGATTTACTAAAAACAAAACAAAACAACACTCAGATACAATGTGAAGAACAGATACAACGGTGACAACAGTGTAAGCAGGAATAGAATTAGGAGACTACTGCAGAAGCCCCAACAGGTGAGCATGGCACCTTGGACTAGGGTGGAAGTGGATGGGATACATTTTGAAGGTAGAAGATATGAGACTGAATCATAGATTGGATTTAGGGATAAGAAAAAAAATTGTCAAGGTGGGGTTAATGTCTATGTTTTTCCCCTGAGTAACCAGAGTTAAGTTGGAACTTTTCATTTACTAAAAGGGAGAAATCCTGAGGAGGAACATAGAAATCAGGAATTCTGCTAAGTGCAGCTGAAGGCCATCCAAGAAGACATGGAGTCAGCATTGCACCGATAAGCCTGGCACTCAAAGGGAGATCAGGGCATTATTAGTTTCTTAGTTCTACTGTAACAAATTGCAAACATGGTGACTTTAAAAAACTGAAGTTAATTGAACATCACAGATGACGGAGGAGTAGGAAGCTCCAGGAATCGGTCTGTCCTGTGAATCAATTCTTGAACTGGCAAGATCCATCAAAATCAATTATTTAGAACTCTGTAATTTAGTCAAACACAGCATCCAGGAGAGGACTTGATGAAGAAAGAGACTGGTAAATTTTTATTAATTTCACTTTTGCATAGCAGCTGTCATTCTCTGTGTTCTAATCCCATGGCAGGCAGCTGAGGGAATGATGGCCCCTATTTCTGGTATGACCTGTGGTGCCACACTGAGCAATAAAAACCTTGATCTACAAGGAGTGGGATCATGTGTTTCAATCTACTGAGGAGCTAGCACAGGCTATTTTTTCAACCACGAAGGGCTGAATTAGCTTCCTGGGCAGTGTCTGTGGAGTTTAACTAGATAGAACACTTTTTAATTTTTTTCTTCTATCATTTGACCATGCCCCTGGCTGACCACAGGGATAATGGAAAAGAGACTTCAGTAACTACACATGACAAGACATATTGTCCTTGCAAAAATATTTCATAAAAATCACTAAACAAATGAACAACTGCAACTCCCTGCTCCCAATAAACAACCCCTAGGAATAAGGAGAATCTGGTGTCCAGAATTACTACATTTTGATATTCAAAGTGTCCAGTATCCACACAAAAATCAAAGCATACAAAAAAAAAAGATGAAAAGAAACCAAGAGAAAATATCACTTAGGAAGCTCAGACACTGGAAATACTAGAAAAAAGACATCAACTGACATAACTCTGCTTAACACTAAGGGAATCATGGACAAAGAGATGAAGGAAATTAGAAGAACAATGGATCAACAAGTAAGCAATATCTATAAAGATACAGAAATTACACAAAATGAATCAAACAGAAATTCTGGAGCTGAAAATACAAAAGCTTAAATTTAAAAATTCAATAGAAGGTTTCACCAGCAGATTTCAGCAAGCAAAAGAAAATATCAGAAAATTTAAAGATCAAGTGGTTAAAATTATCCAGTTATGGAGCAGAAAAAGAAAAGAAAGTAAACAGAGCCCGAGGGACCTAGGGGACACTGGCAAGTGTACTAACATATGCCATGTGTCTGGGAGTCCTCAGAAGATAGAGAAGAGGGGTGGGTTTGAAGAAATAATGGCTGAAAACTTCCCAAATTGGATGAAAGGCATGAATAAACAAATTTTAGAGGCTCAATGAACTCCAAGAAGGATAAACTTAAAGAGATTCCCATCAAAACACATTTTAATAAACTGTAGAAAAACAAAGAGAAAAATCTTGAAAAGAGCAAGAGAGAAACTACTACTCATTCACAAGTGTCCTCAGTAAGAGGAACAGCCAATTTCTCATCAGAAGGCAGTGGGATGATATTTATTTAAAGAGCTGAAATGAAAATCTTTCAGCCAAGAATTCCTCATCCAGCAAAACCATACTTCTAAAATGAAGCATAAAATGTACAGCATGGTGACTATCTATACTAATAAAAGGGTAATATGCTAATTAGACTGGACATCTTCCAGGTGACCTTCCAGACGTCCTTCTGGACAAAGCCATTGTGGTGGGGCTGAGGCAGAGGTGGTTAGGGGTGATCAGGCCAGCAGGGGAGAGCAGTTAGGGCAATCAGGCCTGCAGGGGAGAGCAGTTAGGGAGATCAGGCCAGCAGGCAGGTGAATAGTTAGGAGCTAGCAGTTCCGGATTGTGAGAGGGATGTCCAACTGCTGATTTAGGCCCGATCTAAACCTGCAGTCAGATATCCCCCCGAGGGGTCCCAGATTGGAGAGGGTGCAGACCAGGCTGAGGGACCCCCTACCCCCATGCACGAATTTTGTGCACCGTGCCTCTAGTAGTTAATAATACTATATTGTATATTTGAAAGTTGCTAAGAAAGTAGACCTTAGAAGTTCTCATCATAAGAAAAAAGAATTTGGGACTGTGTGTGGTGATGGATGTTAACTAGACATTTTGTGTTGATCATTTTGCATAATATACAAGTATCAAATTATTATGTTTACACCTGAAACTAATGCAATGTGATATGCCAATTATATCTCAATTTTAAAAATAAAATAAAGCAAACAAACAATAAAATGAAGAAAAAAATCAAGGCATTTCCAGATAAAAGTTAAAGGAATTCATCATTAGTAGACCTGACCTACAAGAAATGCTAAATTTTTCAGAATAAAATTGAAGGATACTACACTATAATTCAAAGTCATATGAAAAAAAATAAAGATCTATGGTAAATGTAAATGCATAGATAAGTAAATAGCTACTATTACTAAAGTTTTGGGTTGTAACACCTCTTTTTGTGTACAATAGGATTTTAAAGACCTTAATACTCCACTTTCATAGTGGATAGAATATCTAGACATAAGATCAATGAAGAAATAGTGGACTTGAACATTATAAACCAACTAGCCCTAATACTTACACTGCACACTTTATTCAACAACATCAGAAAACACATTCCTGTCAAGTGCACATGGAGCATTCTCCAGGGTAGATCATATATTAGGTCATAAAATAATTCTCAATTAATTTTAAAAGACTAAAGTAATAAAAAGTACCTTCATTGACCACAGTGAAATGAAGCTAGAATTCAACAACAGAAGAAAGCCCAGCTGGTATGGCTCAGTGATTGAGCATCAACCCATGAACCAAAGAGGTCACTGGATAATTCCTAGTCAGGGAACATGCCCAGGTGTGGGCTCAATCCCCAGTGGAGGGCAGTGCAGGAAGCAGCTGATCCATGGTTCTCTCTCATCAATGTTTATATCTCTCTATCCATCTCCCCCTCTCTCTAAAATTAACAAAAACATATTTAAAAAAACCACAGAAGAAAAACTGGAAAACCCACAAGTACATGGAAATTAAATAACAACAAGAAAGCCAATTGATCAAAAAAGAAATGACTGGAGAAACTAGAAAATATATTGAGATGAAAAGGCCTGGACATATACATACAAAACAATGAATCTAGATACAGACGTTACACCCTTCATAAAATAGTAACTCAAAACAGATCATAGACCTAAATGTGTAACACAAAACTATAAAACTCCAAGAAGATTGCATAGGTCCTATGCCATAGGAGAAAACCTAGATGACCTCGAGTAGGGCAATGACTTTTTAGATATAACACCAAAGACACAATCTATGAAAGAAATAATTGACAAGCTGGACTTCATTAAAAGTGAAAATGATTCTGCAAAACACATTATGAAGAGAATGAGAAAACAAGACACAGATTGAGATCAAACATTAACAAAAGACCAAATAAAGGATTGATATCCAAAATAAAGAAAGCACTCTTAAAACTCAACAGTAAGAAAAGAACCTGATATAAAAATGGGCCAAAACCCTTAACAGACACCTCACCAATGAAGGTATAGAGATGGCAAATAGTATTTGAAAAGAGGCTCCACACTATATATCATCAGAGACATGCAAATCACAAGAACAATGAAATACCACTACACACAGGAATAGCCAAAACCTGGAACACTAACAACAACAAATGCTGCTGAGAATATAGAATAGGTGGAATGCAAGACAGTACAGTGCCTTTGGAAGACTAGTGGTTTATTTCTTTCTTTTTCCTTTTTTTTTTTGAAAGCAAACCACTTTTATTGAATTTCCTAAAAGGTCACATGCTCCATCACCCCCATCCTCTTCTTTTTTAAAAAATTCTTTATTGTTCAGAGTTTTACATGTGTTTACTTTTCCCCCCATTGACCTCTCCCTGCTGGCTCCTGCCTCCCAACACATGCCCCCACTCCCCTATTGTCTGTGTCCATTAGTCATGCTCATATGCATGGATACAAATCCTTTGATTGATCTCTGACTCCCCCCTCCCCTCCCCTGCCTTCCCTCTGAGGTTTGACAATCTGTTTGATGCTTCTATGTCTCTGGATCTATTTCTGTTCATCCGTTTGTGTGGTTCCTTATATTCTACAAATGAGTGAGATCATGTATTTATCTTTCTCTGACTGGCTTATTTCACTTAGCATAATGCTCTCCAGGTCCATCCATGCTGTTGTAAATGATAAGAGTTCTTTCTTTTTTATAGCAGCATAGTATTCCATTGTGTAGATGTACTACAGTTTTCTAATCCACTCATCTGCTGATGGGCACTTAGGCTATTTCCAAATCTTAGCTATGGTGAATTGTGCTGCTATGAACATAGGGGTGCATATATTATTTCTGCTTGGTGTTTCTTATTTCTTGGGATATATTTCTAGAAGTGGGATCACTGGTCAAATGGGAGTTCCATTTTTAGTTTTTTGAGGAAACTTCATACTGTTTACACAGTGGCTGCGCCAGTCACCAGCAGTGTAGGAGGGTTCCCTTTTCTCCACATTCTTACCAACATTTGTTGTTTGTTGATTTGTTGATGATAGCCATTCTAACAGGTGTGAGATGATACCTCATTGTCATTTTGATTTGCATCCCCTGCATCATTAGTGACTTTGAGCATGTTTTCATATGTCTCTTGGCCTTCTGTACGTTCACTTTTGAAAAGTGTCTATTTCAGCCCTTTGCCTGTTTTTTTATTGGATTGTTTATCTTCCTTTTGTTAAGTTGTCTGAGTTCCCTGTAAATTTTGGAGATTAAACTCTTATCGGATATAATATTGGCAAATATGTTCTCCCATGCAATAGGCTCTCTTGTTGTTTTGTTGATGGTTTCTTTTGCTGTGAAGAAGCTTTTTATTTTGATGTAGCCCCATTTATTTATTTTCTCCTTAGTTTTCATTGTCCTAGGAGCGGTAAAGGTATTTCTATGAGATATGTCTGATATTTCGCTGCCTATGGATTCTTCTAAAATTTTTATGGTTTAGAACTCTGGTATTTAGTCAAACACAGCATCCAGGGGAGTGCTTGATGAAGAAAGAGACTGGTAATTTTGATTAATTTCACTTTTGCATAGCAGCTATCATCCTCTATGTTCTAATCCCATAGCAGGCAGTGTTTACGTTTAAGTTTTTTATTCATTTTGAGTTTATTTTTGAGTATGATGTAAGTTGGTGATCTAGTTTCTTTCTTCTTTTTTTTTTGCATGTATCTGTCCAATTTTCCCAACAGCATATTTCACAGACCCAGAACCAACTCTCCAAAAATTTACATGGAATAAAAAAAGACCCCAAATAGCCACAGCAATCCTGAGAAAGAAGAACAAAGTTAGAGGGATTATAATACCAGATATCAAGCTATATTACAAAGCCACTGTTCTCAAAACTGCCTGGTACTGGCATAAGAACAGACATATAGACCAATGGAACAGAACAGAGAACCCAGAATCCATACCAAGCCATTATGCTCAATTAATATTTAACAAAGGAGGCAGGGGCATACAATGGAGTCAAGACAATCTCTTCAATAAATGGTGTTGTCTGATGGTTTCTTACAAAGCTAAGTATACTCTTACCATATGATCCAGCAATTGTGCTCCTTGGTATTTACCCAAAGGAGTTGAAAATATATGTCCATACAAAAACCTGTACATAAATGTTTATAGCAGCTTCATTCATAATTTCCAAAACTTAGAAGCAACCAAGATATCTTTCAGTAAGTAAATGGATAAATAAACTGTAATACATTCACACAACAAAATATTTTTCAGTGATTTTTTAAAAATTAGTTATCAAGCCATAAAATGACCTGGAGCAACCTTAAATGCATGTTGCTAGGTGAAATAAGGTGACATACTAGTACAGTATGATTACAACCATGTGAACTTCTGGAAAAGGCAAAACTGTGAAGACAGTAAAACGTTCAGTGGTTGTCAAGGAGTTTGAGGCTCCTGGGTGGTAGAAGGATAAATATGTGAAGACAAAGGAGTTTTCAGGCCTACCTAATAATAATGGGCATACATATGTCCTTATATATTTACCCAAATCCATATAAGGTACAACACTAAGAGTGGATTGTAATGTAAACTATGGACATTGTATGATTATAGTATATCAATGTAGATTCACCATTTGTAACAAATATGCCACTCTGATGGGAGATGTTGGTAATAGAGGAGGCTATGCATATGTAGAGGCTACACATGTGTGGAGTATATGGGAAATCTCTGTTCCTTCCCTTCAACTTAGCTGTGAACCTAAAACAGCTCTAAAAATATTAAAGTCTTAATATAAGGAAAATGAAAGGAAAACATACTAAAGCTTATGGGATATGGTTAAAGCAATACTCAGAGGGAAACGTATAGCTATAAGTGCCTACATTTAAAAAAGAGACATCAAATTAATAACCTAACTTTATACTTTTAGGAATTAAAAACAGAAAGGAAATAATAAATATTAGAGTAGAGATAAACAAAATGAAGATAGAAAAACAATAGAGAAAATCAACAAAATAAAACAGTCCTTTGAAAAGAGTAAGATATTGACAAACCTTTATCTAGGCTTAGAGAAGAAACAATAAAAATAAGAAATGAAAGTAAGGGCATTACTACTGATATAGAAATTAACAGGATCATAAAAGAATATCACAAACAATTATATATCAACAAATTAAATAAACCAGATAAAGTGGATAGATTTAGAAACACACAAAATACCAATACAGATTCAATGAGAACTAGAAATTATTAAAGAACTTATAACAAGAAATGAGATTGAATCAGCCATCAAAAACCTTCCAACAAAGAAAAGTCTTCACTGGTGAATTCTACCAAATATATAAAGAAGAATTACCACCAATCCTACTCAAGCTCTCCCAAAATATAAAAGAGGAAAGAACACTTCCTAATACATTCTACGGCCATCAGTACCTGGATACCAACTTCAGACAAAGATAATACAAGGAAATAAAACTACAGGCCAATACCCCTTATAAATTATAGCAAAATCTTAAATAAAAATGCTAGAAAACCAAATCCAACAGCACATTTAAATAATTATGCACCATGAACAAGTGACACTTTTCCAAGAAATGCAAGGAGTTTTACCATAAGAAAATCAATCAATGTAATATACCATATTAATGGAATGAAGAAAACACACTTGATTGTTTCAATAAACACAGAAAAACCATTTGACAAAATTTAAAACCCTTTCATGATTTAAAAGGAAAAAAAAACATTTAACAAACTACGAATAGAAAGAAACTTCCTCAATATGATAAAGGGAATATACCAAAAACTCAGAGCTAACATCATATTCAAAAGTGAAAAGACTAAAATCTTTCCCCTAAAATCTGTAATAAGATAAGAATGCTCACTTTCACCATTGCTATTCAGCATTGCCCTGCAAGTCCTAGCCAGAGCAATCAGGGAAGATAGGGCATCCAAATACAAAATGAAGTTGCAAAGCTATTGCTATTTGCAGATGTCAAGATTCTATATATAAGTAATTGCAAAGAATGCACACACACACATACATACACACATGCTAGAACATAGACAAATAAATTAGAGCTAACAACATCAGAAAAGTTGCAAAAATCAGTTGTGTTTCTATACAATAGCAATAACAATCTAAAAAGGAAATTAAGCAATTTTAATAGCATCCAACGCAGTAAAATACCTAGGAATAAATTTAATCAAGGAGATGAAAGACTTGTGCATTGAAAATTATAAAACATTGCTGAAAGAAATTAAATAACCAAATAAATGGAATTATATCCTGATTTCATGGAATGGAAGACTTAATATTATAATAACAATACTTTCTAAAGTTAACTACATATTTAATGCAACCTCTACCAAAATTTTAATGACCTTTTTTGCAGAAATGGAAAAGCTTATCTTCAAATTTATGTGTAATTACAACGGGACCCAAATAGTCAAACACCATCGAAAACAAAGTTGGAGGATTCACACTGTCCTATTTCAAACTTACTACAAAGCTGAAAAAAATCAAAACTGTGATACTGACATAAGGAAAGAAGTGTAGACCAATGGAATAGAACTGTGAGTTCAGAAATAAAACCAAACATATATGGCCAAATGATTTTTGACAAGGATGCCAAGACCAATCAAGGAGGAAAGTATAGGTTCTTCAACAAATGGTGCTGAAACAACAGGATAGCCACATATAAAGAGCTCTTGTAACTCAACAAAAAATATAATTTAAAAATTGGGAAAAGACTTAAATAGTCATTTTTTTTTCCCAAACAGGCCAACAAGCACCTTAAAAATGTCAACATTATTGAACATCAAGAAAGTGCAATTCAAACCCACAATAAAATATCACTTCACACCCATTAGGGTAGCATTTTTTTTTTGTAATGGAAACAAAAATAACAAGTGTTGGTAAGAATGTGAAGAATTGGTAACCCTTGTATGTTGCTGGTCAAGTACAAAGCAGTGCAGCTACTGTTAAATACAGTTTGGAAGTTCTTTAAAAATTTAAACATAGAATTACCATATGACCAACCAACTCTACTCTATAGGTATATATCCAAGAAAAGTTAAAATATAAGTGCACATAGAAAGTTGTTATGTGAATGTTCATAACAGCATTATTCATAGTAGCCAAAAGGAAGGGAGTACATCTTCAGAGTCCATACTCTTCTCTATTTGGTTTCCTCTCCATTCATTGCTGTGTTCACTTTTCTCTCCATTAGGGGAAGGGCATAGGGGGGAACTATCTAGTTTGTCTTTAATATCATCACTTCAGTCTTCTGCATCCTCAATTATGTTATTTTCTCTGTTCAGTGAGGACTTAAATTCTACAATAGTACGTTTGGTTTCTTTGCAGTCCTCATTATCATTTCAGGCTATTTCTTCCTCAGTGTTTTGTTCCTGTTCCATGGAAGTCAAAGCTTTATGCATCCTTCAGAGTATTTCAAGAAGTTTCTCAAAGTTATTTTCCATCACTTGTTATGCAATATTTCTAATATGTTCCATGTTGGGGGTTTTCTCCTTTCTAGTCTTAAAATTAGCCGAGATGCATCCAGACTTGGTGTTCACCTGTAGGTGTGGTTTGTAGAGATCCCTTTACCCCACTTGCTGACCACTTTCATTTTGGTAAAACCCCTTCCCAGGTATATAGGGTGTCCCAAAAAAATATATATACACTTCACAGCTTATAGTTCAATTAATGTTTCTTTTTTTCAGATTTAACCCATTAAAATTAATTATCCAAAGTGTGTATACATATTTGGGGACACCCTATATATCTAGAAGGCAGAAGCATGAACACAGAGATCTTGAGCTTCAGTATGTAGCAGATGCTCATTTAGTACAGCCCTAGTGTATGAAAGTCCTTCTCCAATGCCTTGGCTCATGGAGATTCTAACGTGAAGGAATACCCCCAAATTAAACCCCAACATGCAATGCTACTAGGGTTCTTCCTACCTGCTGAACTTTACTCACTGAGACTGCATCTTCCATGTAATAATATACACATCTATTTTCCTTATTTTCTTCCATCTCAGCAGTTTTACTGGAGTTTTATTCTCTCAAGAGATGTGGAAAGGAGAATTATTGGGTGGGTGGGGACGGGAATCACATCTAAGCATCTCAAAGAACGGTAAAGTGGGAGGAGAGACAGGGCTGCCGTTTAACTGGTTGGCTCCAGTTCTGATTGGCCACAGTAGTCTCCACTCTAATGGTTGGTGCCTCTGGGTAGACACACATTTACAGGAGATCCAGCTCACCCTGTCTGTTTCAGTGTCAAAGCATATGCTGGCCCCCATTTGTGGTTCCCATTTTGGTTTTGTAGGTCTTGTAATTTTTGTGGGCACTCCCAGTTTCTGGCAGTACACTGGCCATCATCGTTGGTGTGGTTTGCTCCTTCCCCCAATACTAATTAAGAAACTACTATGTGCTAAGCATTTTGCTAGGCCCTGGGGCTATAATACTAAGTCACAAACTCTGCTCCCACCATTTTCCATCTTTTCCCATGTCTTCGTAGTTGAAATCTGGAAAACTCTCTAGAAGTGCTATACAGAAATCATTTTAGACTGGAAAATAGTAATGTGTTTTTAATGAGAATCATGAGCAAATCAGTGTGGAAAATAGAAAAAAAACATCTGGAAATCAGACAGCTTAAGTTATTGTCCTTGATTTTGCCACTGATATCTGAGGACCTTGTGTGAGTCACTGAGTCTCTCAGGGTCTCAGTTTCCTATGTGTAAATGAATGGATTGGACCAGATTCTCTCTGATTCCCGCTATAAAATTTTATGTTCCCAAGATAAATGTTCTTCCCATTAAAGTGAGTGTCTCGGAAGCCATTTTTTATCAGTGGATCTCAAACCTTATGTTTATCAATACAGTAGTCGGGTTCTCCTGACCCTCTTTATACCATTCCTAATAAGAAATGTACTAACCATATGTGAAACACATGGAGTTTGTCCAAAGGCCATGCAAGATACATAAATTTCACGAGCAAAAGATGCAAAACACATGTTGACACATCTCAAATCCACATGTACATTTTGGTCATGGTTTAATGGTTCTTAATTTTGAGAGTTATTCGGAAATCTGTTTAAGGACCTCCAATAGAATTGACTTTTAGTATGGGGCCCAAGAGGATATTGTGTAAAAACAAGTCAATTGATGAAATTTCTGTGAGGTTCCCAGGAGTGGAAACCTTCTGAAGTTGGTCACAGAGCTAAGGCATACCTAACACATCTTGCAGCATCTTGATAAAATCACAATCAAACAAAAGACTAAGCAAATATCAAACTAGTTGTCTCACATTAGGGGACCACAGTCTCATCTATAAACTCACAATGGAAGGACCCAGCTGGTCCATCTGCTTCGGCCATCAGCCATATCTTGGCGCCCTCTTCCCGAGTTCTGTGTGTGCTGGCCACACAAGTGTAAGTTCATGGCCTTCCTGCTGCCTGCTGAATTTGTACTCATTTCCACTCAAACCTCATCTCCTCTGTGAAGCCTTCCCTAATCTCTCCAAATGAATTGGCTATTCCTCCATTTATGTCCCTTTTGCACTCTCTCTCTCTCTCTCTCTCTCTCTCTCTCTCTCTCTCTACCTATTATTGCACAGGTCATGCTAAGCAGCATTTGTTCTCTATATTGAGTAACTAATGAGTCATAAATGCCCATTTGTGATCTTTGGAATTCCTAGTGCCTCCCAATATACCTAGCATGTTTGTTAATGAAACTGTGAATTAATGAATGAAGGTTTGTTCACACTGAGAGTCTAAGATACAGTTGGATCTTTAACTGTGAAGGTTTAACAAGAGCAGCCAAAATCAATACCCCATTTCAGAACAGAAACCGCAGCTCTGAATTTTCTGTCATGGAAGAACTAAAACTCTACTTGGAAAAAAGAGACTAGGTCAAGAAAAGCATAGTGAGCCCCTGCTACAGTGTCCCACACCATCCTGTATCCAGAACAGTTTGCAAGGAAAGGAAAGCACAGTGTGGAGAGGGTGCCCTCAAATTGCTTGCTTACTGTTAAAGCTGGGAAGAGAGCACAGGTACAGGATACAGAGGATAAGGAAAACCTGAGAAGTGAGTGACTAAGGTCTGACTGACCAGGGCTAGCTAGCAGCAGAGCCAAGAAGCTAGTAAAGCTTCTAGAATTGCCGATGCCCCCAACCATCTTCCAAACCTGTGCTGTGCAATACAGTGGTGTGGCCACTGGCCATAGCAGGCGAGTGAGTCAGCCCAAAGTAGGATGTGCTATAAATGCAAAATGCCTACCAAATTGCAAAGACTTAATTTAGAAAAAAAGAATGTTACAATATTTCCTTCAATTAGTTTTTATATTGACTACATGTTAAAATGTTGAAATGACAGTGTTTTGGGTATATTAGGTAAAATAAAATATATTATTTAAATTAAAATCACTTGTTTCTTTCAACATTTTACAATGTGGCTAGTAAAGATTTTTAAATTACATGTGTGACTCACATTTGTGGTTCCCATCACATTTCTATTGGACATGCCTTTCTAAACCATTGTTTCCCTTTAGTGCCAGCCATCAACTCATCTGCTTAGAGTTCCTTTTGGTCTTGGGGGTGTTCACCAGGAAGCTCTTAAAGTTCCAGCTGTTTACAAGACCAAGAAATGTATGCCTTTGTGGTAAATTGACATATATTCATATTTGCAAGGGGTCTTGTCCAGTAAGCAACTGTATCTTAATGTCAACCACCCATGCTGCATGTGTGACTTCCTTCAGTTCTGTCTGAATTTCCCCCTCAAGGCAGGAGGAAATCACAAAGAGAGATTGATAATTTCCATAGCACATAATGATAATGGCAAGTGGCCCAGGTAAAGGGCAATAAACTCAAATGCCTCCAAAGCCAGGCAGGTAACAAGCCATTGAAGGAAGCCAAGTATTATTTCCATACTGTCATGCTTTGTCTGCGCATTAAACACAGGAATGTTCTTCCCTTTCCCAAACAAATATGCTTTTTTTATGTTCTGTTTGTTTTTGTTTTTGAAACTTATGCTATTTTGGGCCAATCTTTCTTTTTTTTTTTTTTTTTTTTGCTTTTGCTATAAAATTTCTTTTGCTGTAAAGAATTTTCACTCAACTCTTAACTCAATTTAAGAATAAGAATAACTCAAAATGAATAAAACACTTAAATGTAAGTCAGGAATCCATAACAATTCTAGAAGAAAACATAGGCAGTAAATTATCAGACATTTCTTCTAGCAATATATTTTGCCGATATATCTTCTCAGGCAAGGGAAACAAAAAAATATATAAACAAATAGCATTTCATCAAACTAAAAAGCTTCTGCACAGCAAAAGAAACCATCAGCAAAATAAAAAGGGAACCCCCTGAATGGGAGAACATGTTTGTCAATGATACATGTAGTAAGGGGTTAATTTCCAAAGTATATAAAGAAGTTATACAACTCAACACCAGAAAGACAATCAAGCAATTAAAAAATGCGCAATCCTAGCTGGTTTGGCTCAGTGGATAGACCATCAGACTGCGTACTGAAGGATCCCAGGTTTGATTCCAGTCAAGGGCACATGCCTGGGTTGCAGGCTCAATCCCTAGTAGGGGGCATGCAGGAGGCAGCCAATCAATGATTATCTCTCATCATTGATGTTTCTATCTCTCTCTCCCTTTCCCTTCTCTGAAATCAATACAAATATATATATTTAAAGTTTTTTTAAAAATGGGCAAAGGACCTAAATAGGCACTTCTCCAAAGATGCCATACAGATGGCCAATAGATATATGAAAAAATGCTCAAAGTCACTAATCATCAGATAAATACAAATTAAAACCACAAGAGGTATCACCTCACATCTGTGAGAATGGCTATCATCAATAAATCAACAAATAACATGTGTTGGTGAGGTTGTGGAGAAAGGGAACCTTCATGCACTGTTGGTGGCAATGCAGATTAGTGCAGCCACTGTGGAAAGCAGTATGGAGTTTTCTCAAAAAATTAAAAATGGAACTGCCTTTGATTCAGGGATCCCACTTCTGGGAATATATCCAAAGAAACGTGAAACATGAATTCAAAAGAATGTATGCACCCCTATGTTCATAGCAGCATTATTTCCAATAGCCAAGATCTGGAAACAACCCAAGAGCCTATCAATAGGTGAGTGGATAAAAAAATCTGTGGTACATTTACACAATGGAATACTTCCGGCCATAAAAAAGAATGAAATCTTACCTTTTGAGACAATATGGATGGACCTGGAGATTATTATGCTAAATGAAGCAAGCCAGTTAGAGAAAGACAAATACCATATGATCTCACTTATATGTGGAATCTAGTGAACAAAATAAACTTATGAACAAAATAGAACCAGAGACATGGACATATGGAACAGACTGACATATGTCTGTCTGTTAAATTAAATTCATATATTTAACACATAGACACAGACAACAGTATGGTGATAAGCAGAGGGGAAGGGGGTGGGGGTTAGGTGGAGGTGGTCAAAGGGGGGAAAATGGGAATGAAAAGAGACTTTGCTTGGGGTGATGGTCACACAATGCAGTGTGCAGACGAAGTTTTGTTCAGTTGTACACTTGAAGCCTGTACCCCAATAAATTCAACTTTAAAAAAAGAATAAAAGTGCAAACACAATGGTAGATTTCAGCTGACACCTCAGGGCTGGGGCTCAGTAGGGAATTGTGGGACTGTGGAGAAATGGGGAATGTGGCTCCACCCACAGGAACAGCCCCGACACAGTGCCAACCAGTAGGTGCCAGGTGGTAACATTGGCCCCCTGTGGCCAGACCTGAGTTTTCAAAAGATGCTGGAAATCTAAACA
This sequence comes from Myotis lucifugus, assembly GCF_000147115.1. Taxonomy (NCBI): domain Eukaryota; kingdom Metazoa; phylum Chordata; class Mammalia; order Chiroptera; family Vespertilionidae; genus Myotis; species Myotis lucifugus. The sequence continues at coordinate 362,748 of NW_005871272.1, read as the reverse complement.
GTTCCATGAAATCTTCTAATTCTCAAGTGTTGCCAATTCAAATTTTTTTTAGGGTGTTAGTTTTTTATTCGAGCTATAACAAAATATAGTGTAGGCCAGGTTTGACTCATAGGTCACCAGTTTTCAATCATTGGTCTGAGTTAGATAGCATGTGCCTGAGAGGGGAGAGAGGAGAGAGAGAGAGAGAGAGAGAGAGAGAGAGAGAGAGAGAGAGAGAGAGAGTTTCTGAACACTTACTATAGGCCTGGAATGTCCTCTCCTTTCATTTGAGTTCAGTGATTTTTCCTAGGCAACTCAACCAGAAGCTTCCAAATTGGAGGAGGCTGTCCACTTATGGTCCCTAAACCTGTCTTCATGCCTGTTCACTCTCAGCTTGGGAGACCTCATCCAGCTTCATGTGGCCCCCTCATCACCCGAGTTGTCATTTGCCTGCTAGGAGCTCCTGGATGCTCGCTCCTGTGATATATTCTTGGCAATTAGAAAGTGGTCATGTCTTTGTTGTCTCTCCCCAAGTAGGCAGGAACTGGGACGCATGCTTCTGAAGCCTCGGTATCAAACACAAGGACCTACACTTCACACAAACTCCATCTATGTATCATTGGTTGCGATACAATATCATCTCTAGGTTTGCTCACCCCCTGTTCCTCTTCATGTGTGTTCCTTTCATTCCCTCACCCCTTTCACTTGGATTGTTTGCAGTGACTATTATAGCTCTGACAATAGGAATCATTTTACAGGAGACCCACAGAGTATGTGAAAAGTGCTGGAAATGGAAAAGTTTAGGGAACAGCCCTTATAAGCCTTCACTTATCAGACAGGCACCCGAGGCCCAGAGTAACCCAATGTTACTTGAGACTGGAGTCCCAGTGCTGGAAGGAAAATCCAGTCTTGCAGACAGACTGGGACTAAGAAGCAGAATCCCAACAGGCTTGCCAGGACTGGGGCCCTCTTTGCCTGATGTCTTTGACTTTCCCTAGCATTCTCGGAGTGCCCTTACTCCCCTCTCTTCAACACAATGAATTATCTTTGGTTAGACAAGATAGTCTCCTTTCAGGCAAAATAGCTTCAAGCTGGGATAAGGCCTTCCTCTCCCGCTGACTGGGTTTGCAGCTACACACACCCTCCTGGGGGGCCCTCTCACCACCATTTATACATCCCCATGAGGGGAGGGAATGTAGCAATAACCAGCATCTCATATATCCCTGTAGCAACTTACTAGAAACAAAGCACTTCCATGTTCCTTATTTTCTTTGACATTTACAATAGCACTGTGATTAGGAAGCAGATGTTATTATGCCCACTTTACAGGTGAGAAACTGTAGACCACAGAGGTTAGTGACTTGCCTAAGTCATAGGCAGAGCTGACACTTGAACACAGTCCTCTGAATCGGTAAGTGGAATCCTCTTGGTTTTTCTCCCACAATGATGTTTTACTCTTCTGATTTGAAAACTTCTTCTTCACAGTATAAAATTGGAAAAATATTAAAATGTACAGGGAAGAAAATTAACAAATCTAGTCTTACAACTCAAGATAACATGATTAACATGTTGGTATAGTTTCTGCCCTTCTTTTTATTCTGTGTATTTTTATTATGTTTACACTTAACATTATGTAGAAGTTCTTATATCATTAAGTATTTATTGAAAACATGATTTTTTTAATAATGGCAATCATTCTATAAGAGCCTTGCCCTATTTGCACATCATTTTCTAATTAAAAATGATAAACATCTTATGGTTCAATTTTGGTCCACATTTCTGGATAAGTTAAACAGTGAAAATATTTTTTGGAATATGCATTGAACCACACAATTAATCAACAAGCATTCCACGGCCGTGAGCTTGAGCATCTCAGAAGTTCTGGAGCCTGGGGATATAGGAAGCAAAAACTATGGGCACTATGTTCTCAAAGGCCAACTCTTTTCACTTCTGTTGCCAAACTATTTTCCAAATCTGATCCTTCTCGACCACCTTCTGTTGCCCCCACCATCACCACCACTGCTGCTCCTAACCCTTCCCCGTCCCCAACTCCATCTTCTGCCTGGCAGCCTAGGAGAGCTCTTTAGGCCACTCTACAAAGAAGGACCCTCCATTGAGTTGTCATTGCCGTTTAGAAAAATCCAGAGTCCTTTAAACTCTGACACTATAAAATTGAAATTAAAAACAAGTCTGGCACACAGCAAGCACTCAATAGATGCCCCTTCCTCACACACTTTTATGTCCCTCACTCTGTAGACCAGTTGGTGCTCACTAATTATGTTTTGAATATTTTCCTTCCTCTCATTAGCCCAGAAGTCCCCTTCCCATGGCATCCTCTTTCTGTCTCTCTCCAGCCTGCCAGAGCTTCCAGCACAGGCCTCTTCCTATGGGAGGGGGCATTTACTGCTTTCTAGATGAACTGGTTCTTTCTGTTTAGAGTGGAGTCAGGACCCAAACCTATAATCAAGCCAATCTCCAAGGAAAATCCTGCTCAGGGAACCTTAGAAGCTGCTAATGATTCAGACAAAGTTGTCATTAAACTTTATAAAAGATATTTAAACTATAGTTTGAAAACCATCTCCCCTTTTTTCCAGGGATGAGCATCCTTTCGTTGACTTTTCAGCTTTGGATGGGGCCACCCAAGTTCTGAAGGCTCTGCCAGCAGAGTCTGACCAATTCTGGTTGAGGGCAGCTCAGGGCAATCAGTTTGAACAGGATCCTCAAGATTGTTCCATTTCTATTTCTTCTTAAATAAAAAAAGTGAAAAGACAATGTCAAAGAATGCTCTAAGTGACAAGGCAGCAGACAGCAACATCCTTAGAGGAAATATGTCCTTCCTCTTGTGTCAAATTCTCCACCGTCTTAGCCACAGAACTCTGTGACAAGACAACAATCATAGTCTGTTTATAGTTCACTGTACTCTGCTTGGATTCCTATAGCACATGTGAGGTATCGAGGGCAGGCATTTATTATATCTATAAAGTACAAACAGAAACCCTGAGGATGGAACCTGTTCGTGGCTTGGCCACAGCTCAGAATTAGTAAGAGGCCAAGTTGGGATGCAGACTTATCACTCTTTTCAGCCAGTGGGCACTTCAGTGTTAGCCTGGGATGTCCTGGTCTTGTGGGGCAACTGTCCCTCTCTCCCTGCCTCCAACTTGGCCCTCTAAATGGTGCAAAACCATATCTCCCACTGGCCCTCCTGGAAAAGCCATATGGACAACCAGAGCAAACCTCCCAAGACCTTGAAAGGAAAGGTATTAGTTATTCTGGTTGGCATTGTAGATCTCTCCCCTCAGAGGGAAGCGGTTCCCCAGGCACTGGCTGTGTTGCATTCCCCAGCTCCCTGCTCAGAGGGCTCATCACCTCAGGCTGGGCTGTTTTCTGAAACATCCCAAAAAAGACTTCCTGTTTGCTCTTACCTCCCTCCAACCTTTCTTCTAACCAGTTATCTTCACTTGTTCTCCTCAGTGCCCCATGTAGAGTTCGTCCTCTGCATAAGGGACTGAGACACCTTAGTGTGGACTAAAGGCTGGCAACACTGTGCCCCTGCCCTGTGGGGTCTCATCGTCCCCACTCCTTCCACACGGGAACTGAGAAGAGGGCCTGTCTGCACCCGGGACCCTCACTCACAAGCTGTTCCTTAAGGCTCCAAGCCTTTCACCAGCCCTTGCTCCCCTCCTGGATTTGCAAACCTTCAAACCTTCAAAATCTGCTTCAGGTTCTACCTGCAAATTCCTCCACGCTGGCAGCCTAAGGAACTGGCCTACTGCCCCCTAACGTCAACTCTGACCTCTGAGCTGCCATTTATTATGAAGTTGTTGTGGCATTTTAGTCTTAACTCACCAATTTGCTAACAAATTCCTTGCCTTAATGACTCCTTTGTAAGCCCCGAACCAAGCCGATCACTGCCAAGCACAGAGCAGGTCTCCGCAGCTCCTCACTGGCCAGGATGTACGCACGGGCACTGAGCTGGGAGTCAGGAAACGTGGCTGGCTGTGACGCCTTGGCAAACTCTTTGTCCTTCCAGAGCTCATGCCACTCATTTATAAAATAAAGAGACTAGAAAGATGCTATTAAATATTCTTCAAGCCCTCTGCATCCCTAAATATATGGGGCAGGTGGAACTTCTCTTCTGGGAGACAAAATTTACTATTCCCGAGGCCCATGCTGTGCCATGGAGTAGAAACAAAATCATTGAAGACCTGCTTTCTCACGGAATGTTGACCACGCATCCTGCAAACCCATTGAGTGTTTAAGCCCCCAGAGCCCATGGCCGTAATGAGATCCACACACTTGTCAGGTGCTGAAGTCATTTGGCCTTTGGCCTTAATCTCACTGGCCCCCACACATGGGAGTTGTCCGGGACTTTCACACACGTGTTCCCTCTTACCTAATCTTTCAAAAGGAAACACAGCATTACAAAGTTTAGAGAGAGGCAGGAAGGGAGAAGAAAGGGGGTGGAGAAATAGAGAACTTAAAAAATAGTTTTCCAACGAAAACCAGAATTTCAAATGCACAGGCCATTAAACCAAAAGCCGATCTGAATCTGGGAGACTCTTTGTGTGAGTATCAGGGTGTAGTGGTTACAACACACACAAACGCACAGCCTCCAGTCCTATCTGAACATAAAAACATAAAGACAAGGTTTACAAGGGAAGCATATTTGTCAGGCACCAGAATGGTGGTAATTAAATTCATGGGGTATGTGCATTACAGAAAAACCAGAATGCCAGCAGCCCAAGACCTTATAAAGTAGCTGATCATCACCAACACCATAATTACTCATGAACCCAAGGAATGTACGCCAGGCCTCCTCAGACTTGTCTAATATCAGGCAAAAAAGCACCATAATTATATTTCATATCTGGGGCCAACCCAAGAAACGTGTGTACGGAGGAAAACATCGGCTCAACTCTCCGTGCCCTCTGAGGTGAATTCAGGTACTTGTTACCTTAGAGAAGACAGTAAATCTTGATTGAGCTAATATTTTTTAAATTAGGAAAATATTTGTAAATGCCAAACAAAGGGGAAAAAGTTCCACTTGTGGAAAAGCTAAATGAAATTCTAAATAGAAAAGTATATGTTATCACCTAAGATACAAATTAAATTAGTAAAATTAGGTAAGTAGATGGGGAAAGGGTCAAATGCCATTACTACAGAGTATAGAGCCTTTTTTATTATTATTTCTTTGAGAGAGGGGGGAACAAATTTAGAGAAGGAGAGAGAGAGAGAAGAGAGAGAAGAGAGAGAGAGAGAGAGAGAGAGAGAGAGAGAGAGATGTGTTGTTCTGCTTATTTTTGCTTTCATTGATTGATTCTTGTATGTGCCCTGACCGGGATTCAACCTGCAACCTTGGCATAGTGGGATGACGCTCTACCAACTGAGCTACCTGGCCAGAGCAACTATAGAGTATTTTCATCACAAATAACAGTTTGCTCAATGAGATGTTATATATTTGAAAGTATTTTAATTCCATTGTTTCTCTTGATTCCAACAATATCTGAGCAGTAAGTAAAGCAAGGGTTATTAGTCCCTAATTTGACCATCGATAGACCTGCATCCTGAGAGGTGAAGTGACTCATCCAGGATCACACAGCTGCTCACCAGCAGCATCGGGATGAAAGCCTGGGCGGCTGACACCCAACCACACACCCATCTCTCTCTTCCACGTCACCCCTGGGGTAGGAGGCATGGTGATTTATTTCTTGGCTAGAATAAGCTAATACATTTATATTGGAATTGGATTCAGAACAATTTTTTTAGTGTTGAGCCAAGCAGTCCAAAAATGTACTTGCACCTACTTAACCTTATTTAAATCTCAAAATGCTAAAAACTTCCTACAAAAAGAACTTAAAACTTTCCAGCATCGAGTGAAGGCAGTCTCATACATCCCTCGGTGCTGGGAGGGTGAGTCTCTCAGCATGAAGAACGGCAGGAGTTAGGTCTCTGAAGCCACTCCAACAGGGAGGCCGGAGTCTGAGCTTCAGATCCACCACCCATTAGCTGTGTGACCGCAGGCAGAGGATTGAACCTGTCCAAGCCTCAGTTTCCTAATTCGGAAAATGGAACAATACCTACTCATCAAGAACATGAGCAATTTCCTGACACATAGTAAGTCCCAACAATGGTTAGTCCTCTCCTTTTCCTTACTACAGTCTTCTTAAAATTTTGCTCATTAAAATAATTAGTGTGTGTCTGGCCAGTGTGGCCCAGTGGTTGTAGTATTGATCTATGAACCAGAAGGTCATGCCTGGGTTGTGGGCTCGATCTCCAGTAGGGGGCGTGCAGGAGGCAGCCAATCAATGATTCTCTCTCATCATTGATGTTTCGATCTCTCCCTCTCCCTTATTCTCTGAAATCAATAAAAACAAATTTTTTTAAATGAGTGTGCTTCTAGGCTCATAGTGCTCAAAAGCCACTTGACCATTGCATTAGTTGCTTTTTTTATTCAGAACCTTCATATGATACCATCCATTCATTGACAAATATTTACGTGCATTCACTGTTGTGGGCACTGGTCTTAGGGTGGCGAATGAAACAGAAAAGCCTTCTTCTTAGATCTTGTGTTTAACAAACTGGACAGCTTCTGGATTTTGGTCAGTATTCCGCCTGTGGAGGGCGGGATGCCTACTGAGCACATTCATAGGGAAGATGCCGAACTGAGACTCATACTGTGGGTGGCCTCACGTACTTCCCCTAAGGCAGTGGTTGGCAAACTGTGGCCCCTTGAGTGTGGCTCTTCCACAAAATACCACGTGCTGGCACGCACAAAATACCACGTACAGTGCGATTGAAACTTCGTGGCCACACTCAAGGGGCCAAAGAGCCGCATGTGGCTCGCGAGCCGCAGTTTGCTGACCACTGCCCTAAGGCAAGGACCAGCTCCCTCGGAGGCATGCTCCCTGATGCACAGGAAGGTTCTGAGCACCTACTGTGAGCTTGGCAGCCACTGAAGCAGTCAGTTGACTTTTTGCTCCAGAATCCTGGTCACTGGGATCATATGCTTATCCAGTCCCATGACTGGATGCTTGAAATGACTTGGAGGTGACTTGCTGTACCTGACAATTTGCCTAAAAGCTGGTTTTAATCTCTGAGTTTGGCCCTGACTTTCTAATTGACAGATGCATTGCTAGCACAATCTCAAGGGGCCCAGATCTTCGCTACGCTCTCCCTTTTCCTCTCTGCCACAGAGCAACTTCCAAGTGGCCATTACACCGTAAAACAGAACAAAAGGCTGGCCTGATCTGCCAGTCTCGGGGCCTCCCACACCCCCTTAGATTTTCTTCAGCTTTTAGGCCCTGGCTTGGGGTTCCTGGGAACGCCCTGTACCAAGCAGGTTGCCAGTGAGGGACAGGCCACAAAAGTATCCGTGTGGTTGCATAAGTAGGTCCATTTTTTCTTCCATTGTATTTCTCTTCTCAGTGGCTCCTAACAGAATTGTTCTCTGGTTTTGAAAGGCATCTGCAGGAATGCAGAGAACAGAACGGTGACTCAGAAGATGGTGACCGAGTCATCTGCTTTGCATTGTCGAGAACATTTTTCACATGTTACTTGGTGAAACTAGCAATAAAAGGCGCCAAATGCTAGAAATAGAACAAGAAGATAAAGAAAAAAATATCTTATTTCCTCTAGAGAAATCTGCCTTGATTCAGGACATTGCTATAGGAAAAATCATTTTGCTTTGAACAGCTCTCTTTCTGACTCACTTTTTGGAAAGAAAGTGCTGAACAGATAATGCCCTCCCCCAACCCCCACCCCCCAGCTCCACTGAAATCTGAATGCTGTAAGCCCTCCTTGCTGACTTGTGAAAGAGATCTCTCTATATTCATTTGGGCTCTGTGCATGTCACATGATCTCAATACATTCCAAATGCTAAGAGACAAGATTACTACTTAACCATAGAATAAACCAACAGGAATTTTAATCAAGACAATATCCAATAATGAATAAAGATGGAATGTTTTTGGAGGGATTCCAGAATACACATTTGGGAATTTTTAATCTTGCTCATCTTTGAATCTAACAAAAATATTTGAAATTTTTCTGACCATGCTATTTCAGCCTGAATCCAGAAACTAGCTACTATCTAAGGTATTAAAGTATTTCATCTACACAGACATTGAATTTTCCAAATCTAAACCAGTAATTGATACCAGATTAAGTGAAATATGAATCAGTAGAAAAGTTCCTTTAAATGGAGCATTTAAGCTGAAATTTTTTATGATATGAAAGATGAAATCAAGACAGTAATGATCAGATTGTGAGAAGGTTACTGTTTTTAATATTGCTTTATTCTGGGATTCATTTTATTTTAATGCCTCAGACCTGACTGATTTGTAATAATTTATCAAACTGCTAAATCATACTCAGTTATTGGTGGCTGGAGCTATCAGAATCAACACTAAATTTAAAGGAAGCATTTTTTACAGTCATTATAATCAGCTGTGATTTACCTGAAATGTGAATTTTAGCATTCTTTTAATTGTTTTTGAAACAGTAAGAAGATAGTAGCCTAGTAATGAGTTTGAAGGTTAGAGGCTGTGGAGCTATTATTCCTGTTGTTGGCAGGGATTTTCCACACCCACCTTCCCCAGATAGAAACAAAGGTTTTTTCTCCCCAAGGCTGCTTTGAGCATTGCTGCTTGGGTATCTGAAAAGGACCCAGCGATGGTAGAAAGAAAGATGCTGAAGGTGAAACATAGATTAAACGTGACATGTTACACTATAGGAAAGGTATTTTTATAGAACATGCACGCAGTAGATCAAAGACTTCATTGTGCTTATTTTTGTCTTCACACACCTACTAAACCTGCATTTCTGCTGATGAGTGAAATTCTAGCTCTTTGGCAATCCCAGGACCCTAAATTGATACATCACCCAGCAGCATTAAAATGTTGGTTTTGCATGATTAAAAGTGTGGGTGCACAATTTCACTGGAGGAATGAGAGTTGTAGTCATTTAAAGTAGATCAAGACTAAACAACGAAAATGAGAAAAATGGCCTGTGTAATTGCCTGTTGGTTGTCTCAATACCTCACCTGAAGGAAAGACTAGAACCGAGGTCTGAGCTAGGCCTTCTCCAAGCGTTTAGTGCTGGTCTCCGACAGGTCTCCGACAGGTCTCCAGACACGTCCTGAGTAAGCCTCCGGTTTGGGTGAGAAGGAGGGAGAGAGGGTTGAAAAGGCATTTCTGAAGCCATTTCGGACAGTAATTATTGAAAGTCTGCTTTTTTGTGTGTTTTTTTTTGTTTTGTTTTTGTTTTTGTTTTTGTTTTATTTTAGGGCTGAGGAGCAGCCATAGCTGCTTGCTCCGCCCTGTTGATTCCCTGAGACCCCCCCCCCCCCCACCCCTCGTGTTTTTGTTTGTTGTTGTTGTTTTTTCCCACTTTATTTGTTTGGTTTCTCTTTTAAGAATTATTTTCAAATCATCTTGAATATTACAGATTTTCGCTGTGTCCTGACCAAGCATTTCAGCTAGAATCTGGTCTATGTAGTGAAAGTTTAAAAGCTAAATAACTCCAAGCCATCAACAAACTCATCAGAGAAAAGAAGTGACAGTATTCCCAAAGAATAGGAGAAGCTAATAGAGTTATATATGTTTTAAGAGGTAGATACGATCATGTGTGCACAATATAAAACAGAAGGTTCCTAATGATTGAAAAAGAAGGGGGGAGCTGTTTGGTAGCAGCTTGGTGAACTTTGGCTGAACTTCTGGGTTTGGCAGGCTCGCTGCGGACAGTCTAGGATGAGGCATTAGGGCTCGCATCTGAGAAGCTGACATCAAGCAGACAGCAAGACATGATATCTTATTTTCCTGAGCCATGCTGACACAAATTGAACCCCCCTTATTATTTTCTTATGCCAGTAAAGTTGCACTTGGAATTTAAGCATTTTGTGTGCAGATGTTGAAGGCTGGGCTGGTTTAATTTAAATAATTTGCAGATTGTTTAGTAGCACTCCGAAGACAGGAGTGCTCCTCATCTGAGTTCAATTTTATGAGCTTTGGATTCTGATCTCTGCAAGGTAAGACTGAAGCATTAAAACCCGAGTGCTGAAGAGCCCACTGTCGCTTCTGCTGGCTTTGTTCATGGAGGAAATAGAGGCCCAATGCTGTCCCTCATTCGCCCCATTTTTCACCTTTTCACAGTTCTCCCCTGCAGAAAACCCAGCACCTTAGGCAGAAATGGATGGGGGGCTGGGAAGCGGGGTGGACAGAGATGGTGCCTTATCAAAACGAAAGATCAGACATGAAGAAGCCTGACTTGATACAAAATACTCGTTCCGTCTCTCTGGCTTTGGAATCACTCGGCTTCCCATTTCTCTGGGCCACAGCAATCATGCATCTGCGCTCCCTCCCCCCATCAGACATTTCTTTCACCGATGTTTACTTATCCAGTGTTCCTAGAGATTACATGTGGCCTCCCTGGAGCCCAGGCATAGATGCATGATTGTATTCCACGTGAGTCGCCTGCCTTCATTTTCCAGTGCAGGGTTTGTTTGCCCAGCTAGGCCCCACATACTAAACAATATGAGCGAATGCTTCTTGGAAGAAAGTAAGATGTCAGTGTACATTACCACCCAACTGGGGTAAATGGAGAACAGCCATAAAGGTGGAAAAAAATGGGCTAAATAGATTTGTATACTTCGTACTATTGGTTGTCCTTTCAAAAAATTGAAAATTCTTATGAGAATCACTTGATTAGGAGAGGAGGGGGTAAGTTGTTTATGT
>NW_005871272.1:329406-351939 GCF_000147115.1 Myotis lucifugus | reverse complement strand
ATAATGAAATATACCTCATATAATTTATGAGCCAATACCCAGAGATGAGTTTTTCTCTTTGGGAGTGTATGTCTGTATGTGAGAGAAGAGAGAGCATGTGATTGTATAAAATTCTTAATAATGATCAGGCGGCGGGCGGGGGGGGCGGGCAGGGGGCCTTCTTTCCAGTTTGGGCAATGACCAAAAGCAATTTGCATTGGCCTCTGTGAGTTCCTATGGAGAATGTTGGTGCCCCTTTCCCGCAGCCCCTCTGGCTGTGGTCAGTGTACTGGGTGTGGTCAGGCTTTAACCTCACGTGCAGAGAACTTTCTCTCCCTGCACAAGGGCAATTAAAGGTGGAATATGCAGAAAGAGGGGAATGGTGTGTGTGTTGGAGGGGGAGGTCCATGTTACTCCTCTGTCTGGGAGTTTTATTCTCCAAACCAGCGCTCAGCAGGGATGTACTAAATTGCAAGAGACAAAATCCACACTTGGAGTTGAAAGTCTTGGGTTATTAGAGTCTCTATTTCCCCTAGTGATGGACACGATAAGAGTGGCTCTAAACAAATCGTTTTTTGTGGGGGTTTTTTAGGAAAGAAAATATCAACAAAACACTTTCTTCTTTTCTTTTCTTTGCTTGTGTTTTTGTGTTTGTTTTAGTTCCCATATTGAAAAACCTCCCTTTGGATAGAAATGAAAGCATCTTCCATGCCAATACAGTCAAAGTAGCAGGGATTACAGTTTATGATAAGATTTTAGAATTGTAAGTTATCATAGAAGTAATCTAGTCTAAGCCCTCATTGTTCAAGCAAGAAAGCTGACTCCCACAACATGACATAGCCTTGTTCGTGGAAGGGCCAGGCCCAGAAGCCAGGGCTTCTGCCATTCTTCCCATCCTCAGCTCCCCCCGCCCCCATGGCCCCGCCACAGTGCAGCCTTCCTCTACTTCTCCAGGAATCCCGCTTCCCCAAGACCATCATGAAAAGAAAAGATGATGGGAATCTCCAGGCTACATCACAAAAGAAAGTCCACAGATTACCAACACACTTTTACAAGTGTTTTGGTTGATAAATTCTCTTTCTTACCACCTTCCAAGCCAGAAAATTCAGGCAAAGTTGACCACTTGGATGAAGGTCCTAGATGAGGACCCACACCAAAGCCATTATGGGCAGAGCCCAGCTCTCTCTCCCTAGGTCCTGGCCGGAGCTCCCAGAAAGGTGTGAGTGGAAAAAGCATTATGGGCTCTTTGCTCACTAAGAATGCAGTTGAAGGGATCAGGGGTACAAGGGTACAGAGACTAAATCAGGGAAGGAGGGGCCACCCATATGAAGGTATATTGCCAAGATGAAGGGGCCAGTTGAGACTTTGCTCTGTCCAAGGGACTGCAACCCCAGACCATGTAAACTGCTCTCCAGACCATGTCTGATGGAGGGCCTTAGGTCACAGATTGGCCTCACAGGAAGTAACTCCTCTGCTCTTCTGGGTTCTGCACATGTAGGCATGAGCACTGGGTTCTGCACATGTAGGGATGAGCACTAGAGCAATATCCCAAGATGCCATCCACAGGGGAGCTCTGGGACCAAAGTCAAGAGGTAAGGCACTGTAGGGTTGAGTCCTCACAGAGCTGCAACAAGAGGCAGATGAGGCCAAGAGGCCCTAAAATAGTATGTAAGAAATGTCTTCTTTGCTGTGAGAAATAAATTCTCTTCTTTAACCTTGTCTTCTTCTTTAACCTTGTCTTCCAGTATATAGATAAATATATATACTATAGAGATAGATAGATGAGATAGATAGATAGATAGATAGATAGTCTACAGAATCAAAAAATACAATACCATCTTCTCTCGGTTGATCATATATATTCAACAAATACCAAATAAATGTCAGTTGCATAAAACACTGTTAAGTGTCAAGTTATTAATTAGACTCCCCAGCACTAGGAAGACAAAGCCATTAAGTCACAAACACAATATGTTATAGAAATGGCTTTGTATTGCCCTATTACTGTCATGTTATCCTATCTAATAATAGACAAACATGGTAATTAACCATAACTTCGCTACCCTTCCCATTGGCTAATCAGTGAGATATGCAAATTAACTGCCAACCAAGATGGCGGCTGGCAGCCAGGCAGCTGAAGCGAACAGGGGGCTTGCTTGCTCCAGTGATGGAGGAAGCCAAGGTTCCCCGCCTGCTGCTGCTGGCCTCTGAGCTGCACTCTAAGAAACAATGTTGCAATTATAGAAGCTAAAAAAACCCCAGAAACCTGCTTTCAGCCAGCTGGGCCTCAGAGCTGGAGCTGTAACAGTGTTTCAATTATAGAAGCCAAACAAACCCAGATACCTGCTTTCAGCAGCCGAGGTCTCAGAGCTGGAGCCGAGACTCAGAGCTAAAGCCAGCTCTTAGTTCCAGTGACAGCCATAGAAGGTAAATAAATCCCAGAATAAAAATAAAAAAAGAAAAAAGGAGAGGTTGGGAGCTTCAGTCACCCGCCAGCCTGAAAATGGCCCTCAGCCCCTCACCCAGACTGGCCAGGCACCCCCGTGGGGACCCCCACCCTAAAGGGGGTGTGGCCAGCCTGAAAACAGCCATCAGCCCCTCATCCAGGCTGGCCAGGCACCCCAGTGGGGACCCCCACCCTGAAGGGGGTGTGACCAGCTGCAAACAACCATCATCCCCTCATCCAGGCTGGCCAGGCACCCAAGCGGGACCCCCACCCTGATCCGGGACACCCTTCAGGGCAAACCAGCCGGCCCCCACCCGTGCACCAGGCCTCTATCCTATATAGTAAAAGGGTAATATGCAAACTGACCCTAACAGCAGAAGGACTGGGAATGACTGGTCACTATGACACACACTGACCACCAGGGGGCAGACGCTCAATGCAGGAGCTGCCCTCTGGTGGTCAGGGCGCTCTCACATGGGAGGAACTCTGCTCAGCCACAAGCCAGGCTGATGGCTGCCAGTACAGCGGTGGCGGTGGGAGCCTCTCCTGCCTCCTCAGCAGCGCTAAGGATGTCCGACTGCAGTTTAGGCCTGCTCCCCGCTGGCAAGTGGACATCCCCCCGAGGGCTGCCGGGCTGCCAGAGGGATGTCTGATTGCCATCTTAGGCCCAATCTGCTGGGGAGCGGGCCTAAGCCAGCAGGTGGTCATCCCCTGAGGGGTCCCAGACTGTGAGAGGGCACAGGCCGGGCTGAGGGCCCCCCCCCTCCCCACCGAGTGCACAAATTTTTGTGCACCAGGCCTCTAGTCTATACTAATAAAAGGGTAATATGCGAATAAGACCAGACGTCTTCCAGACATCCTTCCGGACAAAGCCACAGTGGCAGGGGCTGAGGCAGAGGTGGTTAGGGGCAATCGGGCTGGCAGGGGTGAGCAGTTAAGGGTGATCAGGAAGGCAGGCAGAGTGGTTAGGGGCGATCAGGCAGGCAGGCGGGTGAGGAATTAGGAGCCAGTGGTCCCGGATTGTGAGAGGGTGCAGGCCAGGCTGAGGTACCCCCCCCTTGCACAAATTTCATGCATTGGGCCTCTAGCTTAAAATAACAGCTCTGATAACCAAGGCTTTGACTTCACATACATCCCCTGATCACTTGGCAGTTGCTAAAGTTTAAAATGGTTGGCATAACTGTTGTCACCAATGTCCCCTAAAGCAAAGTAAATCCTAATCAAGGTCTTTTATCCTAATCAAGGTCTCTCTCTAAGCTTATTCCTTCATCTCCAAAGTGCCTTCACCTTGACCTTAATAAGAGAGGCTTCAGTTTGACTTGCTTTACAGGTTAGGGTTCTGTGAGCAATTTTGGATGAGAGAAAAGCTCAAAAATATTTCTTAGTCACAAGACCAGATAATTGTTGTTGCCCCACCCCCTCTAATGACCTAGGGATAAATAGTTAACAGGAACGGGAAAGCAAGGCAAATGATGTGTCATTGAAGGCATGACTACTTCAGGAAGGTTTCTATGGGTTCTCAGATGACTGAGCCGCATGGCTATCTGGAGCAGATCCCTAACTCCTAGAGGGGACCACTGTGCTCACCCCAACACCTCCTTTGTGTGCCTCAATCCGATAGGAACCCAGAGTGTGAGCACTGTGTGGGCCCTTGAAAGACACTGGGTGGGTTAACTACCTGATATGTGTTAAGTTGTATCCCCCCAAAAAAAAGATATGTTGGAGTCCTAACCCCCCTCCCTACATCTCAGAATGTGGCCTTATTTAGAAGTAGAATATTTACAAAGATAATAGGTTAAAAACAGATCATTAGGATGGGCCCTTAATGAGATCATTAGACTGGTGTCCTCATAAAAAGAAGGAAGTTGAAGACAGAGCTACACACAGAAAAAGCCGTGTGAAGATGAAGACAGAGATCAAGATGATGCACCCACAAGCCAAGGGATGCCAGAGTTGCCAGCAAGCAGGAGAGGAACATGGAACAGCTTCTCCCTCAGAGCCTCACATCTCAGAATGCTGACCTCACCCCCCCACACACCTGATAACTGGTCCAATAGGTATCAAGACCCGGTCACTTCTGCTGATATGAAACAGTCCTGATGGACAAACTCTCTCCAGTTTGACCGAGGCTTTGCTGGACTTACCTTGCAATCCAGCTTCTGCCTCTGTCGCTCCTGCTTATTCCTTCTTTTACAGGAGTTGATCTCTAATAAACATCTTCCCCCCAATTCCAGCATTCACTTCTGGAGAAGCCACCCACACGCACCTCATAGAGGCTCATTTGACCACTGGTGGTCAGAGTGGCAGTGGTCTATCCCAGGGGCATGCTTATGGACATAGCTCCCTTCCCTTCCCCTCTATGAAAGCCCCAGGTGCTGTTGGGGAAAGTCTTCCCACTTAGGCTATTCCCAGCCCTCTGCGGCTTCCTGGACACCATCAAAGGGGAAGAGGGAACCATTTTGGGGTCGCCACCCTGCTGCCATCACCTTAGTCGGGAGATGAGAAGGTGGGTGGGTCCTTCCAAGAGAGACAGACTCATGTGCAAAGAAACCCATTTGAAACTCATTCCACTGAGTTAGCCTGATGACTGCTCTTTTAAAACATAATCCATTAAATTCAGTTCAACTAAATGCAGTGTCACAAAGCAAGGAGGAAAAATAAATAGCCTTCGTCAGAACTTCTCTCTGATTTGACTTAAACTGAAGGTGCTTCTGTATGGAATGGGTAGCCAAAGGATTTGGGACAAGTCCAGAGAGTCCGCCTTTCCTGGGAATGCCCCCTTTCAGAGCCAGGAGCGGGGAGAAGCAGAGACCAAAAGAAAGTGAATCAGGGGTAGAAATTCCACCACACAGTAGTTCTTTGGGTGACAGCCAGCCTAGTTTAATAAAGGAACCGACGTTCCATCTGATAGCTATTAAAGCAAGGGAGTTAAAAGAATTATGGGTCATATTTGAATTCCATGTATCCTCAGGACCAGTGCAAGAATGAAAAGTGGGGTGAGTGTTAGCATCCGTGTCCCAGATTCTCAGAGCCCGGGGCCCAGGCCTGGCATCCTCGCTCCTGCCCAGGGCTGCTCCAAGGGAGGCTGCTCTTGGCCTTCAGGACCAGGTTGTCAATAGTGCAAAGATGTTTATTTGGAGGAAATGTGTCCAAGCCCCTGCTAGAGAGGCGTGAGAATTGTGCTTGAACGAATCCAGTGTTAACGGTGATTCCGCCTGAGGAGGCCTTAGCGGAGGCCTGATAGAAGCATTCAATGAAGAAGGGCTGTGAAGACAGCGGAGTGGAACAGAGCCGCCAGGTTAGGTAGCAGGAAGCTAAAGAAAGTGGGGAGGGCGTCAACTTTGGTAACAAGAAAAATTCAGCCGGAAACCCAGAATTGGAAATCGTGCTGGGAAGAGGCAAAGCTCTGTCATCAGATTGGCCTCATCAGGCACGAGGCATACAGCAGTTTGGGGCGTGGGGTTAGGGAGTGAGGGTGTGGGGAGGGGTGTAGTAGACAGAGCTCCCTTCCAATGAAAGGGGGACTTGCTCCAATGGAGGAAAAGCCCTAAGGAATTCAGCCAGGAGACCCCGTCAGCGTCAAGAGGATCATCTCAAAACCACAGATATTGAATCAGGCCCTTCACAAGCACCCAAGGTCCTTTGGGGAGACTGGTCTGTAAGGAGAGATGGAAAAAATGGGGAAATGGATTGGGAATGAAGTGAGGGGAAAGCAATGGAGAAGAGAAAGTCAGCATTCTATAAATAACCAAGGAAACCACAAAATAAGTTTTTAAACAGAGGTATGCGGTGGTTTCCTCATGTCCCCCAAGAAATACAAACTTTACGACTGCCCCGGCAGCTCCTGGCAAGCTTAGCATAGGGTGTGCACAAGGCAGGAAGGAGACCAGCACTTCCAGAACCTTCACAGAGCAGGCGCCGAGCGAAGCTCTCCAAGGGTGCCGGCGCTGAGCATTGAATCCCAGCCACCTGTGAGATGGGGCTCATCACCCGCAAAGTGCAATTAGGAAGCTGGCGTTTTACAAGATGGAGTGACTTGTCCAGCTTCCCATAGCTGAAAGGGAGCAGAGTGGAATTTTTTTAAAATATATTTTTTATTGATTTTTTACCGAGAGGAAGGGAGAGGGAGAGAGAGTTAAAAACATCGATGAGAGAGAAACATCGATCAGCTGCCTCCTGCATACCCCCTCCTGGGGATGTGCCTGCAACCAAGGTACATGCCCTTGACTGGAATCAAACCTGGGACCCTTCAGTCCGCAGGCCGACGCTTTATCCACTGAGCCAAACCAGTCAGGGCAGCAGAGTGGAATTTGAACCCAGTCCTCCCCACTGTCATCCAACAGAAAGGGTTCCTCTCCCAGTTCTGACTCTCCCGGGAGCTCTCCAGTACAGAGAGGAGGCAGCTGCATGGGGAGGGGGTGCCTAGGCCAGAAGAAGGTTGTTCCCTTCCCCTACAGTGAAATAGCCAGCCCCCAGGAATGTTGGGAAAAGTTGTCTCCCTGGTGCCTAACCTTAGCACACAAAGGTGTCTGGAGAAGTTACCCTCCCCATCGGGAGAGGAGATGGGGGAATTCGCTGAAACATCTGGCTCATGAAACCAGAGTTCTAAAGGAAATTCCAACTGTCAGGGGGCCTGAATGAAAGGCAGACAAGGATCTGAGCATCTTTGTTTTGTTTCCCTTCCTTGGCCCAGGGCTGCCCACTGACCTACTGGGAGGATGGCTTTTTGGGGAGTGGGGTGTAAATATCCAGGTCAGGGGGAGCAATGAGGCAAAGAGCAGCTCAGGCCACATTCTGATTGGAGATCACTGCATCGAGAGACAGGCTGAACCAAGAGGCTCCTTGGGGGAGGGAGAGACTGGACATCAGGGAGGCAGAGCTGGGGCAACCCTGGGCGCCGCGCAACCGCCCCCCCTCCCGCCAGTCACTCACTGTCAGGGCGTTTCCAGGAGGGCGGGGGAGGGGGGGGGTGAGCAGAAACGCAGACCTGGGTGGTGCCAGCCCATAATTACCCCTCCCTTTCCTGCAGTTTTAAACTCCTGTGGTAGGTGTTCATCAGCAGCTCCTTTCCAGCGAAAGAACCTGACTTTTCAAAATTAATATGTGCCTGTTAGCGCTGCCCTAAGTCAATGTATCATGTTAATTGCACTTGGCAATAAGAAATCGTGCGTTTGGGAAAGCAAGTTGGTGCAGGAGGCTTGTTATGACTGATGAGTGTCGGAAACGTTTCGGAGAGGCAGCTGTGGGCCATTGTGAGGCATCCCCTGGGCCGGAGCCAGAGGGCTCGGCGGAGAGCGCGGTGTCACTCACCTCCACGGAGCTGGCCCATGCGCACTGCGGCCGGAGGACCCCACCCGTGAATGGAGGCCTAACTGCCAGGGATGTCCTGACCTGGCCGAGGTGCAGAGTACACACTCATACATGTAAGCAGACTGGGTATCTTCCTTTTGCCCCTAGATCCACGCTCCCCCACCTTCCACACTGCTCCATGCTCCTGGGGCTGACCTGCACCCCACTTCCCCTGCGCATGGCTCCCAGTCGGGTGGGTGAGCACCAGCAGGCTGCAAGACAGAGAGGGAGCCTGCGGTCCCCTCCCTCTGGGGACCCCACAGAGACGTCACAGCTCCCACTGGGCCACACGGCCCTCTCTCCATGTTCAGGTGAGGATTCCTTCCCTTGTGGCTTCCCCACCCCCTGCCCACACCTTTCAAATGACCCCAACCTGAGGGTGCCATGTGCTGCCTGCTGGGACCCTACCACTTCAAGTTTTCTTGCTGCTGAGCAGGCTGGTAGCAGAGACCTGGGGTAGAAAGAGATGTCCCTGCAGTCACATCCAGGCCTGTGAGGCCAGCCCAGCCCCCCCAACCCCACCCCCAGGGCCTTCTGCAGACAGAACCACCAGAGGCAGCACTATACCCCAAATAGTGAGGAATGAAAGGGAACGGGCAGGCCCGAGGTATCCCACAGGGAAGAAGAGGCTGTGTCTGGGAGAGAAGGTGGCACGAGGGACCCGTCTCCCGCATCTCACTCTCGCCCACTCTGACCTGGCCATGGCTGAGGTGACCACACCTCCATTCGCAAGACAGTCCCCCTTGTAGCCCTCAGGTCTGGCCCAGGGGAAACTATTTCTATGGAGTCACATGCAACATTGACAGAGGGTGGAGGAAAGGGAGCCTGAAGTGAGGGGGAGAAAGACTGAAACATTAGTGGGAAAACTAAAAACTGGAATCAGAAACTTACAAATAGTTGGAGAGCAAGTGGTACAGAAGGCAACCGGTTTGGGTATCTTTGATGCTACAAACAGAAGTGGCCCCATCTATGGGCAGAATGTGCCCTGGCCTGAGTGGCATGAATTGAGGGGACACTCCGGATGGACCCCTCGTGCTTCTCAAGATGCCTGGACTTGTCCCCCCTCCACCCCCCACGAGTCTTTATTAAAGACAAGCAACATTGTAAGAGAGTGAACTGGAAACCTTTCTACTCGGATCGTCCAGAATTTGGAGAATGGGACAGAGAAAAAGCCTTTGCGGAGAGAGGAAGCTAAGAGAGGGGTGGCAGTGGACAGGAGTCCCTCTCCCGCGTGGCACCAGCTCTCTCTTCATCTGTCTCACTAGGGGCGAAGAGTTCTGGAAATCACTGATTTTTTTAAATACCATGAAGGTCTTCGGTTGGTAAGTTTATAAGGGTCTACCTTAGAGTTAGGAGACTAGATCACAGGACTTAGGGGTTTTACTAGGCATGACATTGAAAACATGGCCACAAATTCTGAGACACCCTCCCATAGAGACACATGTAATGCCTTCCCTTGCGCCTTGCTGAGCCTGTGACTGGCTGGGCCATGGTATATGGTGGAAGTGACATTAATTTTCAAGGCTGAGTCACAAACGGCCTCACCACATCTTCTTTGTCCACTGGACCACACTCCTCATTAAAGCTGGGAGCCACTGTGCAGGAAATCTAAGGACTCTAAGACCCCCAGGTCGGAGGCCTCAAGTGGCGTTCTGACCAGCAATCCCAGGGGGCCCATCCTTCCACCACCCAACCAGGTGCCAGCCGGGAGTGAAGAAGCCATCCCTAAGTGCCTCTTCCAGCCCCAGCAGCTCCAGCTCCATCATTGGAAAGAGCCACGCTGTCCTCACTATGCCCTTTCTGAATTATTGGCCACAGCATCAGGACACATGCACGAAGGAATGGCTGTGTTCCTCTACCAAGTTTTGTCATGGTTGGTTACATAGCAATAGGTCACTGGAGCTCTTGGAAAAGAAGGAGGTGCATGAATGAAGGAAAAGCTGAGGGAGGCGCTTTAAAACCCTCTGATGGGTCTTCTTTTCTGTTCAACTCCTTGTATGTCCTCACACATCTGGCCTTCTCCACCTCTCCAGCCCCAGTCCAACCCACACTGCATCAATCTTTGCCACCTGCACTTTTCTTTCCCTCCATCCAGGATGCCCACCACCTGAAAAACTTTTGTTCATTCTCTACAACTAAACTGCTGCGGCACCTCCTCCAGGCAGCCTTCTTGGAACTCCCTGCCTCTGTGCTGCTGCTGCTGCTGCTAAAACATGTGCTTGTCCCTATGATTGTATTTACTTTCTATCAATCTTCTCTATGAGACTATGACCACTAAAGCATCTTTGTCCCTCCCATTTCATACCTGGAACATAGTCACTCTTACTCCATATTTATTCAATCAATGAATCACTATAGAACTTCAAACTCCATCCTTCCCACTTTGTGACCTTCAGGCAAATTCCTTGACCTCCCTGATCTCAACCATGCAGAGCTGACATAGTGGTGTAGCTACCATTATTACCTCAACCCTATTTACCAACAATTGTATCTATCGGTAATTCTGTAGCTTAGAAAGTTGGGAAAGAAGGTGACACAGAATCAAGACCTTCCGTGCATGTATTACATGCATAGAGGTTTGAGTATTACATGCATTGCTAAGACTCAGGCAGGAGGATGAGAAAAAAAGAGGACAGGAACAGAGAGCAGAGGGCACCCCCCCACCTCACCCCCTGCGCCCAAGGACCGGCTGTACCCTACACGTGGAACTAACTTCCGGAAGAGCTTGGCCTGAATTGTGAGAGGCAAGAATATGGCCTACCCTTCTAGTTACAATCTGTGATCAGGCTGTGGGCTCTCTGGCATCTCCAGATGTAGTATCATTCTATGCCATCAACTTGGGGGACTTCATTAATTTCTTCTGACTTGGCTTGAGTGCCCAGGTGCTGTTTCATACTCTTTGAGGAAATCCTTCCAAACCTACTCCCTCAGCTTGCTGCCCTCCTTGAGTCCACGTGGACAGTCGTTCCAAGCAGCAAGGATGCTGGGGTGGAGATGCTGCAGTTTGGGGCAAGATAAGGATCCCAACTGAGAGTGAGCCCAGGCACACAGGGCCGGTGCACCTGGTGTGCACAGCAGGGAAGGGGACCCGGTGACACCTCTGATTGCTTCTCTGTGTGACGGTTACACACAGGACAGGCCTCTGTTCTGGCAGGGAATGGGTTCATCCATATTTACTCTCTGTCTGTCTAGCTCTCTTCCTAATTGGACTGTAAAGTTCCAAAAAGGAAAAATGAATTTGTTTATCTTGTCTTTGGACCAGCTCAGTATATGTGTGTTAAATTAATTAATTATTCAATATCTAGCAAGAAACATCTCTGTGACCACAGTTGGGTTTTTGGAATACAAAGTGACTTGTAGGTATTTTGATTATTTAGTAACCACAGTTTTGAACCACAGAATATAAAAATAAAGGGGTCAATAATCTAGTCCCTCCTTTCTTCAATGAGAATCTGAGGTGCAGAGAGAAGTAACTTATAAAACAGGAAGGGAGGAGGGGAAGTGGCCCTCCAGCACAAGCCCTGTGTCCAATGCTTGACATATGCCACATGGTATTACGTCATGTGGGCTTGCAAACACTCTGAAAACCCCCCTTTTTCAGATGAACAAACTGAGGCACAAACCCCTGAAATAATGTTTTCACAGTCACCCAGAGGCTAGTAAGTAGCAGGTCTAGGACTCAGACTCTGGTGTGTCTTCTATGGGGTGTTTGAAGCACGGAGCCACGCCATCTCTGGAGAAGACATGTGCACAAGAATTCACAAAGGCAGATGAGATGGTGTTAGGATAGAGACCTGCAGCTTAGTGGGAGAAGCCCAGCGACCAGGGCCGGCATGAGACTGAATGGCCCCCAAAGCTGTTGGTACTTTATAGACATAGGGCAGTGGGCTAATAGCTTCAGCCCCGCCCCGCCCCCCCAGTCTATGGCCCACTGGCCTATGTCTGCATTCTTTCAAGCACAGGGGTCTTTGGGTTTGTGGGGCTTACCAAAGGCGCAGGCAGTCAGAGGCCTCAGACCATTCTGTTCCAGGGTGAGGCAGGGTTCCAGGGTGAGGTTGGCTTTACCACTTTCCTATTGAGAATCTCTCCTTTATCTCCTTTAACCAATAATTTGATGACTTCCTTCCATAGAATATTACAGCAGCCTGGTCTGAAGATAAATACACATCTAGAACTTCACAATTGTTTGATCTTGAGGAATTTTCTTTACCTCTTGGTGCCTCTCTTCCCACATCTGTAAAAAAGGCTCATTATGGGAGCTCTCTCACAGGCTTGTGGCGGGAAATAATCTAGTTACACCTGCATTATTTGAAATAATGCATGATATAGGTACACAGTTATTATGATATCTTTTTTCTAATTCTTTCATTCATATACATTTTAAAATAATTAATTGCCGCATTAGTAGTTGTAGTCTCAAAATACAGAATAATTTTGATAGATGTGATTGTGACCTCTTTTCAGTGAATTACTGCTCTAATTGAATAGTCTTGCTTAAAACTTGACAAGTGGCATATTTTATTGATGTTCTAAATTCTGTGTGTGTTTTTCTATGTCATGTCTAACATTATTTTATTCAAAGGGTGAAAAATACTCTGACAGACCACTAACTACATAGTTGCTTTAAAGCAAATTTTAACAGGTGAGTTTTTTGTGGGTTTTTTTTTTAAATCACAGCAATGTGTGTTTTCTGATGTCAAAGAGGAGAAAAAATGAGGCTCTAATAGCTGCAACGTCATTTCAGGTCTAAGTGAAAGTTGAAACGGAGAGGAAATATGAATTTTTGATTGAAGCAGAGGAGACCCAAGATTCTATTTTTAGTATAGAAAAGTTCAGACCAGCAGCTCTGAAATGATTATATCTGCTACCTTCCAAATTGCTGTAAACCAGACGATGGAGCAACAAAGGACAAGAGTTACTTTCATATTAGCATATGTGTCATGTTTCATCAATCAGAGAAGAACTGTAACTACTTTGCTCTCTTTTTAGAAAACTTTAAAGAAAGGAGTCATGAACTAATAAAGTAAATGTCATCCTGTTTGGATAGTTATAGTTTTATAGGTAATTTGTTGCAGATTTTATTCAGATAACTTGTAATTATTTCCTTTCCATGCTCATCTTCAATCCTACAGGCATTTCAAACACAAACATAAGGGCCACAGATGTGAAAATGGACCAATGTTACAATCTAATTATTGTCATTTGCTGCATGCGATGCATATCTGTTTATTGGTCAGTGACTCACCACTATCTTTCCAACCAGGTGTTACCTGGTAAAAGGCAGCAGTGGTCAAGGGACACATGTCTTTGAATCTCCATTGTCCATCAGGGGACAGCATGTATGGGGAGTGGTGGGTAGGAAGCATGGGTTTTGGAGTCGGGTAACCCTGTATTCAATCCTGGTGTCTATCCTTGGACAAGACATGTAATGTGTCTGGAGTTTCATTTCCTCAACTATAAAATAGGGGTGTTAACACCATCCTCAATGAATTTAGTTGAAATTGAATTGAGCTCACACACACACTCACACATATACCAGCCTATACCTGACTGTAATCACAGAAGTAGGCACTTAAGACCTGGCCTGTTGTACTAAGTGGAACGTTCTCTATGCTTTTCCAATCATGTGCTGACATTTTGACTACCTAGCACTGAGACTTCTCTGCCTCTAGGCTGGGAGATATGTTGTGGACCTTTCCTTCCCTCATTCTGTCCTGTCTCCCCCAGGGGAAGCAGCAGCCTGGTGAATATTTCCAAGGCTGGACTCGAAGAGGCAAAGTGGGCTGCTCAGAAGTTAAGTTGGAAAACTGGGCTAACAGAGAGAAGATGGCTGCCTCGGAGACTGGCTCACCGCCAAGCCCTTCTGTATCTCCTTAGGTACTCGGCATACATCGCATCCATTCCACGGACTTCTCTGTGGTTTGGGAACCTGGGATGCCTCCAGCAAAGACTCCAGCTCAAATCATCAAAAACACCTACGACTTCACATCGCAGGAAATGCGCCCGGCCAAACGGCTCCTCTCAAACTGTAAGGCGTGCCCTGCATTGGAAATGTGAACTCATTCCCCAGGTGATGACACAGTTTGGGTGCGTCCATTTCTGACCTGATTCACTCTTTGATGAATTATTCTTGGCGAGATAATTCTTCCATATTGAAATCATCATTCAGCCAGAGTCTCCAGACCGCATGAGCCCGCCTTGCCTGCGGTAGTTTACCCCTGACACCTGGCTTGCCCTTGCAGACCTTGCCTGCAAACCACTGGATTGCAATGCAGAGGCCTGGCTGGGACTCCATCCTGGGTGGAAGGCCTGGCCAAATCACTGCTTAGATGCTTAGACTCGGCACTTTCCTTAATAAAGCAGAAGGACTAATTCTTGTCCTACCTATTGCATCAGGGTTGTCAAAGCAAACATGGCATATGAAAAGGCTTTGAAGAGGTGTATGTAGTGCTATATGAGTGTAAATAATGTGCACCATTCATTCTCCTTTCTCTGAAGTATCTGATGCTCATGAAACATAAAAGTTCTTGCTTTCTTGATTAGGACTCATGTTATAGCCAGGTTTTTGTTTGTTTATTTGTTTGTTTGTTTGTTTGTTTAAAAGAGGAGAATGATGATTTTTATTTTTTTAAATATATTTTATTGATTTTTTTACAGAGAGGAAGGGAGAGGGATAGAGAGTTAGAAACATCGATCAGCTGCCTCCTGCACATTCCATACTGGGGTTGTGCCCGCAACCAAGGTACATGCCCTTGACCTGAATCGAACCTGGGACCCTTGAGTCCGCAGGCTGATGCTCTATCCACTGAGCCAAACTGGTTAGGGCAACAGCCAGATTTTTAAAAATATCTTTTTTTTCACCCTCCACAGAACATAATAGGGGCCTGATTTGAAAATAATAAGCCCAGCCGGTGTTGCCCAGTGGTTGAGCACTAACCCATGAACTAAGAGATCACAGTTCAATTCCCAGTCAGGGCACATGCCCAGGTTGCTGGCTCAATCCCCAGTAGGGGCATGTGGGAGGCAGCCGGTCAATAATTATTTCTCATCATTGATCTCTCTCTCTCTCTCTCTCTCTCTCTCTCTCTCTCTCTCTCTGAAATTAAATAAATAAATAAATGAATACACACAATAATCCAGCACCTGGCACATAATAAGTACTGATTAAATTTTGTGATGAATCAATCTTCACTGGCTCCAGGCTAGCCATGTCAGTTAGCGAAATGGGTCCAGCCTGAGCACAGTAGGAACAGAGGCAAATTGAAGGGTGTGTGCCCCCACCTAGCGGGGCAGCCACTGCTCACCATCAGCCAGATGTGGAAAAACAGGAGCGTGGTCCACATTTGTCAAGTAAACTGATATTTCAAGAGAGCCATCATCCAGTTTTTGTGTAAACTTAGTTGACATCTGATTCAAACCTTTCCAAACACTGAGAACCAACATGTGCAGACCAAGTAGAAAGGTCCAAGGGGCACAGTTGGCCAGTGGATCCCAGTTTATAGCCTGTGACTTATCAATTCAGTCAATCATCTCTCATTACAGCAGATGGAAACAAACACAGAGATTTCTAATCACACCTACTTCAGTTCTCCCTGAGGTATATTGGAACAACCAGATGCAGCCCAGCCTCTGATAATCTTGCAGGCCCTAAACCCTCCCAACCGTGTGTGGTGAAGGGCCAACATGCCCCCACAGGGTGTAGCAAGTACACAGCTCATGCCACATGCAACTCAGTAATGGCTATAGATGAATGTCTGTGCCCCCCCCCCAAAAAAAATTCATATGTTAAATCCTAGTGCCCAATGTGGTGGTATTTTGAGCCTCTGGAAGTTAATCTGGTCATGAGGGTGAAGTCTTCATGGATGGGATTGGTGCCTTTATAAAAAGGGCCCAGAGAGCTCCCTTGCCCTCCCATCATTTAAGGACACAGAGAGAAGACAGCCATATATGAACCAGGAGAGTGGGCTCTTACAAGATGCCAAATCTTTTGATGCCTTGATCTTGGACTTAGCTCTCAGAACTTTGAGAAATAAATTTGGGTTTGTTTCTAAGCCACGTGGTGCATGGTATTCTGTTGCAGTAGCCTGAATGAACTAAGACAGTGAGTTAACAAAGAATTCAACAATAACCAAGCTGGCCAAAGCCCCATTCAATAGATAAGCCCACTGACCACAAGTGTGGATGCCGTGGCAGTGTGAAATTGCTTTCAGGTTCCACACACTTGCTCTCCATTCATGCACTGAGCTCATGGTGCCTGGCCCCAGGCTGCAGGTCACACTGAGTGGGTCTGGCCCACACCCCCTGTCTCAGGGGCTACCCTCCATTCTCTCTGCATTTCTCCCACAAAGGAAGAGCTCAGGTTGGGGCAGAAAAAATGGCTTCTACTCAATTTCTCCTCCTCAGTTGTCTCCTCCAAATCATGTGGCCAATCCATCCTGATAATAAGTAATTCTCAGTGACTCACCCCTCTGTGCAGATTCCGGCTTCCCTCCCAGGTCTGACTCCCCGGGCACAAACACACTAACCCAGGACTCTCTGGGTGGAAATGCCCTCTGATCCCAGCAGTGGCCTCAGCCCCAGGGTCACCCTGCACTCTGTGGCTTGTGGCTGTCCACCTGCTCCCCTCCCCAGTGCCTGCTGCCCTGTGGATCAGTCCCCATTTCCCAGGGAGAGGCAAGGAGTCAGAGGCCAGGGTGACACCCGACTTCAGTGCTGCTTTCTCAGAGCCTAGCCAGTGGCCTGGGTCCTGGATGCCTCTGTCCTCTCACCTGTCCCATGGGGATGCTAACCCTCCCCTGGGTAACCTGCAGAACTGCTCTGTGGTCACTGAGACGGACTTAGTGGAAGTGATTCATGAAACAGAACATGCTCCCCTGAGCAGGGTATTCTCACTGTTGAGTAATCCACTCCCAGCCGAATGCCCCCTGCCACGAAGCCTCCTGCTCTGAGCGGCCTCTGCCTCCGAACTGACAGCTCCTTGCACCTGAATCGCTCCCACTCATCGCTGATGTCTTGCTGATTTTTGTTTTCTAGGTTTATAGTTTCCTTGAGGAGAAAGTCCTTATCTTGTTTATAAATCTGACTGCCAGACTCCAATGAAAACTCTTTGCTGGTTGCCAGGCCCTCTACCAGAGAAAGGGCAGCTCCACCAGATCATGTATTCTCCAGTTCCTTCTGCCCCTGCAACCCTGTTCCAACCACGCCTTGCCATGCGGAGCAGCTTCAGTTCCCCAAGCTGTCCACACCATTCCATGACCAATAATAGGAAGCAAAATAGCAAACTACAGGTCCAAACGCATTACTCTACTAACTCATTTAATGCTTACATAACCCGCAAAGGTAGACATCAATATTATACTCATTTGACAGCGGAGGGAACTGAGGCACAAAGGAGTCACTTGCCCAAAGTCACAGAAAGAATGTGCTTCCCATGTCTCCTCCTGCTCCTCCTCCTCCTCCTCCTCCTCCTCCTCCTCCGGAAGGCAGGGGTCTCTGGGAGACGGGGCTGACCTTGTCCTCCTGGGAAGGCTGGCAGGGGTGGAGGGGAAAACCCCCTCCCCTCCCCTCCCCTGCCTTCCCCCACACAGAGGAGCTCAAGGAGGTCAAGTAAGGGCATTTCCCTCCCTTCGCCTTCTCCACTTCCTTCCTCCTCTCCCCTCTGTGTCCTCCACCTTCACTTACTTTTCTTCCTCCCTTCCTTTCTTCTCCCCTCACCTTTTCTGACTCCCTCTCCCCTTTGTCTGTCTTTCCCACTTCTCCTTCTCTCCCTGTTTACCCTTTCTCTCCACACCCACTCGTCCCCAGAGTGAATCTCCTGAGGTCCTAGCTCCCCAGGGCCTGGCCCCGCTCCCATGCTCTGAGCCCCCCAAAGCTCACAGGCAACAGGGCAGAGTGTGGCAGGAGTGGGTCTGGGGAAGCTGGTGGAGGGTGGGGACAGGATGTCCACACTTTGGCTTCTCCCATCAGCCCTTCCCCATGGGAGAAGCTGCTCCTTGTCCAGAGGGTTCTGTTGATCAGAGCCTCCTTGGTGCCAGCTGGTGGGCCCCTCCCCCGAGTGACCATCTCAGATGCAGAGGGCATCCCTTGTTATGTCTGCTGGACCCTCC
Source organism: Myotis lucifugus (assembly GCF_000147115.1). Classification (NCBI taxonomy): domain Eukaryota; kingdom Metazoa; phylum Chordata; class Mammalia; order Chiroptera; family Vespertilionidae; genus Myotis; species Myotis lucifugus. Next base: position 334,059 of record NW_005871272.1, on the reverse strand, counting down.
ACCAGCCCACCTGGGCATTCACCCTCCTCTGGGGCAGTTGTCTTCCCCTTCTGCAGACCTCCAGTGCCGGCAGAGCTGTGGGACCTCCCCCCCGCCCCAAATGAAAGCCTTCCCTGGGAGTTTTCAAGCCAGAACTGAGAAACCCATCCCTCTCCAGGGGCAGATGTTCTGTGACTAGAGGTCTGGTGTGGTGGTTCTCCCACCGAGTAAGGAAATACAATGAGGTGACACACAGACAGAAGCAAAAAATGACACCGAAGGGGAGAGACACAGACTGGATGATATGGTAGTTCCATTTTTAATGTTTCTGAGGAACCTTCATACTACTTTCCATGATGGCTATGCCATTTTATATTCCCACTAACTAGAATGATAATCCCAACGTATAAGCGTTCCAACTAGGATTATTATCATCAAAGGATACCGTAGAGCAGTGGTTCTCAACCTTCTGGCCCTTTAAATACAGTTCCTCATGTTGTGACCCAACTATAAAATTATTTCCATTGCTACTTCATAACTGTAATGTTGCTACTGTTATGAATCATAATGTAAATATCTGATATGCAGGATGGTCTTAGGCAACGCCTGTGAAAGGGTCATTCGACCGCCAAAGAGGTCGCAACCCACAGGTTGAGAACCACTGTTTTACAGAGAATGAACAGCTCTCACCCGGCGCTCCAGGCTTCCCCTTTAAACCCCACTAGCCAGAACTGGTCAGGTCTGCCACCTTCACTGCAAAGGGAGGCTGGGAAAGAGAGAACCTGTGTTTTTCAGCTTCTACACAGGAGGTAACCAAGCAGGTGAAGGCTGAGTTGGCTGTTGGGCAGGTAACCAGTGCGTCTAGTGTCTAGCAAAGGGCCTCGGGATCCATTTTGTTTATCTTTTAACAGCTTTATCAAGGTATAATTGATATAAAAAACAGCACACATTTAATGTATACAATTTGAGGAACATGGACATAATGCATTTATATACTCATAATCCCTTCACCATAATCAAGGTAATACACATAGCCATCACCTCCACAAGTTTTCTTGTGTTCTTTTATGGTGTTTTACTGGTTTGGAGGAGGAAGAGTAACAACGCATATGAGATCTACCCTCTTAAATTTTTAAGTACACAACACCATTTGTTAGCAGTAATCACTATATTGCACAGTAGGTCTCTAGAGCTTATTCATCGTGTATAACTGAAACTTTCTACTCATTGAATAGCAACTCCCCATTCCACCCTCCTCCCAGCCCCTGGCAGCCACCATTCTATTCTCTGCTTGACTACTTAGATGCCTCACATAAGTGGAATTATGTAGCATGTGTCCTTCCATGACTGGCTTATTTCATTCATCTGTTCTAGGTTCATCTGTTACTGCACATGGTAAAATTGCCTTTTCTGTTTTGAAGGCTGAATACTGTTCCTTTATATGTATATCCCACATTTCCTTTGTCCATTCACCTGTTGGTGGACATCAGAATTGTCCCCACATTGTGACTAACACTGCAATGAACATGGGAGTGCAGAAATCGCTTTAACATACTGATTTCAAATCTGTTGGATATATACCCAGAACTGGAGTTTCTGGATGATATGGTAGTTCCATTTTTAATGTTTCTGAGGAACCTTCATACTACTTTCCATGATGGCTACGCCATTTTATATTCCCACTAACTGGAATGATAATCCCAACGTATAAGCATTCCAACTTCTTCATTCTTCACATCATCCTCACCAACACTTTTGTTATGTTTTTCTATAATACTAACAAATGTGATATCTTACCATATTGTTGTTTGATTTGCGTTTCCCTGATGATTAGTGATGTTGAGAACTTTTTCATAGGCCTGGTGGAATGTATATCTTCTTTGGAGAAATGTCTAGTCAAGTCCTTTGCACATTTCTTAATCAGGTTATCTGTTATTTTGCTTGTGAGTTGTAGGAATGATTTACATATATTGAATATTAACCCCTTATCTGATAAATGGTTTGCAAGTATTTTCTCCCTTTCCATAGATTGCAAGACAGGCATATAGAACAATGGCACAGAATAGAAAGCCCAGAAATAAACCCTCATATATAAATGGTCAACAGATCTTCAACAAAAGTGCCAAGAATATGGGGACAAGGGCAGTCTTTTCAATAAACAATGTTGAGAAAACTGGATATTTACAACCAAAGGAATGAAATAGGACCCCTATCTAATGCCACACACAAAAACCAACTCAAAGTGGATGAAAGACTTAACCATGAGACCTGAAACTGTGAAACTCCTACAAGAAAACAGCGGAAAAGCCTCTTGACATCAGCTTGGCAGTGATTTCCTTGCTGTGACGCCAAGGGCACAGGCTGCAAAAGCAACAATAGACAAGTGAGACTGGCAAGTGGAAAAGCTTCTGCAGAGCAAAGGAAACAGTCAACAGAACGAAAAGATCTTTTTAAGTGACAAGGAAGCTAAACGCCAGTCAAGTCAAGTCCCTTAAGCAAAGTTCAGACAAGAGCTGGTATCAGAATCAGGCTAGAACTCAGGACTCCTGTCTCCCAGTATCCTCTCCACTGAACCCCACTTGTGTCATGATCACAGTGCCCCACATTAGAACATATCAATGCAACGGACCCACTCTAGAATCAGAGCATCTCCCATCCCCTGGTCCACCTTTTAATGAAATCATTGTGCAGATCAGACTGTACTTTAGGAGTGATGTCAGGGGCTGTGAAGACTTCCTGCCCCGACCTGTCCCCCTCACCTTCTCACCAGGCCTTTGTGAGGACCCAGCACATGGACCCACCAAAACGGACCCAGCTCCTCCATGACCATGCTCTGCACCTGGTTTAATCCCCATAGATTTAACTCACAGTCAAAACATGAGCCCTGATATCAGGGGCCCAAAGGCATCGGTCCTCATCCTGGCTCTGCCATGTGGTGTCGGACGTGCCAGAGCCTCAGTTTTCTCATCTGGACAATGGGGAGTGGAATTGGACACCCACAGGGGACTTTACAGCTTGAAAGGGTTAGGGTGTGTTTTGCCCCAAAGTTCCAAACCACTTGGTCGAATGGATTCCAGACGTACCCGTGCAGACCGCCTCCATGCTTCCTGAGCAAACAGCCCCCTGTGCTTTAGGCCTCTTCTCACAGGAGTCAGTTCCACCCACCGTCCTCACCTCCTCTCACAAGTCCTGCTCTTGAAGCACCTTCCCCAACATCACCCCAAGTTCAGGCTCTGGGCTGGGAACAGGCTCGAAGCAGCCTTTTGCCCTTCCCTCCTCTGCACCCAGTGAAGCCCTGTGAGCAAACCACATCCATACCACCCGACGTGTGAACCTGGGGGCTTTCCCCTTCAGACTGGAGGGAGAGGGGTGCGGGCAGGAGAGGGAAGGAGAAGGTAAGGGCCAGCCGGCTCACACCTCACTTATTTGTAAGCAGTCCATGTGGTTTCACTTTGCACCCACTTCTCCAGGGGGAGTCTGCATGTTAGCACCTGGGGACACCTGCCTCCAATTAGCCCAACCATTTCCCTAAGAAATGATACCCCCAAGAAGATGGGCCTCCCCGGTCTCCCCTGGCCCACGGCCCACAGAGAGTTGCAGCTTTGTCCACCGTCTCGAGCCGGCAGCAGAGCAGAAACAGGAGAGGGGCCGAGGTGGGAGGTTTGGGGGTGCTTCCAGGAGAAGGGGGGAGAAAGAGCAGCAACACCTCCCAGCCCTGGAACTTCGTCCCAGCCGAGAACACCTGGCGGCCTTGTGGCTGCCAGGCCTGGAGATGTTTGGCATTCCTCAGTGGCCACGCTGGACCAGAAATGGAAGCCAGCCTACGCAGAGGGCTTCAGAGGGCGCTGGGGCTGCGGGGTCACCTTCTGGGGGTCGGGCTGGATTTCATGGTCCTGGCTGTCTGGATGATTTGCAGAGGATTCCAGCTCTCTGGGCCCCCTGCTGAGAGGCCTTGCCCAGCTGCAAAAGGCTGGCAGAGGCTCTGCAGGGCCTGCAATAACGTTAGAAAAACAAAACAATCCCTCCTCTCTAGGCTACCTGGAGAGTCCCCTCTTTACACGTGTAATTGACAGAAAGTAAATGACTCATTCCCCTCTTCCTGGGAGCTCACACTTCCAAGGCCGTGCTAATAGGCCTCGTCCTGGTGCCGACCCTGAAGGCACGAATTTCTGACCACGAGCACACCTTGCAATTCTACTAGAAAGCCAATGCACTAATGAATTCTTACAGTTGCAGGCCTAGGTCCCCCCCGCAAACAAGCCAGGTAAAGTCCTCATGGCTTGGCCACTTGGGTCTTTTTGTGTTTTTTAATTCACATAAGTTAATATTGAGATATAATTCACATACCAAAAATCCACCCCATTTAAACTGTACAATTCAATGGTTTTCATATACTTACAGAGCCGTGTAACATCACCACAGTCAGTCTTAGAACATTCCCATCACCCCAAAGAGAGACCTGTTAGTACTCATGCCTCATTCGCTTCTCCCTCTAGCCCCTGGCATCATTCATCCACTTTCTCTGTATGTATATCTGCCTATTCTGGACATTTCATAGAAAAGGAATATAATACTTGTCTTCTTGTGATTGGCTTCTCTCACTTAGCTTAATGTTTTCAGGGTTCATTTGTGTTGTAGCATGAATCAGTACTTCTTTCCTGTTCGTGGCTGAGT
>NW_005871272.1:324235-329306 GCF_000147115.1 Myotis lucifugus | reverse complement strand
TGCGCCGGGCCTGAGCCAAGCCCTTGTCATGTATTTGTTGTGTATCCATATGAGCACACAATGAGACAGACACAGTCTCATCCTTAATTTTATTCCTGAGGACGATGAGGCTTAGAGACAGCAGAGGCCTGAGCAACAGAACCAGGGTTAAGCCCTGGGGATCTGCTTCCAAGGCCTGCAACCATGGGCGAAATGTTTGCAGGCTTTTTAAATTGGTGCCAAGGCCTTAGCCGGTTTGGCTCCATGGATAGAGCGTTGACCTGCAGACTGAACGGTCCTGGGTTTGATTCTGGTCAAGGGCACGTACCTCAGTTGCAGGCTTCTCCTGGCCTGGGCCCTGGTTGGAGCTGTGCAGAAGGCAACCAACCGATGTGTTTCTCTCACATCAATATTTCTCTCTGTCTTTCCTTCTCTCTTCCACTCTCTCTAAAAATCAATGGGAAAATATCCTCTGGTGAGGATTTTAAAAAATAATAATAATAAAATAAAATTGGCAGGCCTAGAAAAGAGCCAGAGACATAGGATGCACTCAATACATCTGTTTAATAAATAAGTGGATAAATTACAAATATAGTCTTTGTAGAAAGTCTAGAAAATTCAGAACATGTGTAGAAGAAAATTTAAATTATCCCTAATCTCTTGATTCAGAGATAACCACTGTATTTTTGTAATTTTTTTCTAACATTTTTTCCTGAAAATATATAGTATTTAATGGGGTGCAGTATTTACATAATTGAATTTATGATGTACATGTAGTTATCTAAATGAAAAGCACTTATAAATCATATACAGCTTCTTTTACTTAAAAAGATATTGGGAGTATTTTCCCATGTCATTTAAAATTCTTCAAAAGCACTGCTTTAATGATTGCGTGATGTTCCACCGTGTTGTTATGTTACAGCTAACTTGACGATTCCACTAAGGCTGGACATCCGAGTTACTTCCAAATAATGGCAATAAATACCTCTGCACATATAAACCTTTGTCCCAGTTTCCATTTTCTTGGCACACATTCCTGGAAGAGAAATGACAGGTCAAGCTTTAGGGACATTTTTGAGTCTCTCGGTGCATAAGAAAAATTGTTTTCCAGAAAGGTAAGCTAGTTTGACCTCCCAAAAGAATGTGTCACCATCTAATTTTATTCTCACCAAAATTAAGGATTCATTTTAAAGCATTTTGCCAATATGATAGGTAAAAATTAAGATCTCATTTCTATATGCATATTTGTTATTCACAAAGCTAAATATGTTTATCGCTCATTTATAGTTCTTCTGTGATGTATTTCTGTTGATTCAATTTTCTATTGCACATTAATGTTTTCTTATTGATTTATAAGTGCTTTTCATATATGAAGGTTATCAATCCTTGGTCAGATATGTTTCACTGAAATTTGCTTCTGATTGACAGAATATCCTATCTTTAGCTCTTAATTCCTTTCTCTGATTGTCCACGAAACAGTTGTACCTACACTTCCAGTGGCATCTTTAAACCTTGCCACTTTAAACATCCTGTCAGAGCATAAGCCATCAACAAGGACACGTGGTGTCAGGAGAGAGCCTCATGTATCACTCAAAACTAGACAGTGGGGTGCCCAGCTCATTGTGCTGGACCCAGTGTCTACACTGTCACCGTGTCAGCGGACTGCCTGCTCGCCTGCCCTGGGGCCAGCCATGCAGCCAACGGTGACTGCTCTGACAGGTATGCGCTTGAAGTGGCATTTTACCAATTGCCAGCCTCAGATCACAGAACTCCGGGCTCAGCTGCAGGTGTCGGCAGCCAGGACGAAACCATGACAATGATTAGTGACACGGGGGCGCCAACAGATGTTTCTGTCCCTTACAGTTGCTGATCTAACAAGTCATCTCACAGCTGGTACAGCTCTCTTGGGCCCGTGGCTGCAGGGCTGAGGGAAGGAGCTGCGGAAGCAAGTGTCTCGGTTTCCTGAGACCCCACACTGGGGTGGGGGCCAGGAAAGGGCGACTTCAGAGGCCTTTAACCAATAGAGTAAAGATGATGTTGGGCATGTGTGTGGCAGTTTGCATGACTGCTTAAAAACACAAATGTCACACATTGATTCATTTTTTCACTCATTCAGAACATGTCTACCAGATGTCTGAGAGGAGTTGAAAGTCGTCTTCCCAAAGAACATTGTGCAAGAGCGGAATTGTAGGAGACAGTTGGGAGCTCAGCGGGAAGGGCATTCCAGAGAGAGGGAATAGCATGACAAAGGCCCAGAGCCTGGAGAGAACTGGGAGCTGGAGTGTCTCAGCTGAAGAAATCTCTGATGCAGCTGCGGTGCCTGTTGGCCAGCGTGGCCCACCCACCACTCCTCTCAGAGCCGGGTACTCACCACATGAGCTGGACCTGGGGAGCAGGGAGGAACACCCCGCAGCTGTCCAGCAAAGTCCTCCCTTCCCTTGGGATGCAGATCAGGCCACGCCCCCTGCAGCATGCCTGCCTGGGCCCCTCACCCCTGTCCTGGGGGCCCACATTCCCAAGGGTTTTTCTCCCTTCCGGCCCTTCATGCTGTGAGTACTGTAGTTTTCTGTGCATTTGATTGACTGGGCTACAAGCCTAGGAGGCCCTGGAGGAGGCCTGTGTTTTGCTCACCATAAATCTCCAGGACTGACAAGGCCTGGATTTGGAAAAGGTCTTGGAAGTCTTGCTGTTCCAGCCCATCCGTTTGCTACTGGAGAAACTGAGGCCCAGAAAAGTTATAGAATGTGCTCACGGCAAGAGGTGGTGCTGGGATTCAAACCTGTGTCACTAAGTCCGGGGGGGCCATTATCTTCTGCAGGTAGGGGAGTGGGACAGTTAGCCCCCAGACAGCATGGCCCCAAAGGCTGGGAGCTGGAAGACTGGGGTAAACATAAGTCTGTGTCAGTGAGGCCTGACCCCGCCGCAGGGCTCCCTCGGCCCAGTGGTGTCGGCAGCTGGACGGCAGCAGGTGCAGGCCGCCCCGGTGTCCATCCTCACCCAGCTCACCAGGGCAAGGCAGAGCCGCACCTTCTCACGCTGATGGCGCCACTAGCCACAGGGTCAGAGAGCCAGCCATACACCTTCCTTCCACATCCTCCTCAGGGAAGAGATGCGTCCCCTCCAGACGTAGTGGATGATGAAGTGGTGACTGAGTTTGCAGGTGGGGGCTGGGACAGGCAGATCCCTGGAGCCCCGTTTGGTGACACGCGGAAGACACTGAATGACCTGTGGGGCTCCTTGTAGCATCTGCACTCTGAGCAGGGTTTCAAAGGGAGTCCATTAAAAAGCATTTATAATTGGCCAGTTTCCTTTTCATTGAAGTCAGTAGGTTACATCCTTTCTCATTCATTCACCAGAGATGGGATCTCCAAGAGGCCACACCTTGACGCATAATCATAGGGCTTCCTACCCCATGACTTACGGTCTGCATCCTGCTTTTAAATTTGTTCTTCTGCTCTGGGACATTTTAGAATCCCATCTTGATAGGCAGTGTTCGGGATAGTTCAGTTTTTTGATTCGAGTGTGTGTGTGTGTGTGTCTGTGTGTGTGTGGTAGGGTGTGTGATGTGGTAGGGTGTGTGATATAGGGTATGTGTAGGTATGTGTGTGTGTACGTACGGGTGCTTGTGTGTGGGTGTGTGGGGTGCATGCCCAGGGCATTTCATGGATGATCTCAGTAGGAAGGCTCAGGTCCTGCAGTTCTAAGAAAACTGCCCATGTTGTTTTTTTTGAAAGTTCCTTCCCCCATGTTTTCCCTGTTCCTTAATTTCGGAAGCCTATTAATAAAATGTTGGACATCCTGGTTGGTTCTTTAATTCTTTTATCATCTCTTTCCTAATGTTCATCTCTTTGTGTTTTTCTTCTCCTATCATAGACATTTCATTGATGTAATTTTAAATTCTCTTAAACTTTTTAATATTACCTTTATATTTTCATTTCCAAGAGCTCCTTATTATTCGCTGAATGTTTTTTTTTGTTTTGTTTTTTGCCTCCTCTTCTTTTTTTATATATATATTTTATTGATTTTTTACAGAGAGGAAGAGAGAAGGATAGAGAGCTAGAAACATCAGTGAGAGAGAAACATTGATCAGCTGCCTCCTGCACACCCCCTATTGGGGATGTGCCCACAACCAAGGTACATGCCCTTGACCGGAATCGAACCTGGGACCCTTCAGTCCGCAGGCTGATACTCTATCCACTGAGCCAAACCGGTTAGGGCTGCCTCCTCTTCTTGTTCTGTAGCTACAACCTATTTTGCACTCTGTTTATCGTATTTGTTGTGGTTTCTCTGTTTCTGCATTTGCTTTTGTCCAGCCTTCAGAGCAACTGTCCTGGACTGTCAGTGGCCGTGGTCTGCCGGCCACGTCTGTGATGCAGGGATGCGACTGTAAGCTTTGTGCATGGATGGGCATGTGGCAGGGGACCTCACACAGGTGAACATACTAGTACAGTGGGCCAGCTTTTTAACTAGGACCGCCCCCCCCCCCCCACCAAATGTCACTCTCTGTGAGTCTTTTCTTAATTGGTTAGATTCTTAGACAGCAATCCCAAACTCCTGCTGAGACAATACGGAACCTGAAGGGGGACACGTGCAGCAGGGCAGCGTGAGGATGGGGTCTCATGGCTCAGGACAGAGACTTGCCCTGGCCCCGTGTCTTCAGTGGGGACCCTGTGCTGGCGGCCTTGAGGTCAGGGTTCCTGCGCTTCTGGGTGCAGAGTGGAGAGCGGGCCTCAGTCATGCTGCTGCAGGAGGGCAGGCTAGTTGCCTCCTGTGTGGGGTGAAAGAGGAGTCTCGGGCTCCATGTGCTCTTTATAGAGACTTTTGAACTGTCTTACTGCCCAAGGTTCCTAACCTTGACCATCGGAGGCACTCAATGCCTCCAATTGCTGAGCATGTCTGGCTCCCACTGAGGATAAGCAGCTCCTTGCTGGCTCTCCCACGTGCTCTCCATCCCAGCAGCTAGGTTTTACTCCTCCCCCTGCTGAGTAAGCGCCACTTCTCTGTCCATTTTCTGTCGTCAATAATTGTGTTGACATCTGACAAATGCTCTCCTCTCCTCTCTCTTTGTCCTTGGGAGTTGTTGCTTTTTCAT